>NC_136238.1:3337500-3465000 GCF_053564925.1 Oryzias latipes
ACAAAGAAACTATTTTATAGAGTGATAGAAATTACGGAGTTTTCATAAATGTTCAAAGGTGAAGTTAAAGGGAGATAAGAATATTGTATTTAGAATGTGACATTCAAGGAACTGATGGAAGTTACTACTGGCAGCTGACGCGGGAGCGCGCAGCTGACGCGGGAGCGCGCAGCGGATCCCAATAATAACTCTAATAATAACATGCAAAAAAATCAAAGTTAGCTGTTAGTTATTAACAATGATAATAATTCATTCAGTATTTATTTGACTTTCAAATACATTTTTAAAAGTTGGGTCAACAGAAGTGAGAGAAGTGATGGATTTGTGACAAAGAACCGTTTCCTCCACATGTTTTTAACATTTTTTTTTACTCCTCAACAAAACCCGGCTTGTTGTCGGGAAGATTTCCATTTCCTGAAGAAATCCAAACCAGCAAAATGTTTCAAATCGTGGAATCATCCAAAACTGTGATGTACATTTCTCCAGCAGATGTCACTGTTCTTTGTTGGCCTAAAGTCTTGAAAATCTCCATGTTTTTTGGTCCAATCAGAGCTAAAAGCTCCAGAGATGGTTCTGCTTTTCACGAGAGATCAGCGTGACTCTTTTTCTGGACTTTTTCTAAACTTCCTGCAGTGATCAAAGTGTCAAACTAAAGTGTTTTTCTGCTCCTCACATCTTTCTCTCTGTTGGAATCTGTCAGAGTTTTTCCTGGAAGCTCTGACAGATCTGGAAGATCCACATTCTTTCACTTTGAGCTTTTCTTTGGGATCAAATCTCTGCCTCCAATGGCTGTTCTGACTTGTTCACATTCAGATTCAATCTGCTCAGTTCTGAGCTTTAGCAGAGGAGAACCATCATCTAAATCCTGACAACATCTAAATCCTGAAAACATCTAAATCCTGAAATCATCTAAATCCTGAAATCATCTAAATCCTGAAATCATCTAAATCCTGAAAACATCTAAATCCTGGAAACATCTAAATCCTGAAAACCATCTAAATCCTAAAATCAGCTAAATCCTGAAATCAGCTAAATACTGAAAACATCTAAATCCTGGAAATATCTAAATCCTAAAACATCTAAATCCTGAAAACATCTAAATCCTGAAAACATCTAAATCTTGAAAACATCTAAATCCTGAAAACATCTAAATCCTGAAACATCTAAATCTTGAAAACATCTAAATCCTGAAAACATCTAAATCCTAAAAACATTTAATCTGCTCAGAATCCAGACTGCAAAAAAAGAAAGGTTCATAGAACTTAAAATTTTAAGGCAACAAACTTTGGCAAAATTTTGAGTTAAGGACCTAAACTCAACATTTTAAGTTTTGTGTTGGAGTTTGCAAACTCATTTATCTAAGATCTTCTAACTCAGTTGTAAATTGTATGAATTTAAAAGTTCAAGTTGGATTAACTTTGAATTGTAATTTTGACCAACTCAGATGTAAGTTACAGTGACCTAAAATGTCACGTAATCTAACTCTGAATCTTAACCTTTCCCAACTCAGGCTAAGTTGTAAAGATCTCAATTTTTTAAGTTATAGCAACTGTAAATTCCAATTATTGGTAACTTAACCAAAGGTTGAAGTAACTTATAATTTAGCTTTATGAGAACCTTTGATTTAGACTTTCAGTTCAGTTGTGTACCTCCCTGTATTTTCACAGCACCACATGTGTCCCAAATCTTTTCCTGACCATTGAGATATGGGTTAGCAATCTCATTTTGCCCACACATGTGCGTGCAAGGACTAATCATGTAATTTGACCATACTCTATATCTGCAACAATATGAGCCCCACTTCTGTTCACAGCTCCCTAACTCATGGTGTGGGAATCAACACTTCCCATGAGTCTTAGTTGCCATGGGCGGGGCAAAGGCCCGGGTCACCAAAACGTTGTTTACAAAATAGCTGAAGCCCTGGGGGGTCGCGTGTCCATTTGAAGATGATTTAGTTGATGAAGAAGCTCAGATAATACTTTTTCTTATAGATATATATTCATATATATCTATCTATATATAGATATATATTAATATATATATCTATATATATATATATCTATATATATATTTAGATATATATTAATGTATATATCTATATATATATATCTATATATATATAGATATATATATAGATATATATTAATATATATATCTATATATATATATCTATATATATATAGATATATATTAATATATATATCTATATATATATATCTATATATTAATACATATATCTATATATATATATCTATATATATATAGATATATATTAATATATATATCTATATATATATATCACAGGGCTCCAGACTAACTTTTTTCACTAGGAGCACTGTGGCCCCCAACTAAACATTTTAGGGGCACAACCAGAAACTTTAGGGGCGCATACCGTAAATCAACATGCTGACCAAATCTACTAATTTCCACTGTATTAATAATAAATACTTTAATAATAGATGCCGAAATTACAATGTGCTGTTTTAAATTCAGTGTCACATTTTATTCTGCACTTTTGAAGATGCAACAACGAGGTAAACTGACAGCAGCATGGCTGTCATGACAGTACAAATAGCAAACAAAATACCATAAATTTAGAATAAAAAAAAGTTTTTAGTAACAAAGTGATTACCGTAGTAACCTTTCGGTCATTTCACAGTTACAAACAATACTTAAATGTACGTAAACAGTAGGGGATGGAAATACATCTTGGTGACACCAAATAGGTGCAGCCAAGATGCACAATAAGTGTTTGAGATCACCCAGATGGACACAACGCTGCACAGATCACCTGGTGTGAGACGTATATTTTTGTTTTTGCTCTAACATCACCTGTCAATCAAAACAAAAATATCACCAGAAAGGGGCGGAAGCAAGACCCCAACCTGAGCGAACGCAGATGGAAACTTAGTACTGAACTGACTAAAAGCTGCCCTACAGACTACAAAACAATGCATTATGGGACATGCGTCCTGATGGGTTTTTGTAGTTCAGTGATCAATTAAAATAATTTAAAATACCAACTGATTAAAATAAAGGCTACATCCATTACAAAACATTAAAATAATTATAAGATAATAAGATGTAATATCACAGGTCATACTTAGGGGGAGAGGCATATTAAAACTAAATTGAATGTTAAGGACAACGACTTCCTGTTCTCCTTCAGTCTCGCTGCAGACATTTTATTACTGATTTTCTGTCTCCCTTCTTGGTGGGCCATGCCTCTGGCCACCCAGTAAATGCATCCATGCACACCAACACAAAACTGTAACCTCTGATGGAGGTCACCATGTCTGTAATATCAATTATGATATTGAAGCATGGCTCTGGCTCCCACTCTGTTTCTGAACAGCTCTGATCCTTCTGCTTCAGCTAATCCTGCTCAACATCTTTTTCTCTGTGAGCTGATTGGGGATCTGTTAGTCTTTCTGCCTTTCTGACCACATGCTGACCATTCTGATCTTCCACTACTGCATATGCTGATCTCAATGCATCCTTGTCATGCCTGAAACAACAACCATCTGTACAACTCTTTGCTCCCTGTGGACTGCACATCTGACCTGATCTTCTCCTGTTTGTTCCACCGGTTCAGCACACATGTGGTGTTCCTGTGGTCATGTGGTCTGTGATCCTTTGTGTGTGAATGTGATATTGGGTGCTTCTAAAATGTTGTTCAGAGAGTATCAATTCCTGAGAGTTCACGTAAGCCACTCCACCATATGTGGTCAGTATTTGTAATGGGTGTCCCATGACTATGTGCTAGCGTGGTTTGGTTCCTCCAACTGTATGTTTGGTGCATTTGTGATGTCTCTTGTCCATGTTGTCTAACATAACGCTTGGGTACATAAGTATTACTCTTCCTCCCCCTTTTCTCTGGAACAGAACACCGTTTGCTAGGTCTTCTGTTCCAGAAACATCAAGGAGAAATGGTCTATGATAATCTGGTGTGGCCAGCTCAGAGGCCGCAGCCAGGGTCTATTTTAGTTTACTAAAAGTAGTTTCAGCCTCTGCAGCCCAGTGCAGGTCTACTTTAAGGTTCATCCTATTTTGCTGTCTGACCATGCCGTGGAGTGGATGGGTCAATCCTTTGTTATTGGGGACGTAATGTCTGCTTCAGCCAGGCAGACCTAACAATGACAACATCTTCGACCTTCATGTGCTTAGGATGAGACGCACAGCTGACCTGTGGGACTGGGAAATAATGTTTTAAGAAATCTACTTGTCTGCGGCACTCCTACAATTTTTCCGAACTTTACACCCTGTGGCTGCTATACGGCTAAGAATTACGCCTGTGGCGTCTAAACATGCATTCACCGTTTGAGCTGTTATCAGACTTTCATCCACATACTGGATGAGAGTGACGTTGCCTGACAGGGGACAGTCAGAGAGCACCTCCTTTAATACCTGATGGAAAATTCCTGGAGAGAGTGCGAACCCCTGTTGGAAACGCGTGTAACACATTTACTGGGTTTCACACGTAAATGAGAAGATGTCCACTATCAGAGTGTAGAGGCAGACCGAAAAAAGCATTGTCGAGGTCAATGCATGTAAACCAGGAGTGTGAGTGGTCCATTTTGGCCAGGGCTTTGATGGATTAGGATCAGAAACGGTTGAAGGGCTCAAAATGTTATATACAGCATGCAAATCGGTGGGCAATTTACCAACCCATCATCTGTGGTGCTCTGAGCCCACAGATGAGGTGGCTTTCAGCCAATTAAGGCCTTGGCCAAGGGATGGTCGGTCCGCTCATGACCATGACAGCAAAGTACCTGAGCGTGTTCTAGGGTGGCTTTGTCCTCCCCTCAACCATTATACCAGACTTGGGACATCTGAGTGAGAGTCTAATACGTTTGGGCTGAGGCGCGTTTTAACACTCCGCCTAATTTTTTAGTCTCAGGTTTGGGATGCAATGTATGGGAAACGTGGGGTACTATATCAGAAACAACGCCTTGTGAGAGGGTGTGAGCAGAGCGTCTGCTACCCACCCTTCAGAGTCTACATAAATATGTAGTCTAGCGATCTGCTATTACTGTCCTGTTGGGCCTTGGTACCAGGTTTTTAGATTTCTATCTTTTTAAAAAATCACGAGAGGGGGTCAGACGGGGAGACGTAGGGCTCAAGGCTGGAGATCCAAGGTTTCCACACCAGGAAAGCTGACAGAATACCTTCATGCGCTTTGGTTTCTGGATCGAGTAATTCCCAGTACAAGTCTGCCAGTGGCTCCTCTGTTGGACGATCAAGGTACTGGGCCTCATGAGTGAGTTCATCCGCTCGGCAATGGAGTATAGTCCCATCTGGTAGAGTGACCTGTAACCCATCCGGGCTTTACAGACTGGTTGCTCCCAGCTTCACCAGCAGGTGACAACCCAAAAATCGACTGGCACTGTTGGCGAGTGCACAAAGTGGTGGTTCAGTCTGTTTGCTGACCTTAGTGTTCAAGGACTTGGTGTATGGCAGAGTCCGTGTCTCATTATTCTTGAGGATTCCAGAGGTTCCATGCCTCCTGGGATGCCAGTGTATTGCAGGCATTTGGTGAACAGGCCCGTGTCCACGCCCTCTTGGGGTTCTGCCCCTAGGTGGTCCACCTCTGGACCCATGGCATCCACAAGGCTGCCAAAGTTCGTATGGACAGCCTCTAGTCCAATAGCCAGGTTCCTCGCAGTAATAGCACAATCCAGCATCCATCAGTTCCCTGAGTGTACCGCCCCGGAAACCTTCGCCTCTCACCCCACCTCTCCCCGTCATTGTCGCCTAAATCCTGCGGGGCGAGGGCCGGATTGACAGCCGTCACCACTAAGACTGTTCATAGATGAGTTATAGGTTGTAAAATGAAACCAGGCCGGACCTGGCAGAAATGCACCAGACAAATGCGACCACTGAGCTTCCGTTGTAAGCCTAAGAAATTTTATTTATATATTTAATATTATTTTTATCTTTTTACATTTTATTTTTTGTATTCATGTATTTATTCATTTTTGCTTTCTGCGTAGCCTCTGCCAGCTGCAACTCAATTACCTGTTTATTGACTTCTTCCAATTTATTGTCTTCCTTTTGACATTAAACGTTTCATCCACAATTGTTTCTCACTTTCAGGTGCATTCGTTATAGTTTGGCATTCTTGGTTTGAGTTTGTTAGTTTGAATCATATTATCATACCGAATCATAGTCCAAAGAAACATTGGTTGTTTAGTTAACACTGTGCAGACACCGGATCCTCTGTTTTTATTGAATGACACCAGCATGCACAGACACTTCTCTACACCATTTGCAGCAAATTCCAAACAAAGCGCTCTGACTGCATCTCCCTGGGAAACTCAAGGCTGCAGACCTGCAGCTGTGAGGAGAGGCTGAATCTCTAGGATGTGGGTCCAAACAGTATAACTGATTGTAATTTTCAAAAGCCCCGTCAGTGGACAGAATGAATGTAAGCATTGTCTGTCCAAACCTCAAAATCTTCTTCCCTTTTTTATTTTAATTTATTTATTTATCTTAAGTATTATTATAACTATTTGTGTGTCTGGACAAGATAGGTGTGAACTAACAGCATTTCTAAGTACAGTAAACCCTTGTTTGTCGCGGGGGTTCTGTTCCAAAAAGAACACGTGATAGGCAAAATCTGTGAAGTAGAAACCTCTATTTTTTTTACAATCATTATAGAATTAAATACTCCATTATACATTGAAAAGAAAGAACAAACCATTTTACAGGCTCAAGCATTTGTTTCACAAATAAAAGTACATTAGAAACGTTTTTTTCAACAAATAACTTCTGTACTGTCAAATAATAATTTGAATAATCAATGTGAACAGAAGGCTTCAAATCGCGGAGATAAGCCCCGCCCACCGCAACCCGAGTATTGGATTAAACGGGAGAAAATTTAAAATGATTATGAATAAAATACAAAGTACAGTGGGACATTTAGTGACTCAGGTGTATTTACTGCTCTTCAGACTGAGCCGCTGCATCCTGACTCCGCTCTGCAGTGTTTTCTCCTTCTGAAGCCCGTGGTGCAGGTCTGTTTGTTCGGGAGAAGAACATAGTGATAGGCAGTTGTTGTCGCTCTTTTTTCTATGGGTTTTAGAGAAACTCGAAATTGCAAGATGATTTGCACGTACGTGTTGTAAAATTGGGAAGCTGTTTTACAGACGTGTACATATTAAACTGCAACTTTATTGATGCACAGGTAGAGAAGAAGCGGAGTGACTTTAGCCAATCAGAATGCAGAACACAATGCACGATGCAAATCCGTGAAGTAGCGAAACCGTGAAAAGTAAACCGTGTTATAGCAAGGGATCACTGTAGTGTGATTCCAGAAAAAGTTCACTAAAAAAAAAAACCATCCATCTACAGAAATGACATCACTTGTATAATTAAAGATTTAGGAGCCCCTAATACTGCAACTTTCCGTTCATCCAAAATATATTTTTTAATATTATTATTATTTTTATATTTATAATGTATGTGTATGTGTGTGCTGTACGTCCACCATCCTGTTCTATAAACAGTTCCCTGACAAACCTGCTTTGTCACACCTCCCTGTCCTAAGTGCATCTCATCTTCCTGTTTGTTCTGACCCCCCCAGAGGGAAGACGTTGTCTTTCTTCACTGCTCTGTCCTGTCAGTCGCATCAGATCCTCCTTGCTGCGTTTCACTTGCTTTTGCATACACTGGTTCCCCAATCACCTTGACCTCCAGCTGTCCCCAGAGCCCCCACTTCTCTATATCTATCTTTAGCCATGTCACCAACACAACTCCTACTAAACACAAACACAATTGACACACCCAACTCCAAGTGTTTTGTTAAAACACAGACAAAGCAAAGAATTATACAGTCCATAACTTTTAACACAATCAAAACTTTTACACAAAATCACAAAATACAAAACCCAACACATAACACTTGGGTATAACCCTTAATCAAACTAAGCCATTTCACTAAAATGAGTCTGTTAGTACGTAACCAGTATTGACTTTCATGTCTGTCTTTGTTTTTGTTTTTTTGTTTTTTTCCATATACACACAAACTCTGTCCGCTCCCCCGCTCCACCAGCAGACCTACGTGGGAACCTGCCGCTGCACATACCTCTCTGTGCAAAACCTTAATCCTCTACCCCTTTACAAAATAACGTTACAAAATATTTCTATTCTAATTTAGAATTTCTCAACAACATCAGGCTTATAAATAGGACCGTTCTTTTTTTTTTTTTCAAACCATTTAGGATAAAAGTTGTCACCGTTGGTTCAGACATCGGCTGCTCCTCTTTTCCCAGCAGAATTTCCTCTCTGTCTGTTTCTTCCAGGTCTTTTTTATATTTTACTCTTCTTACATGTTGCGTGACCCTCACTAACGTTTTATCAAACAGATTTTCTGGAATGCTGTGGAAGTCCAAATGGAATTTCTAAAGACCAGTAATAGTTCACTTCATCATATGCTCTGCACTTTGCCACCACACCGCCAGCCGAGACCACCAATTGTAATCCTTCTAAAAACTATACCCTCACGCTTCTCTCCGGCTCTGTAAACTAACACACACACAAACATATATAATTGATTCTAATACTTATGTCATTAAATAAATGTTAAGACGCTTCTTGACAAACATCAGTGGACAATGCCAACTCCAAAAGATAATGTTGAAGTGTACAACTATCTTAACTTGCTGATATAGCGCTTTATTAGCTTGCTTTGACCTACAGAAGATTTTGTTCGACTCATGGAGCCCAGAGTGTGTGGATAGAAGACGCAACACAGGGATAAAGCAATCAATTGACTGTATTAAAGAAAGCAAAAAACAAAACAATAAGTTGAGACAGTGAAGAAATGAGTGTCCAGGGATCCAGAGAGATATTTTTCAGTTTTTGGTTTTCAAAGTTCTTTTCCTTTGGGTATGGAGTCTTTTGCAAAGTTCCTTTTTCATAGGTTCTTAATTCAAGGTCTCATTGAGAGTTCGTGGGTAGCTCGCCAGGCACCATTCCTGTATGGTGCAGATCAAAAAGTTGTTCCAATAGGGATAGAAGTGGGGGTGGGAAAAAAAACCTGACCTAAACAAGGTCAAACAAATGATAGATTAGACACATACAAGACATACTATTTACAATACATTATTTACAACATATAAGTGTATGTCATAATTGTAAGAAAAACAATAATCAAATAAGGTCCTAACAAAATTTGTAGAAACCTACTTTCAAATTTCAGGCATATAAATAAATGGGTTTCAATGGGTTCCAATGTTTCAAAAATAAAGTGCACTTTTAATCATATTTAGCTTCAGCATTAATCAATTCAGTTTAGCATTAATCAAAGGAGGAAAACAATGAATGAAATTAATGAATGAATTCAAAACCAAAATGGCCGACCAAGCACAAGTACAAAAAACAAGTTGAAAAGTCCTAAAATGGACAAAAATTGAAAACAATTAACTGAAATATTTCCAATTTCAACAGCAAAAAAAAAGACTAGCATGGCATTTCTCTGAGGTAGAAAGCCTTTGAAATACTAATGTACTGCTATGTGTGTGACCCGATCGCATAAACTCACCCAAGAGTAGTTAGTTCAAGGTGTGGTTGTTCAAAGAACTAGTGTAGCCCAAATGGAGATACTTATAAATTAAGATTTCATTGAGAGTTTGAGTTTAGGCTAGTATCTGAAAATCTTTGGTTCTTCTCAGGGAGGGAGGTGAAGGGCCCAAACAAAACACAAAGACAAAGATAATGGCTATGGTGCAAAAAGTGAAATTTAATATAGTTAACCCCAAAAGACATTTACAATATATACACAAGCTGTTCACAATGTTTTAAAGATAAACAGTGCATGAGTTCCAAAACAGCTGAATTTAATCCGGGTTTTATTGTCCAGGAAGAACAGAATAGATGCACTGTGGCTTTGGTAAAGGCAAGGTGAGGTGTTAAATGGGGAGAGGACAGTGCTGCTGCGCCTCTTACCACGCAGGTTCCAGGCGATTCCAGGCAGCTCACCATCAAAAGGAAGGAATCAACATAGAAATGGAGATGGAACCTGGCCAGATCCCTCTTAAATCGAACAAATCCCGGTAACACGATATTTGTAGCAGTAGCTCCAACTAGCTTCCTGCGACAGTCTGTACTGCGCCATTTTTAAAGAGGCACGAAAAGTCACGTGGAAATTATCGGAACCGCGCAAGTCTCGCGATAGCTCGTAAGCAGCCGGACAGAACGGAGAGAGGGAGGGCAGGAGAACAGAAAACGGCTGAAAATCACCCGGGTTACACCCTCCCCCTTTAGATAATGCGCGTCCCGTTGCAAGAGTTATCAACATTTGGCCCTGCTGCGGCTGCTTTCCCCGCAGGCGGACATTACGAACAAGGACACGATCTCCAATGTCCAGGCTTGATGGAGTTATCTTCTTGTCAAAGTGGGCTTTGTTCTATGCTGCAGACTTGAAGGCGTGTTTGGAGGCGAGTTTGTAGCTCTCTTCTAGAAGTGAGCGAAGATTCTTAACACAGTCAGAATGAGACATGGATCTTGGTTCCCGGACTGGTAGACCAAAGGCTAAGTCAACAGGGAGACGAGGGCAACGACCAAAAAGCAGTTCATATGGCGTAAACCCTGTGACCTCGTTTTTCGTGCAGTTGTATTCATGAACCAAGGGCTTCACATGTGTTTCCACTGTGACTTCTGTTTATTCTCTAGGGTTCCAAGCATCCCCAGCAGTGTGCGATTAAAACGCTCAACTGGATTTCCCCGTGGATGGTACGGAGTAGTCCTGCTTTTCTTGATGCCGGCAACCTCACACAGCTCTTTGATGAGTTTTGACTCGAAGTCTGGGCCCTGGTCTGAGTAGATGCGCTCTTGAATACCATAATGCACCATGAACTCATTCCAGAGGCACTTGGCAACAGTCCCGGCTTTCTGGTTGGCAGTAGGAATGGCAACTGCAAATTTTGTAAAATGGTCTGTGAGAACCAAAATGTCCTTTGTGTTGCTACTGTCTGGTTCAAGGGTGAGAAAATCTATACACAAGATTTCAAGTGGACGACTTGTCCTTATGTTATCAAGCGGAGCAGCCTTCTCCACCAGTGTCTTCCTTCTCACACATCAGCCACATGTTTTGATGGTATTCTCCACGTCAACTGCCATCTTCGGCCAGAGGAATCGCTGGCGGACCAGATCCAGAGTCCTCTCAATCCCCATGTGCCCCATGTCGTGGTGTAAACTCTTTAATACAGTGGGACGCTGGTCAGGTGGCAGAACTAGCTGCAGAAGAACCTTCTCATCATCCTGTCTCCTCTGATACAGAACCCCATCGACCAGCTCTAGCCTGTTCCACTCTCGCAGCAGCAGGGGAATCTCTGGCAGTTCATCACGAGCTGTAAGTGGAATTTTCTCACCGGTCTCGAGCTGGTCTATGATCTCTCGAATGGCAGGGTCTGCTCTTTGATGTTCTTTGAGATCGGTGCGAGACAGAGATGGTATTACTGGCAGGCCTTGGGACTCCTCTGTGAAGATGTCAGAGATGCTGTCAACAGTCGCAGACAGAGACTCAACCAGGGTCACAGTACCTTGACTAGGATTCTGATCTTGTGCTCTAACTAGGCAGCTCTCGGAGATGGCATCCACAACCTCTGGCTAGATCTCCTCTGCATCACCAGGCGCAGATGGCTGCTGAGTCAACTGGCGAAGCAGGTCCCACTCCTGGCAGGAGTGGTCTTCAGGAGGATCTCCATGAGCACGTCTTGACAGAGCGTCGGCATCTAGATTCTGTTTTCCAGCACGAAATTGCAGCGTGAATGAATATGTCGATAGCGCCGCCAACCACCGTTGACTTGTGGCATCCAGCTTGGCTGTCGTGAGAACGTAGGTTAGAGGGTTGTTGTCAGTTACAACTGTGAAAGTGGCTCCATATAGATAGTCGTGGAACTTTTCGACGACACTCCACTTCAGGGCCAAAAGCTCCAGTTTAGGGGCCGGGTATCTCTACTCACTCAGTGACAATCCTCGACTGGCGTAAGCGATGACCCGCACCTTCCCCTCCTGCTCCTGGTACAGCACTGTTCCCAATCCAGTAGTGCTCGCATCTGTATGTAGGATGTACGGCAGCTTTGGGTCCGCAAAACCTAGAACAGGGGCAGATGTTAGTTTAATGATTACTGTCTCAAATGCTCTCTGCTGTTCACTGGTCCACTTTTCACCAAAGGATTGCTTAGGGTCCAAGTATTTCCCTCCTGGTTTTTTCATCTTGGGGGAATGGCGAGTAGGTGCATAGCCACGTGTCAGTTCATTTAATGGCTTCACAATTTTTGCATAGTCCTTAACAAACCGTCGATGGTATCCAGCGAAACCCAGAAAAGATCGCAACTCCTTCAAGTTGCGGGAGACTGGCCAGGATTTTAGAGATTTTATCTTTTCTAGATCTGTGTGGACACCATCTTCGGACACAATGTGCCCCAAATAACGGACAGATGATTGGAAAAACTTGCACTTGTCTGGCAATAGTTTTAATCCGAAATCCTCAAGGCGAGACAACACATGGAGAAGACGGGTTTCATGTTCCTCGAAGGTTGCATAAAAACAATGATGTCGTCCAGGAAGACGAGAACCTCCTTAAGGTGCAAATCACCCATGCAACGCTCCTTAATTCGCTGGAACGTGCTCGGAGCATTCGTGACTCCCTGCAGCATCCGGTTCCACTCCCAAAAACCAAGAGGTGTGATGAAAGCGGTTTTGGCTTTATCCTCTTCGGCCATCTCGATCTGGTAGTAACCGGATTTCAAGTCAAGGACAGAGAACCACTTGGATCCCGTCAGTGCAGAGAATGATTTTTCTATGTTTGGCAAAGCATATGCATCTTTCACAGTCTGTAGATTGAGCTTTCTGTAATCGACGCATAGCCTCACCTCACCATTTTTTTTCCTCGCCACCACAATCGGGGACAAAAATGGTGACTCAGACTCTCTAATCACCCCTGCCTCGAGCAAGTCCCGGAGATGTCTGCGGACCGCTTCTAGATCTTTGGGGTGTATCGGTCTCGCTCTATGTTTGAAAAGAGTCTGATCATTGAGCTTGATGTGATGTTTTACCCGATCTGTGCAGCCAAAGTCCATGTCATGGTGGGAGAATACATTGGGCATGTTGCTGAGGTTTGTAGTTATGCCCTCCTTCCACTGTGGTGAAATGGGTGAGTCTCCAAAATTAAACTGCAACGGGTTCTTGTGATTTGGATCTGAGGTGGTAACCTGTTGTGATAAGATAGTTGGTGAAACTCCAGTGCCAGCAATGATGGTTAATGGTGGAATAAACACATCTTGCTCTGACTGGTTCTGTATGAAGACAGGCACTTTGTACAGTGGATGGTGTGGGAGAATGATTAGGCAGCTCTGGACACACAGGCCTCCAGGTAACGTTGAGGCTGGATGTTCGACGATGGCCAGCTGGTCTGGTGGACGGACGTCGAATCTAGCAGAACCGTCTAGGACAGTTATCTGACCAGCTGGAACCAGGACTGGAGTTTGGCTCAACAGGTGCACAGATCCGGCGCTGCCCATGTTACTCTGCTGATGTCTTAATTGCAGGAGCTTTAGGACTGCGCGATACCCCTGTGCAATGGGCTGGAAGGTGGAGTAACAGCTGCCAAGATGCTGTTCATAGAGAGGCTCGAGGGTGTTCATCCCGATAAGCACAGGAGATGAGGACTCAGAACGAGCATCCGGAACAACAAGAGCAAGCGTTGGCACATCCATTTCCACTCCTGGGAAGTCCTTAGGAAAAGTGATGTCCAGTTCCACATAACCTAAATATGGCACTGACTGTCCTGCTGCACCTTCAACCTGGAGGTTGAAAGTGCTGTGTAGTGGCTTCACAGGCTGGTGGCTCAGATATTGATTATAGAATGACACTGGAATTGTCGTCACCTGCGAGCCGGTGTCAAGGAGGCAGTTGCATAAATGTTCATCAGTCTCCACCACAGCAGCATTTTGAACCATTAAGGCCCTTTGGTAGTCTGGTGGGCGTGGTGGTCTTTGATTCAGCTTCACTCATCTCCGCACACTTCACAGTCTCTTTCTCTTTGGGACAAGTTTGTTCCATATTGGTTCCCATTTGCCCCTCAATAGGAACCCCGACTAGTTTAACTGACTGTTTGTGAACGTGGGTTGTTGTTTCTGGCAAACTGTTTCTTTTTGCGGGCAACCAGAGCACTATTTGGTTCATTTTGGCACTGGGGACGAATGTGACCATCTTCACCACACCTAAAACAGAACCCAGGTTTGTGTTGGGCAGGTGTGGACTTCCGGGATGCAGGCTGTTTGCTGTATTCTGCTTTGGAACAGGAGTTGGTTGGAGGCTGGCCTTTGTTAGCCGTTAACAATGCCAGTTGTCGCTGTACTTCAGCAAGTTGTTCTGCCAGCTGCTGGGTTATGCTGGTTAGTGCAGCAACTGCTCCTCCCTCACAACCAGTCTCAACCTGAGCCAACTGCACATGGGTGGTTGCTTTCTGTCTGACGGCCCCGAGGTGATGTTTCATTCTTTGGATCTTTGTCGCCTCCCGATCCTCTTCAGTCCGAAGAAGCAGCAACAGTTCATTGAATGTTGATGGGTTCAACTTCCTTTGCTTCAGTTGGAGTTCAGAAATTAAGGAGCTGTCCCAGCACCCCCGGCAGAATTGATTTATAAAGTGTTTGTTGGCATCAATGTCCTTAACTCCACCCCTTTTTGCAGTTGCATTCAGTGCCACTTGGAGTATATGCAGATTGGAGGATGGCTTTTCTCCATTGTTTTGGAAAGTGTCCATAAATTTGGCAAAAAGTTCATCACCACCTTGTACAGTGCCACAAGCAGAGTCGAGAGTGTCCAGATAAACTAAAGGCAAGGCGTCTGTGCACATCAGCTGCTGGTGGCAGGAGGCTGTCGACAATCTTCAGAGAACGCTGGAGGTCTGAGATTGACGGGTCCCGCAGCATTAAGTCCACTCCTGACCGTCGGGTATCATAATTATGAAGGTAAAAATGTGTCAAAAAGAATGCACTTGTGAATTTGATTTGAGAACTTGTAATATAGAATCTGAATACTTGTGCATCAAAAATCTGCATCTGTGTGTAAAAATCTTCTGCTGTGAACTGACAAATTTCCATTTGCATGTGTTCATTTAGAGTTACAACTTCAAATCTGTGATTACAACTGCTCAAATGTGCTTTTGCGTGTGCTCGAATCTGCTGCCGCAAATCACAGGTGCGCTACAACTGCGCTCTGACTTCTGACACATTCCTTGCGAGAAACTTCTGTCAAAAGTGATCTGTGTCCGAAAATGGAACTAGGGGGGGGAGGGAGGGTAAGAGGAGGCGGAGTCAACCAATCAGAGTGCATGATTCGGAGAACTTGGTCAAGTTAGAAAGATCTTCACAGATTCACACTTCCTGCTTCAATAACTCTTCTGATAAACGTTCAAATGTGACAGCAAGTCTCTCAATCATTTTGTATGAACACAGAGAGTGAAATAAAAATGCATTTCTACAGAAAAACTTAGTTTTGTCCTGCATTTTAATGAGAAATGATTTCTTCGTGCTTTAAATGCAGACATGCAGCTAGACGGCTGCGAACGGACAGGATCAGGAAGATGATCATCTGTGTTGTAGCAGGACAACAGGGCCAGGGCTATGAGCAGCTTTATTATAAATCATATGGATAAACATTTGAAAAAAATATATTAGATTAGATAAACGCGTTCTCCGCGACATTCCAGGCGACGGCGCGCGGCTGTGGCGGACTCAGCCCGCTGAGGAACGGCTGGGTATGCGCGACAGGTGTGCTCCCCCGTCGGTCAGCGGGATCCTCGCTTCTTCTTTCCTCCGCTGAGAGAGGGCGTAGACCTCGCCGTCTGTCAGCGGGATCCCTGCTTCTTATTTCCTCCGGAGCTCGGCGGCTGCCCGCTGAGCGAGGGCATATAGCGCGGTGTCACACCGCTGCCAGCCGCCGAGCTCCGCGGAGGAAGGAGAGGCCGAAGGAGAGACCGAGGGTCCCGCTGGACGAGCGCGGAGCACCCGCGAGCGAGAGGCGTGCTCCGCCGACGGTCAGCGGGATCTTCGTTTCTTCTTTCCTCCGCGGAGCTCGGCGTCTGGCCGCGGTGTCGCGTACCAGCGACACGCTACGCCCTCGCTCAGGCAGCGGCCAGCCGTTCCTCAGCGGGCTGAGTCCGCCACAGCCGCGCGCCGCCCCCTGGAAAATCGCGGAGAACGCATTTATCTAATCTAATATTTTTTTTCAAATGTTTATCCATATGATTTATAATAAAGCTGCTCATAGCCCTGGCCCTGTTGTCCTGCTACAACAAAGATGATCATCTTCCTGATCCTGTCCGTTCGCAGCCGTCTAGCTGCATGTCTGCATTTAAAGCACGAAGAGATCATTTCTCGTTAAAATGCAGGAGAAAACTAAGTTTTTCTGTAGAAATGCATTTTTATTTCACTCTCTGTGTTCATACAAAATGATTGAGAGACTTGCTGTCACATTTGAATGTTTATCAGAAGAGTTATTGAAGCAGGAAGTGTGAATCTGTGAAGATCTTTCTAACTTGACCAAGTTCTCCGAATCCAGCACTCTGATTGGTTGACTCCGCCTCCTCTTACCCTCCCTCCCCCCCTATGTCCACTTTCGGACACAGATCAGTTTAGACACAAGTTTCTCGCAAGGAATGTGTCAGAAGTCAGAGCGCAGTTGTAGCGCACCTGTGATTTGCGGCAGCAGATTCGAGCACACGCAAAAGCACATTTGAGCAGTTGTAATCACAGATTTGAAGTTGTAACTCTAAATGAACACATGCAAATGGAAATTTGTCAGTTCACAGCAGAAGATTTTTACACACAGATGCAGATTTTTGATGCACAAGTATTCAGATTCTATATTACAAGTTCTCAAATCAAATTCACAAGTGCATTCTTTTTGACACATTTTTACCTTCATACATAATCTGCCTCATGCGCTGGTCTCTGCAGTCGTCCTGAAAACACTTTCAGTTTCTGTGGGAAAACATTTGCCTCGCTCTTCACTATGTGCTCCACCACATAGCGCTGGACTTCAGGTGGGTTGAAATCTGGGGTGGTGGTAGACGCTCTCTCTCCGGGCTCTGTAGTATGCTGCCAAGATGCGGGGTGTGGGTTACTTTTTGCTAGGAAAGGTGAAGTCTCCTGTGGTGGGATAATGGAGGTTGGTGGTCTTGCTGATGGTTTTGGGGCGGTACAATGGCCTTGAGGTCTGCAGGCAGGCTCTACTCCTCAGCAACACGGTGGATCTCGGCGACGGACCGTCCAATCTGAGCCATTGTAACTTTTAGCACTTTAGCAAAGTCCATACCAGAGAGTTTTGCAACATTTTGCAGCTCTGTCAGATAAGACTACGTTTTACTTTTTGCAATGTATTCTGCATAAACCGTGGACAATTCAGAAATTAGGCATGTTTCCGTTTTATCAGAAGAACTAAATGTATACGGTAGACTGTGCCGTAAATCAACTATTTTGTACCGCTGTTAAATTCAATAATAAGCGACCCTTCAAATTCTGAACACGATTCCGATATCATTTCAGTTCTGTCAACACGTCCATATTGTTCCAAAAAGTCGATAAATTCTTCAGCACCTATTGTTTCAGTGACTGATATGCCTTCAACTATTACACTGTTTGGTATTTTAATTCCCAAGTTCATAAACACATCCATGATGACACAATAATGTTGCAGAGGAAAATAAATTCAAATTACCGCACAGTGTGGGTTAAGACACTTCCTACTCCCTCCTAGCTAGCTCGCCACTTTTTATATGTATGTAGATACTTATAAATTAAGATTTCATTGAGAGTTTGAGTTTAGGCTAGTATCTGAAAATCTTTGGTTCTTCTCAGGGAGGGAGGTGAAGGGCCCAAACAAAACACAAAGACAAAGATAATGGCTATGGTGCAAAAAGTGAAATTTAATATAGTTAACCCCAAAAGACATTTACAATATATACACAAGCTGTTCACAATGTTTTAAAGATAAACAGTTCATGAGTTCCAAAACAGCTGATCGGTGCAATTCCAGAATTTAATCCGGGTTTTATTGTCCAGGAAGAACAGAACAGGTGCACTGTGCCTTTGGTAAAGGCAAGGTGAGGTATTAAATGGGGAGAGGACAGTGCTGCTGCGCCTCTTACCACACAGGTTCCAGGCGATTCCAGGCAGCTCACCATCAAAAGGAAGGAATCAACATAGAAACGGAGATGGAACCTGGCCAGATCCCTCTTAAATCGAACAGTAGCTCCAACTAGCTTCCAGCGACAGTCTGTACTGCGCCATTTTTAAAGAGGCACGAAAAGTCACGTGGGAATTACCGGAACCGCGCAAGTCTCGCGATAGCTCGTAAGCAGCCGGACAGAACGGAAAGAGGGAGGGCAGGAGAACAGAAAATGGCTGAAAATCACCCGGGTTACACTAGTCCGGTAAGATGTTACAGAGTTTTGTTTAAAGTTTAGATAGCAGACGGCTATAGGAGATGCAGCCAGCCACAGCAGATCAGCAACAGCCAGAGCATGGATGACAGGAAGTGGCTATGTGACCCGGATGTTAATAAAGGGAACTGGCCCCACCAAAATGAGAGCGCCCAGGTGTTCCAAATCTGGTAATGCAAGTGGGGCACTGATCCGGGTTACACTGAACTGACTTAAATTTTTGAATTGATTAGTAGAACTTAGATTATAGAGTTATTACAACTTGAAAGATTGTGTTAAGTCAAAAACCTTAAGTTGGATTTATTACAGTGGACATGGGGGCAGCAGAGACATGAATCCAGCCTTTGGCTCCAAGACAGTCTAGACACTTCAGTGACTCTGTAGACATGGACAGAGAGGTGTTGATATGATCCATTGGTTTGCTGTTCTCCATCTGAACTGTGAACTAGAACATTCTAGCTGTGACATGACTCTAGTTAGTTTGGTTTCAACCTACCAGTACAGACAGAATGG
Organism: Oryzias latipes; assembly: GCF_053564925.1. NCBI lineage: Eukaryota > Metazoa > Chordata > Actinopteri > Beloniformes > Adrianichthyidae > Oryzias > Oryzias latipes. The sequence continues at coordinate 3,356,465 of NC_136238.1, forward strand.
AGCTGATTGCTGCTGATTCTCCACAGACTGGACCAGCAGAGCTCAGAGACTCCCAGTGGTCCGTCTGTCCAGCAGCATCAAACACAGCTGGACTCCATCTTTCTGGTCTGTACATGAACAACAACTACTTTCCCATCATTCTGTCCACAGTCGTCTCCATGCTGCACTTTGCAGACCAGTGGATTGTCAGAGTGTCCAACATGGAGCTGATGTTTGGCTCCATGACTTCACTCTGATTGGCTCATTCATCTGGAATTCTGTTGCAGCTGCTGGAGGACAACATTGTCACTTTTGTCAAGAAGGAGCTGAAGAAGATCCAGAAGCTTCTGAGTCACAGGGAGGAAGAGGAGGAGCTGGAGGCTGAAGATGAAGAGCAGAGGAGCAGCAGAGAGTCAGTGATGAAGATCACAGTGAACTTCCTGAGGAGAATGAAGCAGGAGGAGCTGGCTGATGGACTGCAGAGCAGTAAGAGGATTTCTCTGAAGGTTTCAGCTGCTGAGAAATGAAGATTTCCTGATGTCTCAACAGGGATTCAAACCCTCATCATTCAGGGCTGCAGAGACTTGATTTACTGTTTGTTGTCTTCATTCAGGATCTGCTGCTGCAGTTTGTCGACATGAAGTCCAATCTGGTCTGAAGAAGAAGTTCCAGTGTGTGTTTGAGGGGATGGCTAAAGCAGGAAGCCCAACCCTTCTGAATGAGATCTACACAGAGCTCTTCATCACAGAGGGAGGAAGAGGAGAGCTGAATGAAGAACATGAGGTCAGACAGATTGAAGCAGCATCCAGGAAAGCAGACAGAGCAGAAACAAGCATCAGACAAGAAGAGCTCTTCCAACTCCCAGCTGGAAGACCAGAACCAATCAGAACCGTGATGACTAAGGGAGTGGCTGGCATCGGGAAAACAGTCTTAACACAGAAGTTCACTCTGGACTGGGCTGAAGGCAAAGCCCACCAGAACCTCCACTTCACATTTCCATTCACTTTCAGACAGCTGAATGTGCTGAAAGAGGAGAAGTTCAGCTTGGTGGAACTTGTTCATCACTTCTTCCCTGAAACCAAACAAGCAGGAATCTGCAGCTTTGAAGACTTCCAGGTCCTCTTCATCTTTGATGGTCTGGATGAGAGTCGACTTCCTCTGGACTTCCACAAGACTCAGATCCTGAAGAACCCTAGAAAGTCCACCTCAGTGGCTGATCTGCTGACAAACCTCATCAGGGGGAACCTGCTTCCCTCTGCTCTCCTCTGGATAACCACACGACCTGCAGCAGCCAATCAGATCCCTCCAGGATATGTTGACATGGTGACAGAGGTCAGAGGGTTCAATGATCCACAGAAGGAGGAGTACTTCAGGAAGAGGTTCAGAGATGAAGAGCAGGCCAGCAGGATCATCTCCCACATCCAGAGATCCAGAAGCCTCCACATCATGTGCCACATCCCAGTCTTCTGCTGGATCACTGCTACAGTTCTGGAGGATCTGCTGAAGAGCAGAGAGGGAGGAGAGCTGCCCAAGAGCCTGACTGAGATGTACATCCACTTCCTAGAGGTTCAGGCCAAAGTCCAGAAGGTCAAGTATGATGGAGGAGCTGAGACAGATCCTCACTGGAGTCCAGAGAGCAGGAAGATGATGGAGTCTCTGGGAAAACTGGCTTTTGAGCAGCTGCAGAAAGGAAACCTGATCTTCTATGAATCCGACCTGACAGAGTGTGGCATTGATATCAGAGCAGCCTCAGTGTACTCAGGAGTGTTCACACAGGTCTTTAGAGAGGAGAGAGGCCTGTACCAGGACAAGGTCTTCTGCTTCATCCATCTGAGTGTTCAGGAGTTTCTGGCTGCTCTTCATGTCCACCTGACCTTCATCACCTCTGGACTCAACCTGATGAAGGGAAAACAGAAAAAGTCTTGGTTTTCTTGTCTTTCTAAAACCAGTCGAGTCCAGTTCTACCAGTGTGCTGTGAAGAAGGCCTTACAGAGTCCAAACGGACACCTGGACTTGTTCCTCCGCTTCCTCCTGGGTCTTTCACTGCAGACCAATCAGAGTCTCCTACGAGGTCTGCTGACTCAGACAGGAAGTAGCTCACAGACCAATCAGGAAACAGTCCAGTTCATCAAGAAGAAGATCAGTAAGGATCTGTCTGCAGAGAGAAGCATCAACCTGTTCCACTGTCTGAATGAACTGAATGATGGATCTCTAGTGGGGGAGATCCAGCAGTTCCTGAAGTCAGGATGGCTCTCCACAGAAAAGCTGTCTCGTCTTCGTAGGTCAGAATATCTCTCCACGTATAAACTGTCTCCTGCTCAGTGGTCTGCTCTGGTCTTCATCCTACTGTCATCAGGAGAAGATCTGGAAGAGTTTGACCTGCAGAAATACTGTGGTTCAGAGGAGGCTCTTCAGAGGCTGCTGCCAGTGGTCAAAGCCTCCACCAAAGCTCTGTAAGAACTCTCATGAAAATCACCTTCAGTGAACAAATGAATCTGATGGAAACATGAAAGATTCAATAACTGCTGTCTGTCTTTGTTTTCTGCAGACTGATAGGCTGTAATCTGTCAGAGAGAAGCTGTGCAGCTCTGTCCTCAGTTCTCAGCTCTCAGTCCTCCAGACTCAGACTTCTGGACCTGAGTCTAAACAACAACCTGCAGGATTCAGGAGTGAAGCTACTGTCAGCCGGACTGGAGAGTCCAGACTGTAAACTGGAGACTCTCAGGTCAGCTTTCATTCAAATGTTGATTCTCTACAGTCTTTTTCAACCAGTGTGCCGTGAGAGATGATCAGATGTGCTGCTGGAAATGACTCATTTTTACTGATCTAAAACATTTACCATCACCAGAATATCAGCTCCATGTTCATCAAATAGGTCCATGTTTCACTCTGACGCTTTTGTGGAGCTCTTTGTAGTAGAAATACACCGGATCTCTCAGCATCTTCCATGTCTTTTATAAGGAGGGCGAGAAAAACTTTTGACGGTAGCTCCTCCCACACACGGTGGTAGCGTCAGATTTAGAAACACACTTTTGGACGAACGTCCAGCAGCCACTTTGATAGGTGGAGATGAATCTGACGCGGGTTAAAAAAAAGTGGAGGACATGAATGAAGTGGGAGAAAAGAGAAGGAGGGGAGGACCACGGCACACGTCTTTGAAGAACTGAGACTAATGATCCGTATGGATCACGGATCATCCGTGCTCCCCAAGTAGTTTCCCGCGGGATCCAGTGTCAGAGCACGTAAACGTGATCAAAAAGTACAGTTGCTTTACAAAAACATAAATCACCGTTTAGAAAGAATGTCATTTTGTTTGGTTTGGTGAGGTTTACATGAAAGTGCATTTAACAACCTGGAGGGAGAAACGGCTATCTGGACACATTTTCAACTCATTTAGTTGAACATTATTATTAAATAATGCAGCATCAATTGTTTTGTGGTTCAATTATTCCAAAAAATGCTGGTGAGATCATGGAGGGACTGTACATCAATACAGACCACAGAGATTCTCTTTTTAGTTTTGGTTGCTGGTGTGCCGCAGGATTTTTGTCAAGTCAAAAGTGAACCTTGACTGAAAAAAGGTGGAAAACCACTGATCTACAAGAAGTTGAGTCTGGTTTTCTGTGATTTAGGAGAAAGTGTCAGATAGACGTCACTGACAGAGAAACAGCAGTAGATAGAAGAAAAACATCAGTTCAATTCAAAACCCCAGCTGGGTCTCATCTGATGACCTTTTTTCTGGCATGTTTTTTCACACCAGACTAAACAGGGGAACCTAAATCCATCCAGGGGTTGATATCTGGGAGAAGTTCATGTTCTGTGTTCTTGAAAGAAATCAGGAATCCATCCCAGAAGTGCAGATTTCAATGGAAAAACAGTTGCAGCAGATTTCTGAGCCACAGAGCAGCAGCTCCTCATGCAGAGATATGAAGAGGTCAACCTGCAGCAGACTGACAGGTCTTTCCCACAGACCTGGTTCTGGTTCTTCTTCAGAACCCAGCCTGGATCAGAACCTCTGCAGGTAGTTTCTGGATGAGGCTGGGGGCGGGGCTACCTGGCCAGAGAAAGGTTTAAACCAGGGGTCAGCAACGTTTGTGACATGAAGTGTCAGTTTGACATTTTCTCCAGAACAACTGTGCCGTCACCAACAAAAATGTGAACTCTGATACAGAGAAACACAGAAACATTTCCAATAGATCTGACATTTACTGTCATTCACAAACAGCAGCTCAAAAATGTTTAAAAGTTATTTTGGAATTAACTCTAAAAAGTACTTTCATAACAATATTGCACAAGGAAAATCACAAGGTCAAAGTTGAAATAGTACTGCAACTATGTTTGAAACCCAAAGTACTGCATTTGTGTATGTCAGACCTACAGCAATAGGATTGGATACTTCAGAAAAAATACCATCAATATTTTTAAAAACGTCACTACAATTAAAATGAAAAAATAAGAATATTTAGTCTTATTAATCATTTGCTACATTACAAGAAAGAGCCTGAGGAACTTAATTTAATTTGAGTCTGTCATGGTGCTTGTATTGCATGTAAAATTATGTTTGATCATTATAGTTATATTATATACAGTTATATACATTTTCCACAATTGGACAGCATCATTCTTTTTTTATTGGAGTGGTGATCAGTCTTAGTATTCATTTTTAAACTTGTTGACATTTGTCAGAACAGACAGAAAGTCTGGGTTTAACCTGTTCCACCATGTCTCTGTCTTTCTATGGCAAGTAAAAGGTATCAGAAATCACCAGGACAAGTGGCGTAAAAAAACTGGTTTTTAAGAACATTTTAAAAGTAGAAAATAATTTACATCCGTCTTGTGTTGTCCTAAGACGGATGTAAAAGCTGCGTTTTATCACGTTCAAACCACACGTCAAGAACGGAGATCTGATGTGGCACATATGGGCATCAAAAAAGCTGTAATGTTAATGAATCCATAGTTGTCTGCTATGGTCTAGTGATTAAAATGCTGTACTTTATGTTTTTATCATGTGGAAATTATGAGTTTGATTCCACAGGATACACAAATGTTTGTTATTTTTTCTTTTGCTGACTTTTAGTGACATAATTATATTTATTTGTAGACACTAAACCCCACCCTGCCTCTGGTGGAAGGAGGGTGCCAGTGTTGAGCAGCAGAGCCACCTTCAGTGTCTGAATGGGAAAGTGACTGGAAAGAGCTTTGTTCATGTTTTTGGGTCAAAGTCATAAAGGAAATTGCTAAACAGCCCCCCCCATGCATAATGCATTTTCATTTCCAGGTGGTCATGATTTTTTATCCAAAATCTCTCCTGAAAATGTCATCTGTCAGTGTCTCATCAGGGCGGGTCCCACCTGACTGAATGGACCAAGTTCCTGGACCTCCAGCTGCATCACTGCTCCTGAACACACTTTTCTGTCTGATTGCAGGTTGAAGGACTGTAGTTTGTCAGAGATCAGCTGTAAAGTTCTGATCTCAGCTCTGAAGAAAAACCCGTCCAATCTGACAGAACTGGACCTGAGCGGGAACCAGAACCTGCAGGATTCTGGAGTTCTTCATCTGTGTGGTTTTCTGGAGAGTCCAGACTGCAGACTGCAGACTCTGAGGTCAGACTCCATGTTTCAGTTGTGTTCACATCAATATGATGAGTCCAGATGACTGACTGATGACATGACTACAGAGTGATGACTTGTCAGCGTATTCATACTAAAATCAATTATTTGTGAGAAATTCTATCTTTAAAAGTTTTTATAAAGGTTTTTACATTTTAAGAGATATGACTCATAATAAAGGTATTCAAATAAAGGTTCACTCTTACCTCTCTGGTCGCACCCAATTTATTCAATTAAAACAGTTCACCTACCATACAGTTCCTGTCACTACAGGTGTTCCCCAGGGCTCCGTCCTGGGACCCCTGCTATTTATCATCTAGCTTCTCCCTCTTGGTCAAATCTTCCTTAAATACAAGATTAACTTCCATTGTTATGCAGACGATACTCAGCTCTACATCTCCACCAAGCCAAATTCCTCTCTACCTCCCACTTCCCTCACTGACTGCCTTCTTGCAATAAAGTCCTGGTTCACTACTAATTTCTTAAAACTAAACAATGATAAAACTGAACTTCTCCTGATCGGCACCAAATCCGTTATAAACAGAGTCCAAAACTTCTCAATTCCCTTTGAAACCTCCTCCATTTCCCCCTCCCCTCAGGTTAAGAGTCTGGGTGTCATCTTCGACAGCACCCTCTCCTTTTATAGATTATACCCAGCAACAATCTCTCTCCACTCTGGCGCATATTCTGTCGCCTCCCCTTTTATTACGTTTGTTGGGTTTTCCCTAAGCTACATATGCGCTGAGCTCCAAGGAGGGGAAACAGATCAAACACAGCTGCAGCGCTATCAGAAACATTAATTGGCACATGTCCATCCTTCCACAGTTTTCTCACATCACTTTCGGACCTGCAAAGCCTTTTCTCAGGGATAAACTAACTCAGAGCGTCCTCCAACTCATTCTAGACACAGCTAAAACAGGTTCTCAGGAGAATGCTGGAAAGACACAAAGATAATCGTTTTCTCCCAAGGATGTCACCTCCACCTTCCTGTGAAACAGAGTTCAAATTCATGTTATTTTATCTATAAAGCACCTTTCATGTCAAACAGACAGCTCAAGGTGCCTCCATAAAAAACAAACAAGAATACAATAAAACGAATCCCCACACGTGTAATAAAATGAATAAATAAGCCCCTCATAATAAAATAAACAAAAACAAGCAAAAATCAAAGAGAAATGACAGAGCTAAAGAAAAGAGAACCCAGAAGGCGCCGTCCGCCCTGTCCTCCTGTTGGCCGGGGTGTCAGCATCTAAGCAGCACAGGCACAACTCATCCCCAGCACCTCCCGCCCCAGAGACCCCCAACCCCCAGGCCCAGTGCACCCAACATGGGCACACCAGGCCCTTCAGCCCAAAGGAGCCGGAACAATAGATGCCAGAGGACAAGCATGGCCAAAATCTCTGTGAGCCCGAACACTAACACCCCAGCCAAGGGGGAGAAAACACTTGTAAACAGTTTAAGATGTAAAAGTAATAAAATAAGAAAGATTAAATATGAAAAGAGGTCAAATATGAAAATATTAATTAAAATTAAATAAGATGATTTAGTGCATATAAAAGTCTAAAATATAAATCAGAATAAGTTAAGACATAAAAGGACTAAAAGGCAAATAAATAAATATGTGATAAAATAGCATATAAAAAATAAGAGTAAAAATCACACATATGAGATCTAATTAAAAGCTGAGTTAAATAGATGAGTCTTTAGTTTCTTTTTAAAAACCTCAACAGTGGATGAGGCCTTCACATCCTCAGGCTGTTCCACAGACGAGGTCCGTATTGTCTGAGCGAGGCCTTTTTTTTTGCATGTTTACAGAAGTGTGTGTGGACACGCACACACTTCTGCAAACATGATTATAGCAGCTATATAGGTAGGTAATGAATAATATAAGCAAATATAAGATAACTTCTATACAATATTCCAACACTCCTTCCCCTAGTTCCATTATCGGATACCGATCAGTTTTGAAAAAAGTTTCTCGCAAGGAATGTGTCAGAAGTCAGAGTGCAGGTGTAGAGACAGCAGCTTCAGGTTGAAGGTCATTTGAGCAGTTGTAATCACAGATTGGAGCTTGAAACACTAAATGAACACATGTTAATTGGAATTTGCCAGTTCATAGCAAAAGCTTTTGTACACACAGATACAGATTTTTGGTGCACAAGTTCTCACATCAAATCTACTAACTCGTCCTTTAGACACATTATTATCTTCAGCATTTTCATTTAACTCAATATGTTTTACTCAATATAAAAATAAATTCCAAAATCTCTCCTGAAAATGTCATCTGTCAGTGTCTCATCAGGGCGGGTCCCACCTGACTGAATGGACCAAGTTCCTGGACCTCCAGCTGCATCACTGCTCCTGAACACACTTTTCTGTCTCATTGCAGGTTGAAGGACTGCCGTTTGTCAGAGATCAGCTGTAAAGTTCTGGTCTCAGCTCTGAAGAAAAACCCGTCCAATCTGACACACCTGGACCTGAGCATAAACACACTGCAGGATCCAGGAGTTCTTCATCTGTGTGGTTTTCTGGAGAGTCCAGACTGCCGACTGCAGAATCTGAGGTAAGATTCCATGTTTCAGTTGTGTTCACATCAATATGATGAGTCCAGATGACTGACTGATGACATGACTACAGAGTGATGACTGACCCCCCCATTCCCACCTTACCGTATGCTGCTGCTGAGACTCTGAGGCTCCTTTTTCTCTTTTTTCAGAGGTTCTCATGTAGATCTAGTCTGACAAAAATCCTGTCCAAAGAGGAATGTTTTCAGTCTAACTTTGAATGTAAAACTGTCTGCTTCTCTTCCATGAGCTGGGAGTTTATTCCAGAAAACAGGGGCTTGGTGGCTAAACGCTCTACCTCCAACCGTACTTTTACTAATTCTAGGAACCACAAGCAGTCCTGCATTAAGTGAGTGAAGTGTTCTGATTGGATGGTAAGGCACTATGAGGTCTTTGATATAGGATGGGGTCATACCATGTAAGGCCTTATAGGTTAACAGGAGGATCTTGAACTTGATTCTAGAATCAACTGGGACTGACATAGCTGTGAGTAATCAGGAGATGTCCCCTCAGTGCCCTACCTGCCAATTTTAACTGCACCCCCTTAGTGCACACACCATTTACTCCTCAAAATATACATTCAAACAAACACACACACACACAGACACACACCCTCACTAACACACACGCACACAGTCATGTCGCAAGGAAGGCTGGACCTTGGACCATCTGTCCCCTACCCCATCCCTGGTGGGGCGTGCGGGGCCCTTGGCGGCGGCGGCCGTGTCCCCTGCGTGCCGGTTTCCTGGGCCCGGCGGTGCTCTCCCCACGCAGGGAGAGGGATCCCTGAGCTTTCTGGCAAGCCCAGAAACCTGGGATCATATTACACCTGAGCCGGAGATGTCTGTGTCCCTGCGGGGTGGGTTCTGGTCCTTGCCGCCGGGTGCTGGGCCTCGCCAATTTCCATCTGTGGCAGAGCCTGGTCGGGCCATGTCTACAACAACCCTTGTGGGCCCCCCTTCTCTCTGGGGTGCCCTTCTCCTGGGCGGGGGCGGCTGCCCCCTGTCTTGCACCTCCCTGGACCATCTGTGGCCCTGGTGGGTGGCTGCCTGGAGCGCGGAGCGGGTCTCCCTTGGGGGGTCCTGGCTCGTACCTGGGGTTGGGGCGGGGGGATGCCCAGAACTCCTGGGTGTTGATGGGGTGCTCGTCTGGGGCTGTGGGTGCCCTTCTCGGGTGGGGCCCTGCGTTGGGCTCTTCTGGTGCGGCAGGGGGGCTGCTCTCCTGGTTGGGCTGGGGCGCTCTCTTTCCCCCCATACCTCCCTGCTCTCTGGCTCTGGGGGCCTCGCGGCGGTCCTGCTGGCCCTGGCCTGGGTGGCGGGCGTGGGCGCCCGGGGGCGGTTGTTCTCTGCCTGCTTGCTGCCACGTGGCGTTGGGGGCTTCTGGCTGCCGCGGCTGCTGTGGCGGGGGTCTGGGTGTGGGGGTGGCTGGTTGCTCCCCCTCCTGCTTTCCACATTCCATGATCCATTTTAGAAGAACATAAACACTTAACTGAGCACAGGTGTTAGCTCACCTTTGCACTAACAAATTGCGTGAATGAATGAAATATTTCACACTAGTTGGCTTGTAGGCATAAGTATGCGTGTGTGAACACTATCTGTATTATGTACATGTTGACATGTGGACATTTTTGCAGCTAACAGGTGTGTTTATAACATTTGAGTGTGTGTGTGGATAGGCCCCGCCCCTTTGAGATTTGTATTCTATCTGTACCTTAGCGTAATGATAAACATCCAGTAGCTTGTTGCTTTATCCTGCTTCATTGTTTTACCCCCCTCTCCCCTCCTAAGATCACCCTCCTACAGTGGCGGTTCTACCCTGAATTACTCCCTGGGCGAGACCCTCCTCTGCCCCCCCCCCCCCATAGAGTCACTTTGTCCATTTATTGTAACTGGAAATACAGTTAGGAAATATTTAATCAAACACAAATAATCTGAAATAAATATTATAAACTACAAATCACACTAATAATACACTAGAATAAATGTAACTGCAGCACTAAGAACAGAAAACACTAACTAAAACAAGCTTGTCAATAACGTCATCATATGTAATCTGCTCCCCCCCTGAATGATTGATACTAACAACAGCAGGTTAGTGAGTTGCTCCTGAGACATTGGTGATCTCAGGTATGACTTGATCAACTGGAGTTTTGAAAAGCTAACAGCAGCAGCAGCAGCAGCAGCAGCAGCATTCTACCATCACAGCTTATTTAACATTATGAACTAATGTACAACAAAAAAACACAACAAAAACTTTGTGTTACAGCAGAGCAGACAGACACACGAATCATAACTAATGTTACAAGTTAAGGCAGAGCAAACATTTAAGAATAAATATCTTAAAAATGACGTTATTTGCAATATTTGGGCCTACTTCAGTTTTGGTCATGATAGACCAAACAAGAGATTTTTCCTCTGCAACGTTGTTGTTGTTGTAGGGCAGGTAGCATTCGAATTTAAAAAACGTGCATCTAGCTATGCGATAATACCCTTTTCTTTGTCTCGTTTCTCCTCTTCTTCTTCTCTTTTCTTTCTAAATTGGGCACCAGCTTTGACCTTTTTTCTCCATATTTCAGATGTTTTTGCATTTGGCATAAATGTCCTGACATAGGTATCAAGTCTGTCGACTAAACCAACTGTCATCTAAGTGAAGAATTTTTTTTGTTTTCCCATTTTTTATTTGGGCATTTCACACAAAAATAACCAAAAAAGCATGATTTTTTTATACCTTTTTTATACCCGCAGCCCCCCCCCCGTTCGTCAAACATTTCCAGCAGGAGCGCGTGCAACTGCACCCAGGGGCGCCAATTCGCTACATGGCGGCGCAATTTTTATTTTTATTTTTGCATCAAGCACTGAGCCGCGGCCCGCGACCGTTGCCCCCCTGGAAGAAGATCCAGCCAAGTTTGCGCATGCGTTTTGCGCTCCATGCTCACCTCTCAGCCTGCACCCTTCACCCCGCGCCCCCTCCCTTCTCCTTTTTCACCCCGCGCCCCCTCCCTTCTCCTTCTCACACACATTTGCGTCTACATCTCAAAGACAGGAGGGACCGCAGCTGCGGGGCGGGGGCGCCGCCAGGTTTCAGGCTGTTACAAACTCTGTGATATAAGTAAATCAATAGTGGTGCATAAAGTATTTTACAAGAGCTGAGCCGCTGGCGCCGCCCCTCCGTCATTTTTCCGCCCCGGGCGATCGCCCGTATGGCCCGTGCCTAAAACCGCTACTGCCCTCCTATCTCCCTCCTTCTAACACCCCTCTCTCTTCTCCCCTTCTTTTCCTTTTCCGTCTGGTCCAACAAAAAAGAATTTCAAAAAGAATTAAAATGAATAAAGTCTGGCCTCGATTACAAAAGGCGTTTATTCAGACAAACCTCTGGTTTGTCAGAAGATTCATAACCGCTGTTGTAAAAGTAAAATATGTCCAACACAAGAGGCCTTCAGCTCTCATCTGTCTGCCCAGCTGTTGAACAGGACAAGTTAAAAAAAAAACTATCTGAACTAGTTCAGCAGCAGTCCTGGTCATGAGTTCTTCAGGGCCAAACCGCCAATCCCAGTTCTTTTGGAAATCTGGACTCATTGTGGATTTCTCTGGAACACAGAGGAGGATTTCTGGTCCTTTGAAAACATTCCTTGTTCATTTAGCTTTGCTGTTGGAAAATTCTACAATGTCTCTTTGATGGGTTTTCATGAATCAGCAACTTTGTTTTCATGAATCAGCAATTATGTTTTCATGAATCAGCAATTTTGTTTTCATGAATCAACAACTTTGTTTTTATGAATCAGCAACTTTGTTTTCATGAATTTTCATTCTCTGTAAGATATCTGCAGGGGGTTTTGACTTTCTATATTCTCTTGATTTGTGTCAGATCCATTAAAATGTGATCCAGATTTTCCTATTGAAAGTTTTTTTACCCATAATTCAAAGTGATCTTCAATCCTCAGTGAACAATTTACTTTACAATGTGATGATGTCATTTGAAAATTTATTTTACAATATAAGATTCAAGATGAAGAAATACTATTTAATCTGACATTTTAGAAATCAAAGCTTTAAATCAAAGTAAAATTATTGGATGTTATGTTTGTTAGGTTCATAATTCAGATGAAAACCATTTAACAATTATCAGTTCTATTTCTATTTTAATAATTTATTAAATCTACTGCATTTTCATTCACCTTTATGTTTTCAGGTTAAAGTCCATTAGAAATTGCAACCCCCCCATCCAAACCTCCTGTTCTGTTGGATTTTCCCACATTCGGTGGTCTGCAGACCTCGGATGCACTGAATTTCATTGAACAGTGTGAAAACTATCTTGACCTTAGACCCTTGTCAAATCACGAACTGTTAGGATCCCTGTCCGCAGTCCTGAAGGGACCCGCTTTAAGCTGGTGGAAAGCCATTAAACCTGTTGTACATGATTGGTTGACATTCAAGGAGGCTTTTTTATCCGCTTTCCTGCCAACGGATTATTTAAGTGAAGTGGAAGAGCAATTAAGAACAACTGTGCAGAGGCCGAAGCAGTGTTTACGTCACTTTGCCTATGACTATAGGGCTTTGTGTCTGAAGTGGAAACGAGACATGACAGAAGAAAAGATAGTTCGGCGGACACTTAATAACATCAACCCGAGATGGCCGTCTGTCTGCGTGGGAACGTTTCATCGGTAGCCCAGCTGGTAAAAATAGGTTCAATGGCAGAGGAGATCAGACGGAGAGTGGGGTTGCATAAGGCTAGACAAGCTAGGTACTATAACCAATGGAGGAAAGATGCGCACTTTCTCCCGGGTAACCTAGACCTATCAAAGACCTATCATGGGTTAAGGCCTTAGTAGCCTTCGGCGTGAGGGGGGACTATGTGACAGTCACATAAATGTATCATATTTTCTGTATTTTACACCCTGTGAGGTGAAGAGGTCCTATGTTTTCCTTTTATTTTAGTGTATGTGTGTATTTTGTGTATTGGTGTACCGGGGATGCCGCTGACGTCACCCTTCACAGCTGATGCGATATCAGCTGGGGGTGCGTTAACTCACGGCATGGCTTCCGGGTTAAAAAGGGACAGACAAGGTGGGCTGAAGGCTAAGAAGAGTCACAAACTCTGACAAGACGGAAAGGGAGACTACAAGGGCCCTTCCAAGGAGCAAGTACTCACCGAATACCTCGGAAACCGACCAACGGGAGTTACAGAGGAGGATCTGACGTGGACCTTTCCAAATTCTGCTGCGGGGATTATTATTAATTTCTTTTGGGGATGGACGTGGCTGGAAAGTGACCAAGAGCAAAATGAGACTCACTGACATTAACCCGAAGGACGGGGTGAGATCATTTCAGTTTTTATCTGTTTCTTTTGACTTTGGGAGGGATTCTTATATTGGAGCGCTTCTGCGCATGCAGGTGGAGGACGCTAGACGGACAATAGGGTGTCATTGTAAATGCAGGCACGGACCTATATGTAAACATCGGGAGAGCGATTCATGGAGTGTGACTGGGATCAATGAATTGTTAGGGTTAAAGAACATATCTTGATTTAATTGGTTGTACATTTGTTCATTTGTGTTCTATAATCAACCCGCGACAATTATCGTAAGACTCTAAATGAACTGTAGAGTGTTACAAACTCTCCTGAAAATGTCATCTGTCAGTGTCTCGTCAGGGCGGGTCCCACCTGACTGAATGGACCAAGTTCCTGGACCTCCAGCTGCATCACTGCTCCTGAACACACTTTTCTGTCTGATTGCAGGTTGATGAACTGCAGTTTGTCAAAGATCAGCTGTAAAGTTCTGGTCTCAGCTCTGAAGAAAAACCCGTCCAATCTGACAGAACTGGACCTGAGCAGGAACCAGAACCTGAATTGCGGAGTTCTTCATCTGTGTGGTTTTCTGGAGAGTCCAGACTGCAGACTGCAGACTCTGAGGTCAGACTCCATGTTTCAGTTGTGTTCACATCAATATGATGACAAAGTTGTGTTAGGACTGAACTGCAGAGTGATGACTGACCCCCCCCATTCCCACCTTACCGTATGCTGCTGCTGAGACTCTGAGGCTCCTTTTTCTCTTTCTTCATAGGTTCTCATGTAGATCTAGTCTGACAATAATCCTGTCCACAGAGGAATGTTTTCAGTCTAACTTTGAATGTAGAAACTGTGTCGGCCTCTCTTCCATGAGCTGGGAGTTTATTCCAGAAAACAGGGGCTTGGTGGCTAAACGCTCTACCTCCAACTGTACTTTGACTAATTCTAGGAACCACAAAGAGTCCTGCATTTAGTGAGTGAAGTGTTCTGATTGGATGGTAAGGCACTATGAGGTCTTTGATATAGGATGGGGTCATTCCATGTAAGGCCTTATAGGTTAACAGGAGGATCTTGAACTAGGGTTGTGTCGATGGATGATACCATCGTCCATCGTGATGGGTGAGTGGCATTACGCTGGAGAGACACCATCGTGATGCCACGCCCCCGCCACGTTGCGAGTCGACACCATAAGCCACAGTTACATGTGCAAAATATCTTAATCGGATCTATGGTCGAATTAGAATCCAACCCTGTACATGAGCCCTGAAAAATGTTTTCAGAATATAACAAACGTACCATGGGTCACATTTTCGGTCGTAATAAATCATTCGCACATGCGCAGTAGGGTTTGAAAAACCGGGAGAGGATATCGGTTCCGCCGAGCGGCTATATACATTGATATTTCACACTCCGCAAAAGCCATACCATAACCATACGGATCACAGGCCCCGGTTCTGCACAGACGTGTGCCGCGGACCCCCAACCCCCCAATCCCCCATCCCCTCCACGCACTTCATTTAATCTGTATTATGTAATCCTATTTATGACTTGGACGTGTCTGACCACAAGGTTATTTCATTAAAAGTAGCATTGGCTCACCAACATCAAAACACAAAACGGAAAATATATTTCAGGAACTTCAAAAACATTGACCATGCAGCCATTCAAGAGGATATACAAAAACTCTGCCATCACCACTCACCTCAGTTAATGAATCTGTTGATCATTACAATTCTACACTTCATAACATTCTGCAATCCAATTCACCCCTGAAATCAAGAACCGTCTCTTTCACTAGATCAGCCCCGTGGTACAAAGAGGAACTGCGTATTCTTAAAAGACTTGGACGAGCCATGGAACGGAGACTCGTAAAAAACAACTTGGCAGTACACAAACAGGCCCATCGAGACCATCAAAAACTCTACTGCAGGGGTCGGGAACCTTTTTTGCAGAGAGAGCCATAAACGCCACATATTTTTAAATGTAACTTCGAAAGAGCCATACAATAATGTAGTGTCCCTTTCCCACACTGAGGCACGGAGACTTAACCTCTTTTAAGGTTCTTTATTCTGGTTACTGCAGACCACAACAAACGCCGTACAATTAATTCAGCAACTTCTGAATCTCTCCAGCGAGATGAGAGCGCTTCTCCCAACTTTATATTCCCCTGCTCCCGCTCCAGCCCTCCCATTTCCCTTATTCGGCCCATAGCTGAACCCCATTGGTCCAAATTACCTAACAACAGGCTGAGCGACAGAACTGAGGGCCAATCAGATCTCTGCTTGATGCGTTCCAGAACTCCAGAACTTATAACGCGGCCTAACAGCCAAGTTAAACTCAGTCTGCGACAATATGTTTAAAACTAAATATACAAATGAATGTGTGCATTTGATGTAATTTCAACATTTTTAAAGTACAATAAGTCTGTGGATTCTTTTCAATAACATTGTTATGCTGTTGCTAATAAATGACGAGTATTTCTCGTGGTAGTTTTGCTGATTGTCTTGTCTGGTTGATACGTGGTGAGTTTCTGCTTCACGCAGGCGTTGAGACGTTAAACGTGATCTTAGGTCTGAATGTTCTGTAGATGTGACAAAGACTGCTCACATGCAGACATGGAGTCAAACACACACTCACACGCTGCAGTGAGTGACGGGCAGCGGGTTTTACGTTTTTACAATCCCTGCGCGATTCACCTGCTGCCGGTCTCCACAACCCCTCACCCCCACCCTCTGCTTTCTTCCTCACACATCCCGTCTCCGCAACTGCGCGCTCTTTCTCAGAGACGGGAGCGCGCAGTTTTAGGCACGGCAATTCACAGGTTTTCATCTGGCACAAACTCTGTGAAATAATAGATAATAGTAAACTGAAAGTGCTGGCGCAGATTTCTCTCTCTAAGCACCGCTACTACTGCGCGCCTCTGGCATCGCGCCGAGGACTGGTCTAATAAAAAAAAAAAGTATAATTAAAGATTTGTCTGCGAGCCACATGTGACCATCAAAAGAGCCATATATGGCTCGCGAGCCATAGGTTCCCGACCCCTGGTCTACTGTATAGCCCTTACAATAGCCAGGTCTAAGTTCTATTCCCACAAGATCAATAGCAACACTGGAAATTCAAAACAGCTGTTTTCCACCATACACTCTCTGCTTAAGCCCCCCACACTTACCCATAGTGATGCTAGTGTCAGCAGCTGTGATAGATTCATGGATTTTTTCACCAAAAAAATATCTTCCATAAGATCTAACTTGCTGCCCACTACCACTATTCCCACCTCATCTGCAAACCCGACTGTACCAACAGCTCCAAGGACCCCTTCTGAATTCACATCCACTACACAGAAAGAGGTTGAGGCCATCTTGAGGACTATGAAATTCTCAACCTGCTCACTTGACCCCCTCCCAACAGCCCTGATCAAAGTATCAGTCCAATTATCACAACTATAATTAACCAATCATTACAAGCTGGTCATGTCCCCCTTGCTCTCAAAACTGCTTTTATAAGACCACACTTAAAAAAGCCTGCACTGGACCCTGATAACTTGGCAAACTACAGACCCATCTCCAACCTACCATTCCTGTCCAAGGTTCTTGAAAAAGTTGTCGCTGCTCAGCTCCACCATCATCTCTCAACGCACAGCTTATATGAAAAATTTCAGTCTGGTTTCCGGCCAGCTCACAGTACAGAGACAGCCCTGGTCCGAGTCATGAATGACCTACTCATCATCATGAATGACCAGGGCTCCCCATCTCTACTCTTCCTTCTGGACCTATCAGCTGCATTTGACACTGTGGATCACGGCATTCTCCTTAACTGTCTTCATACTACTGTTGGACTCTCTGGGAACATATTCAACTGGTTTAAATCAGCAAGCTACGGTTGTAGCTGTGGCTACAACCGTAGCTTACCATCACCAAGTATGAATGAGGAGTGAATGAATAATGGACACAATGTAAGCGCTTTGGGTGTCTTGAAAAGCGCAGATAAATCCAATCCATTATTATTATTATCTCACAAACAGGACAGAATATGTGGCTCTGGGGACTGCTAAATCTCACACACACACAGTCCCCTGCAGAGTTCCTCAAGGCTCTGTTCTTGGACCTTCACTCTTTACCATCTACATATCTCCACTTGGACAAATCATTCGTAAACACAACATCTCATTCCACTGTTACGCCGATGACACACAGTTATGTGTAAAAATGGATTCCACTCCCACCCTAACTTCTTCTGCCCTCCAGGCATGTCTCGAGGAGATAGAGGCATGGATGGCTGAAAACTCTCTCCAATTCAACAGCAACAAAACTGAAGCCATATTAATCGTTACCCCTCACCAGATCAAAACATCCTCCACCAAAAGTATTCTGGTCTCTGGTCACAACATCCTGCTTTCTTCACCTGTGATAAATCTTGGTGTCAAAATCGATTCTACTCTAACATTTGATCATCATATACGTCACCTCTCCAAAGTCTCTTTTTTCCATCTCAAAAACATTGCAAAGCTCCGCCCCTCACTCACCCAGTCTGATGCAGAAAAAGTAATCCATGCTTTTATCTCCTCCAGACTAGATTATTGCAATGCTCTCCTTGTTGAGATTCCTGGCAGGAGCCTGGAGCTCCAGCACATCCAAAACTGCGCTGCTAGGGTCCTGACAAGGAGACGCAAATTTGACCACATCACTCCTGTCCTTCAGTCACTTCACTGGTTACCCATTCGTTCCAGAATTCAATACAAACTCTGTCTTCTCACCTACCAATGTGTCCATGGAGTTCCATGGACACATGGAACTCAAGTAAGCTCCTTTTCCCGCAAGCCACTTCACGACTCCTCCGTTCCAATTTCACACACTGCCTTCATCAGCCCTCCACTCTGGAACAATCTTCCACAATCCCTCAGAGCCCCACAAAGCCTTGGCACATTTAAAAAGGGCTTAAAAACTTTCTTTTTTAATAATGCTTTTAAGTACTTTGACTATTGTTTTTTGTCTTACTTTGTTCTTATTGTAAACCATTGTTATTCCTGCCTCCATTGTAGCGCTTTGAGATTTTATCTAAAATGTAAAGCGCATTCTAAATAAAATTTATTATTATTATTATTATTATTACACCGCCCCAAAGCCTCTGAGACACACTTTTAGACCCAGTTCTGAGTTCGGTCATTCACCTAGAGTTGCGGGACGGATCGCAACTCGAATCTCCCACACATACCGCTCATGTAACAAAGCCCCCCCCCCCCCCCCCCCCCCCCCCCCAAACACAAAGCTGTAAGTCCGCGCTCCGCCGGTCCACTTGACTAGTTAAGTGTGGGAGCGGACTACTTCTTTTCTATTTTGTTTGTTACTTTTTTTGTAAAAAGTCACTTCCCTCAGTTTATACTGGATCATCGCGGATGAGTCATTAGTTGGGAAATAAAATAAAAATAAAATAAATAAAGTAATAAAGTAAAATATCGAATAGCAATTATATAGGAGCGAAAAATTAAAAATGGCCTCTTTTTCTGTGTTCCAGCGTTATTTCGTTGTGCAAATGCATTTGTCATGTAGGGAGGAACCTATGTGCAGCGCTTCCGGCAGAACTCTATGCCACAACAACGAGCTTATACGCACGCGGCTGCAGCGACCACTCTCTGTTCAAAAGAAAATAGCTTTCATGATCGTAAAAATATGTAGATTATTTTACCTTTAAGAAATCTGGGGGGGGTTTCTGGAAATAAAAATGGGATAAATTGAAATTTCGGGTTTGCTTCGGGCTCGGGCCTGCAAATCAAGTTAATTGGTCGGGTTCGGACCGGGTTTGGCTTTAATGCCTGCGGGCCTGTGTCGGGTCGGGCTGGATTTTTTAGGCCCGATCTTACCTCTTACCCCATGCATAATGCATTTTCATTTCCAGGTCTTCATGATTTTTCATCCAAAATCTCTCCTGAAAATGTCATCTGTCAGTGTCTCATCAGGGCGGGTCCCACCTGACTGAATGGACCAAGTTCCTGGACCTCCAGCTGCATCACTGCTCCTGAACACACTTTTCTGTCTCATTGCAGGTTGAAGGACTGCAGTTTGTCACAATTCAGCTGTGAAGTTCTGGTCTCAGCTCTGAAGAAAAACCCGTCCTATCTGACAGAACTGGACCTGAGCAGAAACCAGAACCTGAATTGCGGAGTTCTTCATCTGTGTGGTTTTCTGGAGAGTCCAGACTGCAGACTGCAGACTCTGAGGTTAGACTCCATGTTTCAGTTGTGTTCACATCCATATGATGACAAAGTTGTGTTAGGACTGAACTGCAGACATGAAGCTCATCAGCTCTGCTCTGTGTCTTTGGTCCAAGAGACTCCTTTAAAGCGCGTGCAGAAGCAGCAGCCTCACGTGCACGCTCACATGCACTCTGAGTCCTGCTGTGTTTCAGCAGATGCAGCTGAGAGTCCAAAGGGTTAGGGTGACAGAGTCCTGCTGCAGCTGGATGCTGCTCTGACAGACACATCCTCCACAAACATCCTCACCTTTTCATCCACAAACATCATCACATCATCCATCAAAGCTCCCAGCAGCTTCTGACTCTTCATTCAGAGCTGAAGTCATGCTTGATCAGGGATCAATGTCCAACATTTGCTGCTGACTCTTCCTCATCACTTCCTTCTTCTCTCTGCTTTGATCTGTTGGAGCTGAAAGTCTCTGCTTGAAGGGCTGCAGCAGAGAAGGACTGGAAGATCATCTCCTGAAAACTGGGAGGAAGACTTTCCAGCATCCTGCTGCTGAAATTCTCCCATGATTCAGTGCTGTTTGGAGAAGAGCTGAGCAGAAAGAGGAAGTGGACTTTTTCTGCTGTTGCTGCAGAAACATCAGTTGGTTTGGATGCAGCCACAGGCTGATGTTTGACTTTCACACATCTGGACTTCTTTCCTGAAGCAGCTGCATGTTGTCCTGAATGTTCCTGAATGTTCTTCTTCTCTGCTTCTGCTGGACTCTTCTGATCTGCTGCTGTTGCTTCACATCTTTGGACTTTTTCTAAACTTTCTGATTTTCTTCAGCTCTGAACTCTTTAGAAGAAGTGAAGGATGAAAAACAGGAACTTTGTCTTTAAACTCAACTCTTTGTTCTGGATTCAGGTTGGAGGAATGCCATTTGGATTGGTCCAGAATTCCTGCTCTGGTCTCAGCTCTGAATTCCAACCCGTCCCACCTGACAGAACTGGACCTGAGAGGGAATTACCTTCATTCTTCAGATGTTCAGCAGCTCCAGGATCTGGTGAAGAGTCCAAACTCCAAACTGCAGTCTCTGGGGTCAGTATAGGGTTGGAGTCAGTCCAGCTGCCTCCAGATGTTTGGTCCTAAAGTTAGTCTGAGAGCAAAGATGCAGAGTTTCCTGTGAAGCTGCAGCTTCTCAGTGAAGCTCTGAGGAGAATGATGACAGGCTTCAGGACAACAGTCAGCCAATCAGAGCAGCAGAAGCTCCAACAGGTGAAGATGACAGGAAGCTGCTGCTCTGAACAGGACTGAAGCTCCTGCTGCTCTTTCTGCTGCTGTGCTGCATCACTGACTGACAGACCAGGATCAGGAGACACTCCTTCATCTCCGTCTCTCTACTTTCTCTCTTCAGGTGGAGGTGGTGAGTCTGATGTTCCTCCTGGAGGAGCAGAGAGGAGCAGCAGCAGCAGCTGGTCTGCAGAGATGTGGTGACTGGACGGTGTTCCTGGGAGGTGGAGAGCAGAGTGATGGAGGAATCAGAGGAAGTGGAGATGAGTGTCAGAGCTGCAGCAGGAACTGATCTGAGATCAGCTTCACTGTCTCTCAGTTATGGTGCTGCAGCTCCCCCAGTGGACTGATGGAGAACTGCACTTCCTCTAATTCTTACTTGTTCTGTCCAACAACTTAGCAAACAATTAGAGCTGAAGGCATTTTGTTTGGACAGGTATTACTATCACAAAAAGAGGTTGTATAGCTTCGAGAAATCAGAGTGTAGATTTGTATAAACCCCTTTTTGTTGTATTATTTTTTTTATTTGTTACATTTAGTGTGTGTGGGGAGGGAGAGGGGAAGAATGTGAGGGGGGGTGGAAGAGAGTAAAAGGAAAAGAGGTGAGAAAGTGGGGGATACAAGTACTGATTTGAATAAGTTTTTATTTTAAGTTGTAACAATTATACCAGATCTGCTGGAAAGACAAATATTACATCAAAGGTGAAGTTCTGACACGAAGATGAGCGGAAAATATCTCTCCATCAAGACACTGTGGGTTAGGAAGGGGGATGAAGCAGACAGGGAGCAGTGTGGCAGTGTGCACATGCGCGTGGGGGTGGAGATACATGCACGCTGCCAAAGTGAACCGTGTGTTCATAAAGGGAGCCAGATCCTACCCAGCCAGACCAGGAGAGGGGAGGAGAGACCCCCAGGCCAGAAGCGCCCCCGGCATCCGGACCCAGGCAGCCCGGGAGTGAGGGAGGAGGGGACCGCCCACCCAGCCAGGCGCAGAGAAGGCCACCCTATAGGGGGCCCCCCCCGACACCCAAAGGCATAAGCGAACCCAAGACAAGAGCCAAGGATGAAGCCAGGGCCCCGAAAACCCATGAGCCGCCCACCACCCGACCGGCGCCCCGTCTCCGCGAGCCAGCCCCGGTACCCAATCCAAGCAACCCACAGCCACCCCCCATAACCCTACCCACTACAACCTTCCTCACCCGCCATATTATCTGAGCCCCCCTCCCCAACCCCCTCAATGCCCTCCCCCCTCTGTGATGGGGAGGGAAAGGCACAGAGGATCCCAGTGAGCCAGCCCCCAGGTCCGTCCCACCCATGCACTCTCACACACATACTTACGATCTTGTGGTTGCCCCCCACCCCCTGCCGCCACGCAGTAACCCCCTTCGGCCGACCGACCCCCCAGCGTCGTATGCCCGACCATCACCGCAACCGACAGGATACCCACAATCCCCGGCCCCCCTGAGAGGACCAGGGGGGTGAAGACCGACCGCCCCTCCCCGACCCCACCCATGTACGGAGATGTGGGAGTGCTGTATGTGTGCTGCAGGTAAAATAGGAGGTCTCTAGTGTGGGAAGCCCCACCGCTTCCAAGCCGCAGGGCCCCCCCACTCCAGGGTCCCTCTGTGTGTGGTGTGTATTTGCTGTGTGTGTGCTGCTAACATGCAGTGTGTGTCTAAAGTGGAAGTTAAAATTGTGTGGGGGACCAGTGAAAGATGACCCTCCCCACAAGGCCCTAGATTAATCAGGGTGTCTAATATGCAAGTAAAAGCGGGATGGAGGGCGGATGCCGACGCGACCCCAGAGAGACACTCCAAGTGAGCCCCGCCAGCATGACCCCCCCATCCAGATACCCCGAGCCCTATGTGCCTGTGTGCGAAATTTGTTTGGGTGAGAGCGGGGAGGAGCAGCCGGATGGGCACAACCGGGGAAGAAGGCTCCCCCGAGCGACCGGCCCCCCAGCCGGCCGCGGTAGGCGACCCCCTCCCAGGGCGGTTGGCAGTCAGGAGGCGGCAAGCCAGCCGCAGATGGAGGTCAGAGCCTCGTAGCGCCGAGAGACAGCCAGCAAGGAAGGGGCCCGGTGCCAAAACGGAGGGGCAGGAGGGCCAGCCCCACCATTCATGCCCTGACCTCCCTAAGGACTAGCACCCCGCCCCCTGCACCCCCCCCTAAAAAAACCCAAAATAGATTAAATAATAATAATAATAAATGATACTAATACTGCTACTACTAATAATAATAAAATAAATAAAATGAAATAAATAAATTAAAGAAAATAATAATAAAAAATAATAAAAATAAATAAAAAGGAAAGAAAGGAATAAAATAATAAATGAATAAATAAATAAAATAGTAATAATACAATAAACCCACCCAAGTGAACCCCTTAACCCCTGCTTCGAATGCAACGCCGACCCCCCCGGGAGGCCAGGCCATGCGCCAACTACTGGCCACGGGCGAAACACCGGCCGCGGGCAGACGACCCCAGGCTCCAGAACCCCAAGCCCCCCCCCACGCCACGGCAACCAGCCACCCAGCACGGCACCCGTCTGCCGTTCCCGGTCGCACTGCCTACCCTGCGCCCAGAAGGCACCAACCCAGGAGCCCCTACCAAGTCGCCGGCAGAGTGCGCCCCCCCTACGAGCAGCCAGAGCCCCGAAGCCTGGAGAACGGCAGGCCCGGCAGATCCCACCACCCCAAACCCACCCCGGCCCACCCAACCGGCCAGGACCCGGCTCAACCCATCACCATCCCACCCCTACTAGGTGATGTGACTAACCAGCTGGAGCCAGGGAGAGTCTGAAGCCGACAGGTTTTTTGTGGAGGACATTATCTTTAAACTAATATGCTCTGACATGAGGTTTCTGTAGTGGTTGATGCTAAGATTATTTTTAGATTTCCAGTTTAGGAGGATAGTTTTCTTTGCGATACATACAGCGGTGAGAACCATATAGGCCTTGTTAGATTCCATGTTGATGTTATTCAGGTCACAGAATAAGCAGAATTTGGGGCAAGCAGGAATCTTATGATTAAACCAGACTGATAAATCCTCACAGACCTTACGCCAAAATGATTGGACAGGTGGACAGAGCCACAGAGCATGCAAATAGTCGTCTATGTTGTTACCTATGCACTGTGTGCATACAGCAGACTGATTGAGACCCATTTTAAATAACCTCTGTCCGGTGTAGTGAGTTCTGTGGAGAATCTTGTATTGAATAAGTTGCAGATTAGGACTTTTGGTCATATTAAAGGCATTCAAACAGATCTGTAGCCAAAATTGATCACTAGAATTCAATGATAGCTCAGACTCCCATTTTGTCATGGGTAAGTAAATGGTTTCATCTATGTTAGATATCAACTTATACATTTTGGAAGTGAGCTTGGGATTTTTTTGGGTCAATAAAATGTGTTACTGTAAGGGAAAGGTCTAGGTCTATTTGGGTCAGGCAGTATTTAGTGCTTATAGCTGATTTAAATTGCTGATATTCTAGAAATTTGTTTTTACTAATCCCATAGATCAGGGGTGTCCAAACTACAGCCGGCGGGCAAACTGCGGCCCGTGGGTCTGTTTATATTGGCCCGCAGCAAATTTTGAAAATGTAATTGAATATGGCCCGCACATGGCGCTTGAGATCAACTCTGTTGCACTTCTCAGTTTCAACACTAGATGGAGTCGCTCACAGAAAGGTGTGTTGCGGAGTGGGTGTGTGCTGACAGCCCCGCGTGCCACGAGAGAGGGGGGGGGGGGGGGGGGGGGGGGGGAGCGAGTGCAATTGGAGATGGGTGTGTGAGAACTGAGCGGAGGTGTGGGGGTCGATATTTTCTGTGTTCGGAGGACGGGGCATTTTATTATAATTTTTTTTTTAAACTTGTCCTGTCCAACAGCTAGGCAGGCAGATGAGAGCGGAGGGCCTCTTGTGTTGGACATATTTTACTTTAACAAGAGGCGTTATTAATCTTCAGACAAACCAAAGGTATGACTGAATAAACCCCTTTTGTAATTGAGGCCAAACTTTATTAATTTCAACCATGTTTGGAAATCTTTGGTGTTGGACCGGACGGAAAAGGAAAGAAGGGAAGAAGAGAGAGGGATGTTAGAGAGAGGGGGGGGGGGGGTAGGAGGGTGATAATAGGAGGGGAAGGGGGATAAGACCATGAAGCAGCATAAAGCAACAAGTATACTGGTTGTTAATCATTATGGTAAGGTTCAAATGTAGTACAAAAAGGGCGGGGCCTGTCCACACACACACTCATAGGTTATCAACACACCTGCTAGCTGCAAAAATGTCCACATGTCAACATGCACACAAAACAGATAGTATTCACAAACGCATACCTATGCCTTTAAACCAACAAGTGTGACATCTTTCATTCATTCAATCATGCAAAATATTAGTGCAAAGGTGAGCTAACACCTGTGCTCAGGTGAGTGTTTATGTTCTTCTAAAATGGATGGTGGAATGTGAAAAGAAGGAGGAGCGCCCAGCCACCCCCACACCCAGACCCCCGCCGCAGCAGCAGCGGCAGCCGGAATCCCCCCAGCGCCACACGGGAACAGGCAGGGAACAACCGCCACCCAGGCCAGGGCCAGCAGGACCGCCGCGAGGCCCCCAGAGCCAGAGAGCAGGGAGGCGCGGAGGGAAAGAGAGCGCCGCCCCAGCCCAACCAGGAAAGCAGCCCCCCCGCCGCGCCGGGAGAGCCCAACGCAGGGCCCCACCGGAGAAGGACGCCCACAGCCCCAGACGAGCACCCCACCACCACCCAGGGGTTCCGGGCATCCCCCCGCCCCAACCCCAGGTACGAGCCAGGACCCCCCAAGGGAGACCCGCTCCGCACTCCAGGCAGCCACCCACCCGGCCCACGGTTGGTCCAGGGAGGAGCA
Organism: Oryzias latipes; assembly: GCF_053564925.1. Classification (NCBI taxonomy): domain Eukaryota; kingdom Metazoa; phylum Chordata; class Actinopteri; order Beloniformes; family Adrianichthyidae; genus Oryzias; species Oryzias latipes. Next base: position 3,382,256 of record NC_136238.1, read on the forward strand.
AGGCAGGGGCCCGCCGCCCCCGCCCAGGAGGGGGGAACCCCAGGGAAAAAAGGGTGGCCCACAATGGGTGTTGTAAATATGGCCCGACCAGGCTCGGCCATGTTGGAAGTTTGGCAGGGCCCAGCGCTCAGGGGCAAGGACCAGGACCCACCCCCCAGGGACACGAACACCCCCGGCTCAGGTGTAATGTTAACCCCCCCACCGTGCAGAGAGAGCACCTCCGGGCCCAGGAAGCCGGCACCCAGGGGACACGGCCGCCGTCGCCAAGGGGCCCGCACGAGGACGGGGCATTTTAATAAATAGCATTCTGAACTGTGAAAAAGTATTCCCTTTATGTAAAAAAGAACTTTTGTTTTTGGAATTTTTTTGTTCAAAACATGATTCATTTTGCTTCATGGAAGAACAAAGGAATCCAGCAGTTCCAGCATATAATTCAGAATAGAACATTTCTGTCCCTCTCAACGTTATCCTCAATCTATGGCAGGGGTGTCCAAAGTTTTTTTGGTGAGGGCCAAATACAGAAAAATGAGCAAAGTTCCGGGCCGCACACTAGAGGTGACATATTGACACATGATTACTGTGTATTTTTAACCCACCTATAATGTGAAGAACATTGCTCTCAGTGGGAGCAGCGATGCTGATCTGTGCCACATAAAACGAGCCCACATCAAAATGAAACATCACTCAATGAAACCTCATTCCAACCAGGCAGTTCAGAACGGCTTTATTGAGCAGCTGAAGCCAGCAGATCTTTACATACGTAGCCGTTAGTGTGGTTGACTGGCAGAGTGCACGATTTTCTAGATTATAAAGACTCGAAGTCCAGTTTTCTCAGAAAAGTAGACCAAAAAAAGGGCTTATAGGTGACCAACGAGGACAATTTTAACATTAAACGCACACAATTTAAAAAGCTTCATTTTACAATTACACTCTGTGACAAAATATGCAGCTATTGCTAATTAAAATGTCAGGGTTATTCCAAATGGGGGTAAGTTTACATGGAAATAATGTGAGGTTGTTTTTTTGAGAAAATCCCACCAGGCTGTTAAGGATGAGCTGATGTTTAAACTTCTGAAGCATTTGTGTTGTTTAATTTTAGAACTGAAGAAAGGTAAATTAGAAATATCTAGGTTATCACAGATTTTGTTCTATGTCTAGCCAGGATTCATCCAGCACACCAGGATTCAGCCATTTTTGTACATAACACAATCTGTTCATGGAGTAGTAGTCCTGGAAGTCTGGAAGGCCTAGTCCTCCTCTATCTTTATGTTTTTGAATAGTTTTTAAACTGATCCTTGGTGGTTTACCTTCCCAGAGGAATTGGGAAATGAATGAGTCTAATGATTTGAACCAAGTAGTTGGAGGTTTGGAAGGAATCATTGAAAACAGGTAGTTAATTTTTGGGAGAATCGTCATTTTTATGGTTGCAACTCTCCCGATTAGAGAAATGGGTAGAGTTGGGTGTGGTTTAGCTTGAATAGATCAGAAAGCCTAGAGGAAATATTTATACCTAAGTACTTTATGTTGCCTGTTTGTATTTTAATAGATGACGGATTTAGGTAATTTCAATTAATTGGTAGAATTGTGCTTTTAGACCAGTTTATGGAGTATTCTGAAACTGAGGGAAATCTATTAATTAGGGAGATGATTTGGCAGATGGAAGATTGTGAATTTGGAGTAAATAGTAAAACATCATCTGCATAAAGACTTATTTTGTGTTCTAGATTTTTGGTTTGAATGCCTTCAATGTCTCGACTTTGCCTAATAGCAGCAGCTAGAGGTTCAATAAATAGTGCAAATAAAGATGGAGATAGTGGACAGCCTTGTCTGGTTCCTCTTTGTAAATTAAAGCTTGGAGATGTTTGATCATTTGTTCTGATACGAGCATTAGGAGAGGCATATAATATTTTAATCCAGTTAATAAATGATTTTCCAAAGCCAAATTTGTTCAGGGTGGCTATTAAAAATTTCCAGTTGACCCGATCAAATGCCTTTTCTGCATCCAGTGACAAAATGGTTGCTTCTCGGTTGTTGATGGTTGTATAATCTATGAGGTTGATTAATCTGCGCATGTTGGTAGATGGATGTCTACCCTTTATAAAACCTGTTTGGTCAGGATGTATTAGAGAAGGAACTACCTTCTCCAGCCTAAAGCTTTGCAGATTATTTTAAGATCTGCATTAATCAGCGATATGTGTCGATAGCTGGATGGTGATGTGGGATCTTTCCCAGGTTTCAGAAGTAAGATAATAGTATCAGAATTCATATTTGGAGGTAGATAATTGTCCTTAATTTCTATTGTCATTCTGAGAAAAATGGGAGCTAAAATTAGCCAAAACTCTTTCTAAAATTCTGCTGGGAAGCCGTCTGGTCCTGGGGCGTTTTTACTAGGCATGTTGGTTAATGCTTTATGTAGCTCTTCTTCAGTAAGAGGGGACTCCGGGGCTGTGACTTGTCCCTGTTTTTGGTCTAGGCCAGGGGTCGGCAACCTTTTTTGTCAAAAGATCCACTTTGCCCACCCCCCTCCCAAAAAAATGTGTCTGGAGCCGCAAAAAATTACAGAGTTTATAAACTTCTAAAAGTTTTAATCTTTATTTAAATTTTAACAGTTGAAGCCACTGAATACAACAAACAAGCCCACTTTAATATATAATATGTTTAATAGTAGTAACCCATGCATTCTCCCGTCCTCTTCGGGTTTGTTGGCAGCCAGCCAGTGATCAATGGACGCACCTTAAAATACAAAAAAACGACATCAGTTCTGAGTATGAGGATTTAAAAAAAAATAATTTCCTGTTTAGTGGAAATTATGTTCCTCTTACCTGTTTAGTGGGATTTCTGTGTCTGAATTTCCCTGCAGATCTTCCCTATGTCGGCGCTGTGAGATGTGACTTTCATCTTCATGCAGGACTGTAGAGTCTCGCTGGTGAGGCGGGAGCGGTATTTGGACTTTATAATGTTCATGCTTGAGAAAACTTGCTCGCATAAGTAAGTTGAACCAAAGATGGATAGGACTCCTAATGCACACCTTTTCATGTTGATTTAGGTGTCAGGAATGGCATTCCATGTTGCAAAAATAAGTTTGTCGGGTTGGGGTAGTTTTTCCATATCACTCCATTTGTGCTCTTTAGCGAGAGTAGCCCTCTGACGGGCAATTTCTTCAAGATCCGCTGACAGGGATTTAAACTTGTTAACCCACAAAACTTTATCCGCAATATCGGCCAGTTCAATTTCTAGATCAGGCTTACTTACTCCTGTGAATGCGGATGTGTTCAGGAGGGATGGGTCGCTGTTCAGCGGTGCGACAGGGAAAGAGAGAGGCTGTTTCTCCTTTCTGAACTCACTGAATCTTTCTCCAAATGCAGCTTGCATTGCAGTAATGGCACGGTGTAAATTATCACAATTTATGTGATTGTTTTCTTCTTTGAACTCTCTTAGGGAGGGGAAGTGAGAGAGCGTGCCATTTTGTACATCTCTGGCGAACACTGTCATCTTGCGCTTAAATGCCCAAATCTCCTCCAGCATGTGCAGAGCCGTGCTTCCCTGTCCTTGGAGATTTTTATTCAGCATGTTCAAGTAACTTGTCATGTCTACCATGAAGTAAAACTTTTCCAGCCAAGATGGGTCTTCCAGCTCAGGATACCTGAGGCCTTTATTTCCCAAGAAGGTTTTTACGTGCTCCAGACAGGCAGCGACGCGTTTCAGCACCTCCCCCCTGGACAGCCACCGGACTCTGTTGAGCAGCAGGAGATCTGAAGACGTGTTTTCTACTTCTTCTAACAACGAACAAAACTGTCGGTGGCTTAACCCATCCGCAATTATTTTGTTCACCATCTTAATAACAAGGTTCATTACTTCCACACATTCAGGGGGAAATGTTTGTGCGCTAAGTGCTTCTTGGTGGATAAGGCAGAGAAACGTCATCAGATCTCGGCCCGGTGACTTTTGAAGTAAATTCACAAAGCCCTTCTGTGCTCCTCTCATACTTGGCGCCCCGTCAGTAGATACCGACACTAGGTGAGTGGGGTTTATCCCTTTATCTTTTAGACAACAGCATCACAAATGTCCTGCCCCCGAGTTTGGCCCTTAAGCGGTATGAGTTCAATCAGTTCTTCCTGCGGCCCATTAGCATTGGGGTACCTGCATAAAAGTGCTACCTCCTCAACATCGTTTACATCACTTGACTCATCACAGGCAATTGAAGATGCTTGAGCTGCATTAACATCGTCAATTTGCTTACTACTGATATTTGCTGCCATTTTAATGGTCCTGTCCTTAACAGTCTTTGCAGAGAGAAGCATGTATTTCATTTTCTGAACAATTTCCTTTTTGTTTTTAAAATCGGAGAATAGATGCTCTGATATTTGAATAAAGGTTTCTTTTATGTATTCTCCGTCTGTGAACGGCTTACCCCTCTTTACCATCTCCTGAGCTGCCAAAAACTAGCCGCTGTAGTTGACTGTGGAGAGCTGATCCATTTTTTGAAAGATAGTTTTCTCTCTCCATCTCCTCGTTGCAATTCAGAAAATTGCTCTCTGGCGCTCATCTTCGGTTGGGTATTTTTCAGCAAATGCTAAATGCTTGCTTTGAAAATGTCTTTCAACGTTACTTTTTTTTGTTGTTTGATAGTTTCTCGCCACATATCAAGCACGCAGGTAAGCCAGCGTCATTGGCAGATGTCCGCGCTGCATTAAACTCTCTATTTTCTTCTGAAACTTTTCTTTTTTGGGCTCTTTTTATGCTTACAGTGGTAGGGGTTCCCGTCGTGGTCCCGCCAGCAAGTAAAGGCGACGGCTGCTGACGTTGATGTGACATATATTTAAAGTGACAAATAAAAAAAAAAACTTTATTTAGAATCTAAATTTTAGAATCTAAATAAAGTTTTTTTTTTTTTTTTATAATTTGTCATCTAAATTTTAGATGGTCCATATACTTTTACCCGCTTCTTTCCCATCAGTGGGGTCACGGGGGCCGGCTGGTATAGGCGTAGGGCAGGGTACACCCTGGACAGGTCGCCAGCCATCGGGAGCCACTACAATGAGGCTGAAGAGCCGCATGTGGCTCCAGAGCCGCAGGTTGCCTACCCCTGGTCTAGGCAAAGCTATGCTATTGAGAAAACTATTGATGTCATTGTCAGAAGGATCAATTTGAGATGAGTTGAGGATTGGTAAAAGTTTTTAAAAACAGAATTTATCGCAGCTGGATCTGTGTTTCCATAGCTATGTTCAACAAGGAGCTGTTAACCAAGAAATAATCTAGCCTGGAGTATGATTGATGAACTGTGGAAAAAAAGGTATAAGCTCTTTTCGTGGGGTGGAATAAACGCCAAACATCACAAAGACCAAAATCCTCCATGTACTGTTTAACAGTGTTTGTGGATTGCCAGATTCTAAGATTTCCTGTGTTATTTAGCCTATCCATCTCTGGATCTAAACACATGTTGAGGTCACCTGCAATAATTAGCGATTTGTCTGTATGCTCAGATAGCGCAGAGAAGAAGGAATGAAAGAATTTAGGGTCATCTGCATTGGGGGCGTACACATTAGCTAAACACAGCTGCATATTTTGAGTGGAAAGAGTGACTATTATAAATCTTCCTTCTGGATCTACGATTTTTTTGGCTTCGGTGAATTTAACTTCCTTATTTATCATAATTGCTACTCCTCTCTGTCTAGAATTATAACAGGCTGAATATACGTTTGGAAAATCTGCTGTGGCGAAAATATTCACTGAGGAATTAGACATATGAGTTTCTTGAAGAAACGCAAGATCAGTTTTGAGGTTTTTTAATGTGGTCAATATTTTCAGTCTCTTCTCTCAGGTTCCAGCTCCGTGCACATTCCAAGTAACTAACCTTAGGGTGGACATGCTGCTGTTGAGGTGGATGCTAGAAACTGTATGTTATTGATGGAGGCAAAAATGAGTATATATGTACACATAATGGTGTGCTTGATGTTGCTATGAGGCTTTATGTGTAATGTACAGTGCATGTGATATAATGCTGGACATCCTGAGTGTCTGAGTGTGTTGTGCAGATCAGTACTATTGTAGGGTGGCTGAGTTATGTGGCAGCTTAGGTGAGGGGGAGGGAATAGTGTGTGAAAAGAGAAAAAGGAGTGCAGAGGGAGGGGGTAATTAAGAAACAGGGAGGGTAGAAACAGAACAAACCTATCATAAACAGGTTTGAAGCTGCTGAGGAGACTGGTGGGGATTTTACCTAAAGTGGAAAACCTTTCTGCCCCGTGAGTTCTGCCCAGTGTGTCACATATAAGCATAAACTGACACCTGTGCAGAGAGTGTAAAGGGTGTGGATACATGTCTGGTTTAGAAGAGCCAGGGAGTGACGTTTGGGTCGCGGTGGAGCTGTCCATTCACATAGAGTCGGTCCACAGAGATGACAGCGCGGGCCCCTTCACTCAGAAACTTCCTTCTGATGGGGATCAGGATCCTTTCTTTAGGGAACTGATCATCCATCCTGATGTCCCCGGAGCTCCCTACCACGGCGCCTCACCTCTTCCTTCTCTTCGTGCAGCACCAACTTGGCCACGATGGGTCTGGGCCTGCGATTCCCACTCACTTCCTCTAATTCTAACTTCTGAAACGTCACTATGGAGTCAAATCAGGATCATCTTAAAGTGAACTAAAAACCAGATTGAACATTTGAAAACAGTTTAAACTCTAAAGTTCACATTATAAACTTGAAGGAATTCTGGAAAATGTGTAAATAAAATAGCTGCTGACCTCGGCACATCTCATCTGTTACTGCAGGCAGGAAACAAACATATTTCACAATAGAATATTTATGCATATATAGAATCAAGTCAATGCATAATCAAAGGAGCATCATGGTTGAGGATCAGATAGAAGAGTTGGAGCAGCATAGCAGCCCCAGTCTGCAGTCTAACAGTGGTGACATCAGGCTGGGCTCATGGGCTGATTTGGAAGAGAGAGAAACTGTCAACTTTGTAGGGGAGAGCTGCCATTTTCTGCCAAATCCTTGTTCTCCTGTTTCTTTTAGTGGTCAGACAGTCAGCATGTAGGTTTGGGACTTTTATTTTGTAGGATCTGAGGGAAGTTTGTTTTCTCCGTTTACTAGAGGTGTGTTCTGTTTGTTGTGTTCGCCTTGGCTCTCCCTGAATTTAAGATGCTCCTAGAATAAATTCCAGTTATTCTTATCTCCACTTCTTTGTTTTTTCTACACATTGATCTGAATTATTTCACTTATTCACCAACGTGAAAAGAGGAAAAGTTGATTGGATCAGTGATGAACAGAAGCACAAATACAGAAAGACATCCTCAGCGGGGGGGTTACCAGCAAACAGCACCTTTAGCCAAAATAGATCCAGATGTGAGAATCAAACACTCCTCTACACACTGAAGCAAGCAGCTCTACAAAAGGTTCTGGTTCTGTTTGGAAGAGGAAAAATCCCAGCAGAACTTTAGTCATCAACAAGTTTAGGAAAACGTCTCTGCTGCAGAACACAGGAGAACCAAACCAACTCATGTGTCTGTGTGGGACTGGAAGTTCAGAAAAGTCCTCATGGCTTTGAGATGCTTTTTGGGAACAAACAGATCCCAGAGTGGAAAGCCCACACCATGACAGCGCCGCCTCCTTTAAGGCTGGAAGCTACATCTCCAAAATACACTTTGGTGGCTGTTTTGGAGCAGATGAGAACTTTTTCAAACGCTAAAAACGTCTGCAGTTAGAAAAGTACAACTCTGTTGAACAACATGCTTTTATTTTGAAAATTACAATGACTTGGTTTCATTTAAAGTAGATTTATAAATGTGTGTATTTGTTATTTACAATGATGTTCTTATTGCAAACCTGAAAGTGAATCCTTGGAAAATGACATCATGTACAATAAAGTTTGAATGATTGAATAAATAAATAAATAATAATCAACACATATCGCCGTCTGCAGGATGTTTGTGTGCATTTATACATGCCAACATATCCCAGAATTCCCTGGTTTCAGCGCCATCATGTTTTAAAAACAAATTTATTCCACAAAAAGGAAATAAATCAAGTAGAAAACATCAAACTAAAGCTTGGTGGCTGATGCTAAAGCTGCTGATGCCCTCTTTTTATATTTGATTATTATTGAAATATAATCATTACAAACTCTCAGACACAACCACACAATGATGCAAGGCACAGCTCTACACACACAAAACAACGTCTACATGTCTAAAATCTAGAAATCTTTCAGCATCAATGACATTTCAAGGCATTTAACAATCTGGACTCTAGATCAGTAACTATTCTGGAGCAGATTTCCAAATGTCATCAATAAAGGATTTGAGTTCTGAATCCATTCAATGAGGAGAAATACAGTCTGACTTCAATTTCAAACACAGTCAATTCAGATGATCTGTTTTCATTTGGATGCATTTCTTTCTTTTTGGGGACTACGGGCCATTTGATGAATTTCCATAGTTGATCACCTGATGTGTCTGTTATTTTAGATTGATGATACTTTACTGTTAAAGTCATGGTAGAATTGACCTTTAAAGGATTTGTTTACATATTTATCATCACATTTTTCAGTGAGTTTTATTTCATCTCTGACTAAATTTGGTAGTTTATTTTGAACATTGGAAGACAATATTCTATTTCTTCTTAAATGGATTAAAGCAATTGGAATTTCTCTGCAGGTTTTCTGAAATTCCTTGGTTGAACATTAAATATCAAATGGACTTTTGAAGTCTCTTCATTGAAGAATTTCTCCATTTGAATCAAGAACATCGTTTCCAAAATGATCTTGAGGTCAAACCAATTCTGCTGAAACATTGTCTTCCTGCTTGTGGTCATTACTCTGTTGTTCCACAGGGGGGCGCAGTGAGGCCAAAACTAGGACTACAGAGCATTTTCCACTGGAAAAGTACTTGTTGGTGAAATTCTGAAATCTTTAGAGGAAGTTTGGAAATTTCAAAGTCACATCAACCAAAAATCTAATCCAGCGACTTTTTTGAAGATGTTTTTGGGAAAATGAAACCAGAATGAGTCAGGATTAGCTAGAAAGTCTTTAAACATTTGATTCTAAAAGTTCCAACCATTGATTCTAAATCAATCGTCTTCACACCTCCCTAATTATATTCCTTAATTATTAGAAATTTTCTGATGAAATGGGTCTTATTTCTCCAAATAAATGTATAAATAATTGAGTATTTTTTTTAATTCTTTGCATTAATGTAGAAAGATTGTCACGGATATATTAATGTTGAAATTCCTTCTGATTTGGAGAACAAGTTTCCTCCAAAAATGGTTCAATCTCTGATAAACTGCAGCAGCAGATCACAGCAGCAGGTGGCACACATTACCCATAATACACCACGCCTGCTGGCTGACCACCAGCAGGAGTAAATCTAAACAGAGGAGGAGAGAAAAGGAACTGTCCTCAATTACCTTCAGTCAGAGAATGAGATTCATTTGATATTTTATTAATTACAGAAATATTAATTTCCACAAAATTCCACAAACCTCTGAAAGCCCAGATTCTCTCTAACTGTATGAAATGATGTTTGTCTCCAAAGCCAAAGGACTCTGCAGTGAGAGACATCAGCCGGTAGAGGGCGCTGTCACCTGTTTACCTGGAGTTTCAATCTCTTTGAAATTTCTTGTCTGCGTCAAATTAAAATTGATAATTCAATAAGTGAAAATACAAAAATGGTTTGTCAATATGTTGTAAAATTCTATCAGAAACTTGACACTAAAGATGATTTAGAGAAGAAGATATTGAAGTATTTATTAACAATATTAAAGATAAGGTTAGAAAATTCAGTGAAACCTTTGAAAAGACTTGAGAGCAGAAAATGAAAACAGAGGAAGTTGAAGACTGGATTAAATCTCTGAAAGAGAATAAAAGTCCAGGTAATGATGGACTAACAAGTGAGTTTTATCAATGTTTTATTGATAAAATGACCCCTTTTCTAACAGATTGATTTGAAGAAGCTTTAGACATTGGTCTATTGCCCCCAACTCTCAGACAGCCTCATCAAACTCATCCCAGAATATTCACTCCTCAGATTGGTCCGGGACCGGAGGAGTTCCAGGCCAACTAAGCAGTTTTTCCTAATGAGGAGCTCCTCTCAGCCGCTGAGCATCATGGGAGTCCTTCCTGTTGGTGAGGAGCAATCATTTGATCTGAAAGGGATCACTGTTTAGTTTTAGGACAATGTCTGCGTTCTTTCTGACATAATAACAGTCATTCATAGATGAATGAATCTTTTTCTGAATCAGAATAAACCAAATTAGTAGAGTTTGACCTTAGTTTAGATATATGCTAATTCATTCATTTAACCTTAGAAAAGGCACATTTCTAAGACTGGACCATTAATATTTATGGACTATACTATACAATTCATCAAACTACAATAGAATGATTTTTTCATCATTCAGATCATTTTGCAGTTCAACTTTGAACTTTTTGAACTTTTCATTTGTCACAGCTCAGCTGCTCTGGTTCTCCTTTTTTCCCTGTTTTACTTTAAATAACAGCTCATTCAGTTTAAAACATTATTTATTGTGTTAAGGCTTTGGATTAATACAAAATAGAAAGCTTTATTGAAATCATGTTTGGAACATTTCAATGGAACAAAAGGGAAACTTTCCCTGAAACTGTTTAACGTAAGAAAATCATTTATTTGATCAACTTTATTGATTGGTGTTATTCATTTAATTGATATTTTTATTTGAACATTTTTCTGTAATAAAACCAATCAAATGTATTTTCTTCTGTCATTGTTAGTTTTTTTTTTACCACGTTTTTATCTGTCTCTTCAAATGTTTTCATTTTTTGAATGTTTTCTATAAATTATAGTCATGTCTGATAAACATCTGTTAAAAATGGATATTTTTAGAAAATAGATTGATTTTCTTAAATTCCTGGTTGGAAATGGTGTAAATCCTGAATATTGATGTTTTCAAGCACGTCAGTGATGGCTGAGCGGGTTTTTTCTCTGGAATGCTTTTGATTGACAGGCTTCCAAACACAAAGAACTTTGATCAACAGCTGCTTGATGAGAGTTCATAGAGAAAGAAACAAAAATGTCTTGAAAATGTGACATCACAAAGGGAAACCCGTTTAAAAAAGGTGTTTTTTACTACATTACAAAAATCTGTACCATTTGTTGTAAAAGGGAAAAAAACATGAAAAAATCTGTTTTTCTGGATGAAAAATGTGCTGAATATGAAGATGAATAAACCAAAATCTCATGTTTGTTGAATGATTCTTCTTGCTTGGTAGATGCTTCTACTGGCTGTGTCTCTTTTGCCTTTGGGTCAAAGCAGAAATCCTTTTCTGTCAGAAACATTGAACCAGCTAGGGTTAAGTTTCCATTGACTTGAGACTTTTTCCAGATCCTGAGATCAGTGAACTGATCCATGTCCTTTGGTTGATGTTTCTCCAAATGTTGAACTGTTGTCTTCACAGCTTTCATTTTAGACCCAAGGCTTTCAATGGAAACAACTGTTGTTTGAAACATTTGAGGAAGTTGGTTACCGTTTTCATTAAAGACTGTGACATCAGCAAGTCGCTTTCATTGAATTCTTTTAGAGTTTCTAAATGACATTTTTGAAACAAACCTACTTTATTCCTTTCTGAACTGGGAATCTTAGGGACGTTCTTTGTGGAAGGACGGTACTATTGGGAACAAAAACCAAAACAGAAACTGAATTCATTCTATTATTAAATGTTTACCAAATCCCAGAAACTCTAATGTACCAAATAGAAACTCCTGTTCAATCAGATCAAAGGCTCAATAGAGTCAATGAACCCCCCTTCTTTCAATTCTATTCACTTTGATTGATGTAGTCCAATATTCCAACAATAGTCGTCTCAATTCTACCGGTAATTGTAGAATAAACACCAAACCCTAAAGAACATGAAGTCATCCAATTCAATAGGTAATGGCTAAACTAAATGGAACAGACTAAAGTGACCTTTGACCCTCCTTCTCATACAGTCCCAAACCAGTTCCCCTCTGGAGATCCAGGATGTAGACGAGTCGGCTCAGGACGCGTTCACCAGGTTCCACTCAGTTTTTGGAACCATCTGATGTCAAGTGTTCTCTAAAAACCAACAGTGGAATTTACCAATTCATTCAGACCAAAGGCAGTAGAGAAATTGCTGCCTTTTATTGTCTGGATGCATTTTTTTTTTCAAATGTCTTCTGTTTTTACCGTCTCTATGTTGTTTTTTTCTTTTCAATTGGTGGTGACTCATCACCATGGAAACACGTTGCTGTATTTGTGCATCAATCAAAAGTGTTGTGTGGTGCATCGCTCACCGCCTCAACGCCATCAGCCACCGCAGACCGGTGAGCGCCGGCCCATCCAAACGGCGCCAGACGGCTCATGAAGTTCTGGACTTTAGGCTTTCTTCCTATTTTCCAGAACTGTGAACTTTTCAGTCCAAAGTCAGAAAGTGAGAATCTGGACTGAAACAAACGGGATTCTGGGTAATTTCTCTGGAAACTGTTGCTAAATTCCTTAAACTGTGTGTTTGCGTGTGTGAACATGAGTTGGATGGTGGACATGCAGACTTGTCTGGATGTGAACATTTTTGGAGCCAACAGGTATGTTTCCAACGTTTGAGTATGTGTGTGGACAGGCCCCGCCCCTTCTAGATCTGGATTAACCCTTGTGCTATTTTAGATGACCCCCCCTTCCATTGACGTGTTCTCCCTACCATGACAAAGGTGGATAAAGGTGGAAAGATTTCATGGAATCCATGGACAGTGAAGATCACAAATCATTGAAGAAAAAAGGTTCAGAGCACTGTCTGGTGGGTCTAGATGACCCAACTCCCAACGTTAAAGTGCCTAGGATAGACCAGGGTTAATCTGACCCTGACTGGAATGATTCTAGACATGCTGCTGCTTCATGGTTTTACCCCCCCTCCCTCTAACATCCCTCTGTCTTCTTCCCTCCTTTTCTTTTCCATCCGCTCCAACAAAAAAATGTTCCAAATAGAAGTCAGATGAATAAAGTTGAGTCTAAATTCCAAAAGGAGTTTCTTCAAATCTCCACCTAGTGTGTCTAAAGATTCCTGACCCAGATTCATCTGTTTGCTCAGCTGTTGGACAAGTTCACAAAAAGAAACTAGGAGTCCATCTGCTGCTGTGCTGCAGACACAACGGCTCAGTGGAGGCACGGCTGACCTTTCAATCAAAGAGAGAGGGTTCAAATCCCACAAAGTATGGTCCAGAAAACTGTTTTTTGAATAGAGTGTGGAACATCTTCACTTCAAAACAGAGACCAGCTGCTGATCTGCTGCAGACAGATCAGCTCAGTGGTAACCACTTGATCCTGGGAGCAGAAGACTGAGGGTTCAATTCCCTCCTAATGTCTTTCTAAATCCATCAACAGTTTTTTCAGAGTCTGGAACGTCTTCACCTCATCAGAACGACCAGCTACTGCTCTGTTCCAGCCATGAGGGCTCAGTGGAAACACATCACACCACCAATGCAAAAGGTGGAGGGTTCAAATCCTGCTAAGTATCTTTGGAAAGAAACTCCTAGTTTTTCCACAATGTAGACTGTCTTCACCTCATCAGAACGAGGAGCTGCAGCTCCAGTCTAGGTAGAATAGCTCAGTGGTAGAGAGCAGCTTATTAACTAGGAAAACGGTTCAATTCCCAGCTGGAGACAGAGGCAGTAACTTACCTCTGTCATCTAGAAACAAGAACTAAAGAGAATTCAACAGGAAGAAACAGATGATAGGATTCATTGGTAAGTCAGTGTAGGGGGGGTTAGTGGAGGGGGGGTGGAAACTGGCCACAAAGGAGGAAATGAGAGGAAGAAGACAAATGTGGTCAGTTTCCAAAGGGAGCATGGGGGAGAAGATGGGATGGGAGGAGGGAAAGGATGAAGGTGGAGATAGAGGGAGGTGTGTTGGAAAAGTTTATATAACCTTCCCCCCCAACCCAGATGCATTTGGGTTATTCTAAAAGTCAAATCTGCTCTTATTATCTAACCTCTTTTCCCTTTGTTTAGCCTGTGTCTTCCTCTCTCTTCCTCCCCCCTGAGGGGCTGGTCACATGTTTCTGTTGTCTTCCATGTTTCTTTTCTGTGACCAGCCCCTCATCCTTCCTCCTTCACTCCATCTGTGCTGCTCTTCTCTATCCTCCAACCTTTTCTAGCATCTGCTGCTGCTGCTTTCTCCCATTTCCTTGACCTTTGCCAACCAGACAAACTGCACTGACCTTGATTGACCTTCAGTCTGACAGAGGGAAGTTACTGCCTCTGTCCCAAGCTCGGAATTGAACCCTGCACTCCCACCCATAATAGCCTCTTCTCTACCACTGTGCTGTACTTCCTAGACCAGAACTGCAGCTCCTCGTTCTGATGAGGTGAAGATGTTAGACTCTCTGAAAAAACTTGGAGGGTTTCTTTCCAAATCCATGCGGTGGGATTTGAACCCTCACTCATCTGCTTGTTAGATCAACTCTACAACGCTGAGCTGTTCTGCTTGTGTCAAATCAGCAGCTGGTCTCTCATTTAAGGTGAAGATGTTCTCCACTTTGAAGAAAATGACAGAGATACTCAGTGGGATTTGAACCCTCACAGTTGGGAATTGAGGTCAGGCATCATTTCCCTGAAGCCATCAGTCTGTCTTAGAGGAGCGGCTGGTGGTTCTGATGAGAGAAGATGTTCCACACTCTGAGAAATGTTTTAGATGAAAGTTGGGATTTGAACCATCAAGCTGGTGTTTGATGGTCAGGTGTGTTTTTCCTGAATCCTATTGTCTGAACCAGACCTGCAGCTGGTGGTTCTGATGAGGTGAAGATGTTCCACTCTGAGAAAAAATGATGATCTTCTGAACAAAGACTCTCAGTGGGATTTGAACCCTCAGGCTTTTGTATGCTCTTCTGCTAATGCTCAGTGAGAAAGAATTTTGCGACAAGTTTCCCAGGGTGGATGTTAAAATGCAAATGCAATCCCCTCTTTGCATTTTCATTTTAATAATGACACAGAATAAGCGGTTTTAAGTAGAAAATGAAAAAGCATTTTGAAATATTGCTTTTTCCTTTTAATTTTGTGGCATTTGCAGCTACATTTTGAAAATGAAAAAGCATTTCTAGTTATGACTTTGCTTTTTATTTATGATGCAGATTGGCTTCCATAGTCTGAGAGGCGAACAGCACAACTGCAGAGGCAGCAGATAGTCTCAGCATTATCATTATCAGCTCCTCGTTCTGATGAGGTGAAGATGTTCCACTCTGAGAAAAAATGATGATCTTCTGATCAAAGACTCTCAGTGGGATTTGAACCCTCACCCTTCTGCTCACTCTGCCTCCAACTCCTCTATTCAAGCCAATAACTCTATGCTGTTCTGACTGCATCAGAGCTGCAGGTCATCTAAATTATGAGAAAAAAAAGAGAATAAACCTGTTAGATTATTTACCAAGAGACTAAGTGGAATTTGAACCTTCAAAGGTCAAATTAAGGTCAGGCAGGATTTCCCTGAACTCTTATGTCTGCGTTAGAGCAGCAGCTCTTGGTTCTCATGAGGTGAAGATGACTTCAAAGTCTGAAAAAAGCTATTTTTTGTTTTATCAATGGTGGGATTTGAACCCTCACCCTTCTGATCAAGCCAATAACACTAAACTGTTCTGGCTGCATCACATCACTGCAGAAAACTCCCACTAAGTGTCAGGTTTTTTTCAGAGTGTGGAACATCTTGACCTGGTTGCTGCTTCAGAGCCAATGGCGGCACGACAAACCCTTTTCCCTTTTTTAGCTTCTATTGTTTTTCATTGAACAATTGGAACTTTCAAAAAAACATGACTGAACATCAAACATTTGAACAAAAGAAGGTTTTTTTTGGCTCCTCTAGCAGTTTGAAGGATTCTAACTGGATTTGAAATTCACTAATAACTATTGTAAATTGGGGGTGGGGTGGGGGGGCTATACATTAATATTTATGCATATTGAATTTGGCATAGAAAATAGTTTTATTATATTGTGTTTTTCATTCTGAGACCAAAGATGATGATGAAAAGAGTAAATGTTGGTCATGACGGGTTTCTATTTTTGTCCATAAATTTGTGTTTGGGGACATGACCCCCCCCCCCACACACACTAAATCCTAACCGATGTCATTTAGTTTGGGGGGAAACAGAATCTTTCATTGGTTTGTTTTTGATGAACTTCTTTGCATCGGCAGCAGAATAGACTAAACTCTGGACAAACATTTCACTTTAGTCCAATAAATAGACTGAAAAATCTCAAGTTGAGATGAATATGGACTAGTTTGGATTTGATCCTTTACAGAGATGGATTCCTAAATCAATTCTTTCTGATTTGAAAAGGATACGACTATTTCATTCAAAATGGATTGACTTAGTTTGAACTTTAAATCTAAGGTGTCAGAGATTCATTTGACTTTCTAAAACCTGGAGTGCCACACTAAACCCCTCACGCCTGAGACTTTCCTTGAAGTGTCCAGTTCAATCCTTGAAGTGTCAAAGATTTGGGCTTTGACAGCAGTTTGAGCTATTCTTCTGTTATCTTGAATCGTCTTCTTGACACTTTTCTGTTTGTTCTCGAAGAAGAAAAGCTGTTTGTCTCTAGAAGACGTGAGCAACAGATGGGATTTGAACCTTAGAGCCTCACACTAACCCACTACACCATCAGGGCCACTCACACTGAAACGTCTTCTCATGGTGCTTTGAACTTTACATTTTTGTCTGTCAACTTTCAAATGTTGCTATGGGAGAATTGAACCAGCAACCTCTGAGTTAGATGATTCTTAGTTAGATTCTAACACAATGGGAGTAGAAAAGATCCACACAAATATTGTCAGCCAACAGTACTACAAAAAAACACACAAAACATAACACAGCACCAAAAGTGTTAGTGCTAAATCTAGCACACCTGGCATTAGCTCCATCAGCTGCACTGCCCATACCACCTTATTTGAACAGAAAATCAAACTTCAAAGCGGTCTTTCAGTCCTGGATCACATATGCAGCCAATAAACTTTTGTCTCTGGGCTTGGAATTGGACTATGGCTATGTTTGCAAAATACTGAGAATAGCAGTACAGCAAGCCTGATATTTGAACTTACCATCAGAAAGTTGTTGGATTGCATTGTGTACAGATGTCTGTTGTTGCTGAGTGAGGATGAGTGTAGGTGGCTCTCCATGAACAGCTGGAACTCTTCCTCCTCCAGTGGAGGCAGTCTTTGAATTCCATCCTGCTCTAGGATGGCATCAATGTTTTGGTGGCTGGAGGGATTTTCCCCAAACACATTGTTGACAGCTGTGCTGTCTGTTGCAATGTTTTGGAGCATCCCTCTGTCCAGAGTTCAGATGGTTGGCCATTATTTTCTGGAGGTTCCAGGCCTGTCTAAACTGCTCCAGTCTTTGTGGAATTTCAGGAAGAGAAACAATCTGCAGTGAAAGTCTGTGGACATCATCATCTGGGTTTAGAAGCTCTGAATCCTCTAAGGAGTAGAACATGAGGTCAAAGTGCTGCAACACATGCAGAAATACATCACGCCAAAGGCCTTCAATGCTCTGATGGTGAACGGATCGTCCGGTTCTGGATCCTCTGTGTTCAAGTCCTTGAAGTAGATGCATGAATGAAGCCACCAGGATGTTTTCAGCACCATGGTCAGCTCTGACTCTTGATGGTAGGGCATAGAGGCATGTTGCTTTCAAACACGGAGAAAGCTCTGTTGTGGCACGATTGTCTGTGCTGCAGTTGAGGGAAGTCATCAGACGGGAGGATCCATCAATTGAACCATGAATCCCAAAACCCCATCTAGAAAGGTTGAAAAACAAATATTACTGGAAGATTCTAAGACTATTGACAGTCGTCTGGAAACAATAGAGCTGGAAACTTTTTCTACTTGCTGAAGTTATTTTCAAAATCTAAAAAAGGATGACAAGTATGGTAATAATCACCTTAGGAGACGCATGTTCCCATCAATGTGCCACAAACTATTGGGGTAAGGTACATGATAAACACGTCCTGCAACTGCCATAAAAGATTGATGGAAGCTAAAAATTAAACACATGCAATAAAACAACTTTCATAACATCATAAACTGACAAAAGTCACTCTTTATAACTATTCATAAACTAAAAACAGTTTTTAAATTCTCTCTGAATCACTGTATAGTGATATAAACATTTGGCAACATTAAAACATAATATTCTAAGTTGTATTTCTTCATTTGTAAAGAAAATGCACTAATATGGTTTGTTAGATGCATAGGACATATGTCCAAAAACAGACATACCAAGTAAAATTTTGTTTTTAGTGAAAAGGGCGTATGATCACATATGGTGCCTGCATTTTTCAGGCTGTATTTTCACTCATTTCAATAAATTCTCCGCAAACAACTTATATGTCAACACTTAACAAAACTATTCAACAATAAAATGTATGAGTTTCATCAACTTACCGTGGTTAGTTTTGACGATTCCTTTGAAAATGTCCAGTGAACTGAGCTGCAAAAGCAACTTTTTCTGATTTTGGAGAAAAGGGGAAATTTGATTTGACCCTGCTCTCTGCTGATTGGTCAAGTTGCACAATTGAGTAACCTATAATGGAGGATGATCTTTGCTGAGTCATGGGTAAAGATCCCATGACTCTTGAACTCACTGAGACGGGGGAAGGACGCGATAAGTAACAGGTGCGGAAATTACCAAAAACAGTCACTTACCCAATAAAGGGTTTTTAAGCACCATTGGAGTGTTTATTTTTTTAAATTCATCATCATACTAATTCTCATACATGTGTGGTGGGTCAGAAAAAAAAGAAGACACCCCTATTTTATTTTGTCATAGTCTTTATGTTGTTGTATATATTTTTTTATCCCTGATAAATCTCGTTAAGTACTGATTTCAGAACAGGCTCAGTTACCATTGTGCTATTTCACGACCGGCCGCTAGAGGGCGATCATCACGCTGGTATAGAGTAGTTGGGCTGTCAGGAAGAAGAATAAAGTTTCCTGTGTTGAAGCTAACGGCAGCTCAAAGTGTTTGTCTCTTCTGTTCTCACCACAGGTCAGTAAAAGAGCATCTGAATAAATGATAATTACAGATTATAATCAGAAATGTTGTTTTGAGATGATCTTTGTCAAGAGTAAATATGAAGTGTGGTAGAGAGATGGTGGTGAAAGAGTAGATCATTATTGTTATTATCATTTTTGTCTAACAGCTGACAGCTTTGAAGTGCGGGGGGGGGGGGGTCAGACTCTGCTCTGAACTTAATTTATTATATATTTAATGAAACAAACTTCATACAATATGTTGTTCTGGTTTATAGCGCATGTTAAATGCAGATTTCTGATTAATGCTTGATTGTAGGAGATATAGTGAATATTTAGATTTATGGATCTAAGTTTAACTGATAGAAAACTAACATTTTTTATTTAAGTTTTGATCATCCTGTAAATATGATTAAATGTTACAAAGAAACTATTTTATAGAGTGATAGAAATTACGGAGTTTTCATAAATGTTCAAAGGTGAAGTTAAAGGGTCGCCAGTCTGTCGCAGTGTAGAATATCCTCAATCACACATCCATCCATTCTCACATTCACACCTATGGACAATTTAGAGTTGCCAATCAACCTATGAAACATGTTTTTGGACGGTGGGAGGAAGCCGGAGATCCCGGAGAGAACCCACGCATGCACGGGGAGAACATGCAAACTCCACACAGAAAGGTCCCCCATCCAACTAAATTGATCTTCAAAAATCAATCAAAAATCAACTAAATTGATTTTTGAAAAATGTAAAGTTTATCAAACCCCAAAGGTTTTATGAACTGCTGTTTCCTTTTCTATTATGTTGTGTTTAGATATGTGTGTGTGTGTGTGTGTGTGTGTGTGTGTGTGTGTGTGTGTATATATATATATATATATATATATATATATATATATATATATATATATATTGTATTTTTCTGCAATATCTACACATTTCAATTCCCCCTGAGACATTGACATTGTTGTTGTATTATGTCGTTTGTCAATAAAGTCTGAGAAATTAATCATTTTCCATCGGCGGACGGAATCAAACCTGCAGGAAGCAGAGCAGCTGCAGTTACCTGTGACTGCCACGAGAGGGCGTCAAACAGCTGCATGTTCAAATCTGCTGCCTGGAACAAACGTCAACACTTTCCATTCAACGACCGACAAGAAGAGCATTTCAAATAGAGAAGGTGTGGAGAAAAGACAGACGTGCAATGTAGCCAGTTCTCTGACCGAGTCCTCATGAGAGACACGCTACATGTGTCAAGCAGGACAGACGTGGGATTAAAGGGGAGGAGGAGCAGAACTGAAGATCAAAGTTAGAAGATGCATACAAACAGGAGAAAATGAACCACCTGGAAGAACATCCACCTGGAAGAACATCCACCTGGAAGAACATCCACCTGGAAGAACATCCACCTGGAAGAACATCTACCTGGAAGAACATCCACCTGGAAGAACATCCACCTGGAAGAACATCCACCTGGAAGAACATCCACCTGGAAGAACAACCACCTGGAAGAACATCCAACTGGTAGAACATCCACCTGGAAGAACTTCCACCTGGAAGAACATCCACCTGGAAGAACTTCCACCTGGAAGAACATCCACCTGGAAGAACATCCACCTGGAAGAACATCCACCTGGAAGAACAACCACCTGGAAGAACAACCACCTGGAAGAACATCCCACCCGGAAGAACATCCCACCCGGAAGAACATCCCACCTGGAAGAACATCCACCTGGAAGAACATCCACCTGGAAGAAGATCCAACTGGTAGAACATCCACCTGGAAGAACATCCACCTGGAAGAACAACCACCTGGAAGAACATCCACCTGGAAGAACATCCAACTGGAAGAACATCCACCTGGAAGAACATCCACCTGGAAGAACATCCACCTGGAAGAACATCCAACTGGAAGAACATCCACCTGGAAGAACATCCACCTGGAAGAACATCCACCTGGAAGAACATCCACCTGGAAGAACAACCACCTGGAAGAACATCCAACTGGAAGAACATCCACCTGGAAGAACATCCAACTGGAAGAACATCCACCTGGAAGAAGATCCAACTGGTAGAACATCCACCTGGAAGAACATCCAACTGGAAGAACATCCACCTGGAACAACATCCACCTGGAACAACATCCACCTGGAAGAACATCCACCTGGAAGAACATCCAACTGGAAGAACATCCAACTGGAAGAACATCCAACTGGAAGAACATCCACCTGGAAGAACATCCAACTGGAAGAACATCCACCTGGAAGAACATCCACCTGGAAGAACAACCACCTGGAAGAACATCCACCTGGAAGAACATCCACCTGGAAGAACATCCAACTGGAAGAACATCCACCTGGAAGAACATCCACCTGGAAGAACATCCACCTGGAAGAACAACCACCTGGAAGAACAACCACCTGGAAGAACATCCCACCCGGAAGAACATCCCACCCGGAAGAACATCCCACCCGGAAGAACATCCAACCCGGAAGAACATCCACCTGGAAGAACATCCAACTGGAAGAACATCCACCTGGAAGAACATCCAACTGGTAGAACATCCACCTGGAAGAACATCCAACTGGAAGAACATCCACCTGGAAGAACATCCACCTGGAAGAACATCCACCTGGAAGAACAACCACCTGGAAGAACATCCACCTGGAAGAACAACCACCTGGAAGAACAACCACCTGGAAGAACATCCCACCCGGAAGAACATCCCACCCGGAAGAACATCCCACCCGGAAGAACATCCAACCCGGAAGAACATCCACCTGGAAGAACATCCAACTGGAAGAACATCCACCTGGAAGAACATCCAACTGGTAGAACATCCACCTGGAAGAACATCCAACTGGAAGAACATCCACCTGGAAGAACATCCACCTGGAAGAACATCCACCTGGAAGAACAACCACCTGGAAGAACATCCACCTGGAAGAACATCCAACTGGAAGAACATCCACCTGGAAGAAGATCCAACTGGTAGAACATCCACCTGGAAGAACATCCAACTGGAAGAACATCCAACTGGTAGAACATCCACCTGGAAGAACATCCAACTGGAAGAACATCCACCTGGAAGAACATCCACCTGGAAGAACATCCAACTGGAAGAACATCCACCTGGAAGAAGATCCAACTGGTAGAACATCCACCTGGAAGAACATCCAACTGGAAGAACATCCAACTGGTAGAACATCCACCTGGAAGAACATCCAACTGGAAGAACATCCACCTGGAAGAACATCCACCTGGAAGAACATCCACCTGGAAGAACATCCACCTGGAAGAACATCCACCTGGAAGAACATCCAACTGGAAGAACATCCACCTGGAAGAACTTCCACCTGGAAGAACATCCACCTGGAAGAACATCCACCTGGAAGAAGATCCAACTGGTAGAACATCCACCTGGAAGAACATCCAACTGGAAGAACATCCAACTGGAAGAACATCCACCTGGAAGAACATCCACCTGGAAGAACATCCACCTGGAAGAAGATCCAACTGGTAGAACATCCACCTGGAAGAACATCCAACTGGAAGAACATCCAACTGGTAGAACATCCACCTGGTAGAACATCCAACTGGAAGAACATCCACCTGGAAGAACATCCACCTGGAAGAACATCCACCTGGAAGAACATCCAACTGGAAGAACATCCACCTGGAAGAACATCCACCTGGAAGAAGATCCAACTGGTAGAACATCCACCTGGAAGAACATCCAACTGGAAGAACATCCAACTGGAAGAACATCCAACTGGAAGAACATCCACCCGGAAGAACATCCCACCCGGAAGAACATCCCACCCGGAAGAACATCCCACCCGGAAGAACATCCCACCCGGAAGAACATCCCACCCGGAAGAACATCCACCCGGAAGAAGATCCAACTGGAAGAACATCCAACTGGAAGAACATCCACCTGGAAGAACATCCACCTGGAAGAACATCCACCTGGAAGAACATCCACCTGGAAGAACATCCAACTGGAAGCATTTGCTCCATTCTAATGGATGACCCCCCCCCCCCCATAAAAGGTTGCTTTACAAACATCTTCTTTTAAGCTCTTTTCATTTTATTTACTTCTCCATTGATAGAGGTGGGAGAGATAGAAAGAAAACACAGAATGGAACCACATAGAACCGCTCCGTTAGATTACACATGTGGAAACCTCCAGCTGAGGAACCTGGAAGCCAGCTGCAGCTGGACGCTGTTCCAGGAACTCCACCGGGGTTCCACCTCCAACCAGATCAGTGGGTGACTGGGAAGGCTGGTTACCATGGCAACAGGAGGTCACCAGAGGTCTTCTTTCTCCAGAAGCAGGAATGGAACCTCTCTGTACCTCATCAAATCCAGCTCTGAGGAAGTTCAGCTTATTGTTCAGAATCCTCTTTTCCACCATCCAGTCAGCTTTTGTCAGCCATTCATGCTCTAAAGCCTGTTGCATTTTTTGAAACATTAGATTAGGCACAAACACTTCAGGATGTTGGTTTGACCTTCTTGCTGGTGATAAATGTGTTCTCCTCTTCAGATCTTTTCTTCTTCTCTTCCTCGTACCTGCAAGCGTTTCCATGGGTACCGTGCTGACAAACACTCAGAGGATTACAAGGAGGTGGGAACCGACAGCATTGGAGAGGGGGAGGAAGAGGGGGAGGAAGAGTGAGAAACTCCAATCACCTCACAGCTTTGGTACGTCTGAATGTCATCTGGCTGCACGTTTTATGTTCCCTAATGACCTCTGACCTCTGACAATCAAATCTATCTGATGAAGAACAGAACAGACTGGATATATGGTGATGAACACATGAACTACACGGATCATGTCTACGACACGGAAACGTTGCTGTTTTTCTACGTTTAATTGCAGCTCATCTTCTAGTTTTCATGAACCGATGAGGTCAGAGTTCAGCATGTTTGGAGTTCTTAAAATATTACAATGAAAACCAGAGAAAGAAATGTGAACAAAGATCACCTGTTTTATTTTGTAATCATTGAATGGAATATGATTCCATAAATATGAATCAATCTCCTGAAAATGAACCAGTGGGAGTAAAAATGACGTCACATCCTGTCATGATTTTAGAGGAATTGGTAAAAATATGATCCATTTATGTCTTTACTTTCTACATTTACTTGATGTTAATTTTTCATTTTATTGAATCTTTTTCACATTTTAATAATTTAAATGGATGAAATTGAGTTTAAATAAAGTCTTAATAGTGAAAATCTGACCAGAATGCTGATTTTAGGTGATTGTTTGGTTCTGATAATAGAACATTAAAACAACAATAGAAAAGAACAGCTTAGAGAACAGTTTTCTGCGTTATTTGTCATCTTTCCTTTAATAAGACAAAAAACATGCAAAAAAAATCAAAGTTAGCTGTTAGTTATTAACAATGATAATAATTCATTCAGTATTTATTTGACTTTCAAATACATTTTTAAAAGTTGGGTCAATAGAAGTGAGAGAAGTGATGGATTTGTGACAAAGAACCGTTTCCTCCACATGTTTTTAACATTTTTTTCTACTCCTCAACCAAACCCGGCTTGTTGTCGGGAAGATTTCCATTTCCTGAAGAAATCCAAACCAGCAAAATGGTTCAAATCATGGAATCATCAGAACTGTGACGTTACATTTCTCCAGCAGATGTCACTGTTCTTTGTTGGCCTAAAGTCTTGAAAATCTCCATGTTTTTTGGTCCAATCAGAGCTAAAATCTCCAGAGATGGTTCTGCTTTTCACGAGAGATCAGCGTGACTCTTTTTCTGGACTTTTTCTGAACTTCCTGCAGTGATGAAAGTGTCAAACTAAAGTGTTTTTCTGCTCCTCACATCTTTCTCTCTGTTGGAATCTGTCAGAGTTTTTCCTGGAAGCTCTGACAGATCTGGAAGATCCACATTCTTTCACTTTGAGCTTTTCTTTGGGATCAAATCTCTGCCTCCAATGGCTGTTCTGACTTGTTCACATTCAGATTCAATCTGCTCAGTTCTGAGATTTAGCAGAGGAGAACCATCATCTAAATCCTGAAAACATCTAAATCCTGAAAACATCTAAATCCTGAAAACATCTAAATCCTGAAAACATCTAAATCCTGAAAACATCTAAATGCTGAAAACATCTAAATCCTGAAAACATCTAAATCATAAAATCATCTAAATCCTAAAATCATCTAAATCCTGAAATCAGCTAAATCCTGAAAACATCTAAATCATAAAATCATCTAAATCCTAAAATCATCTAAATCCTGAAATCAGCTAAATCCTGAAAACCATCTAAATCCTAAAATCATCTAAATCCTGAAATCATCTAAATCCTGAAATCAGCTAAATCCTGAAAACATCTAAATCATAAAATCATCTAAATCCTAAAATCATCTAAATCCTGAAAACATCTAAATCCTGAAAACATCTAAATCCTGAAAACATCTAAATCCTGAAAACATCTAAATGCTGAAAACATCTAAATCCTGAAAACATCTAAATCATAAAATCATCTAAATCCTAAAATCATCTAAATCCTGAAATCAGCTAAATCCTGAAAACATCTAAATCATAAAATCATCTAAATCCTAAAATCATCTAAATCCTGAAATCAGCTAAATCCTGAAAACCATCTAAATCCTAAAATCATCTAAATCCTGAAATCATCTAAATCCTGAAATCAGCTAAATCCTGAAAACATCTAAATCATAAAATCATCTAAATCCTAAAATCATCTAAATCCTGAAAACATCTAAATCCTGAAAACATTTAAATCCTGAAATAATCTAAATCCTGGAAACATCTAAATCCTAAAATCATCTAAATCCTGAAATCATCTAAATCCTAAAATCATCTAAACCTTAAAAACATCTAAATCCTGAAAACATCTGAATCCTGAAAACATCTAAATTCTTAAACCATCTACAGCGGGGAAAATAAGTATTGAACACGTCAACATTTCTCTAAAAAAACATATTTCTAATCGAACTATTGACATGAAATATTCAGCAGATGTCGGCATCAACCCAAGTTATGCACACATAGAAAGAAATCCAAACATTTATGTCCATAAATGAAGGTATGTGTAATAAAGTGAAATGGCACAGGGAATCAGTATTGAACACATGAAGAAAAGGAGGGGTAAAAAGGTCTGGCAAGCCAAGAAAGCAGCTGGAGTTTGTCAGTATTCAGAAGGTTAACCTGCCCCCTATTAGTGCAAAGTAATATCAGCTGGTATAGTCCTGATTGATGCCTTTTAAAAAGGTTTCTCACCATCAAGGTGTTAGACAAGAAGCATTGCATGATGGGTAAAAGCAAAGAGCTGTCCAAAGACCTACGCAACCTTATTGTTACAAAACACACTGAAGGCATTGGTTATAGGCGCATTTCTAAACTTCTGAAAGTTCCAGTGAGTACCATTGGGGCCATCATCCGGAAGTGGAAAGAACACGGCATTACCATAAACCTGCCACGGCCAGGTGCTCCTCGCAAGATTTCAGACAGAGGAGTCAGAACAATCATCAGAAGGGTTCTCCAACAGCCCAGGACCACTCGTGGAGAGCTTCAGAAAGACCTGGAATCAGCAGGTACCGTTGTTTCAAAGAAAACAATAAGTAATGCACTCAACCGCCATGGCCTCCATGCACGCACACCACGCAAGACTCCATTTTTGAAGAAGAAGCATGTTGAAGCTCGTTTGGAGTTTGCCACACAACATTTGGATAAACCCATGACATTCTGGGAGAAGATACTCTGGTCAGATGAGACCAAAATTGAACTCTTCGGATGTCATAAGACACAACATGTTTGGAGGAAAAATGGCACCGCACATCACCCCCAAAACACCATACCAACAGTCAAGTTTGGAGGTGGGCGCATCATGGCGTGGGGCTGTTTTTCAGCATGTGGTACTGGTAGACTTCATATCATTGAAGGAATAATGACTGGAGAAAAGTATGGAGACATTCTTGATCAGAATCTGCTGTCATCTGCCAGGCTGCTGAAGATGAAAAGAGGCTGGATCTTTCAGCAAGACAACGATCCCAAGCACACAGCCAAGGTAACACTCAACTGGTTGAAGAAAAAGAAAATAAAGCTGCTAGAATGGCCCAGTCAATCACCAGACTTGAATCCAATTGAAAATCTTTGGAAAGAACTGAAGATCCGGGTTCACAGAAGAAACCCGGAACCTTGAAGATTTGAAGGCAGTTTGTGTAGATGAATGGGCCAAAAATCACACCTGAGCTATTTCGACTGGTTTCTCCATACAGGAGGCGTCTTGAGGCTGTAATCACCAACAAAGGTTTTTGCACTAAATTTTGAATACATTTCAGTAAGCGTTTTCAATACTTATTCCCTGTGCCAGTTCACTTTATTACACATTCTTTCTATGTGTGCATTACTTGGGTTGATGCCGACATCTGGTGAAAATTTCATGTCAATAGCTCGATTAGAAATATGTTTTTTGAGAGAAATGTTGACGTGTTCAATACTTATTTTCCCGCTGTAAATCCTGAAAACATCTAAATCCTGAAATCCTCTAAATCCTGAAAATATCTAAATCCTAAAATCATCTTAATCCTGAAAAAATGTAAATCCTAAAAACATCTAAATCCTGAAAACATATAAACCCTAAAAACATCTAAATCCTAAAAACATCTAAATCCTGAAAACATCTAAATCCTAAAAACATCTAAATCCTAAAAACATCTAAATCCTGAAAACATCTAAATCCTGAAAACATCTAAATCCTAAAATCATCTAAATCCTGAAAACATCTAAATCCTAAAAACATCTAAATCCTAAAATCCTCTAAATCCTAAAATCCTCTAAATCCTAAAAACATCTAAATCCTGAAAACATTTAAATCCTAAAAACATCTAAATCCTAAAATCATCTAAATCCTAAAATCATCTAAATCCTAAAATCATCTAACCCTTTACCCACAAATTTAGAACCAAACCACCTAATCTGGCAACCCTGCCAGGAGGGCAAAGGGTGTTGTTTAGGAAATTTTCACTGGTATTGAATTTTGCTACAGCTATGGCGGGCTGTATGTGAAAACAACAATGCAATCCTCTCTTTGCGTTTTGGCTTTAATTATGTCACAGAACGAGTGATGTTAAAGAAGAAAAGGAAAAGCATTTTGACGGAGTGACATTTAATTTTATTTTTGAGTCATTTGATGCAGTTACATTGTGAAAACGAAAAAGCATTTCTGTTAATCCATTTATCATTATTCATCATTATGATTTTAATTAAGGGACAGAATAAGCGATGTTGAAGAAGAAAATGAAAAGCAGTTTGGCTGATTTCTTTTTAATTTTGAGTCAACAAATGCAGCTTCAGTTTGAAAAGGAAAAAGCATTTCTGGTTTGGACTTTTATTTTTAATTTTGCTACATATTCGCTCCCATAGACAGCAGCGTTCCAACCGCACATCTATTTAAACTGACTCCTGCAGTCAGACATGAGACACAGCGCTCCTGAGCCTCACCCGGAGTTTCCACTCCGTATGTGATTGTGCAACACTAAAATGTGGCGATTTTAACCTCAGAAACTGTGGAAAACAT
The DNA here is from genome assembly GCF_053564925.1 of Oryzias latipes. Classification (NCBI taxonomy): domain Eukaryota; kingdom Metazoa; phylum Chordata; class Actinopteri; order Beloniformes; family Adrianichthyidae; genus Oryzias; species Oryzias latipes. The sequence continues at coordinate 3,410,826 of NC_136238.1, forward strand.
GTTGAGATGTGGAAAGTTTTTGTTTCTCTCTTTCGGCTTTTCCAATCAGGGGTCGCCACTGCGAACGAGTCGCATGGTAAACTTGGCAATGATTTACGCCGGATGCCCTTCCTGACGCAACCCTCTCAAAGCAACCGGGGTTGGGACAGGCACAGAAGTAGAGAAGGGAACGTTGAGATGTGGAAAGTAATATTTACTTAATTTATTTTTCTATTTTATCACGATCATGACAGGCCTCACCCGACCGCACGTCACTGCACTGTACCTAATGATGAGAAAAATGGAACTGATCTCATTTCCACTAAAATGTCTAGATAAGTGTCAGCTATGTCTGATAACTTGGCCAATTAGCTGGACCGGGATATTGCAAAGTGCTGGTGGTTTCACATCCAGTGTGATGAGTCTGTGGAAAGCAGCAGTACAGCGCAGCTGTTAGTTTTTATTAACATCAAGAGAAGAACTCTTGACACAACTGCCCTAACAGACAACTATAAGAGGATGAAGATGTATAACATGGTGAAGGAGTTTTTGTGCAGAAAAAGGTACCATTAGAAAAGCTTGTAGCAGTGACTGCAGAAGGGACTCCTGCTATGATCAATAGACAAACAGGTTTCATCACTCACTGTAAAGCTGACCCAGACTTTCCAAAATGTCTGCATTACTGCTGCGTCATTCACCAGTAGGCCCTATGTGCAGAAGTGATTGGCTCTGGACATATAATGACTCCTATTGTGAAAATCATAAACAACCTCAGCTGAAAAGTAAAACATCACAGGATTTTCAAGATGCTATTGTCTCAACAGGGATTCAAACCCTCATCATACAGGGCTGCAGAGACTTGATTTACTGTTTGTTGTCTTCATTCAGGATCTGCTGCTGCAGTTTGTCGACATGAAGTCCAATCTGGTCTGAAGAAGAAGTTCCAGTGTTTGTTTGAGGGGATGGCTAAAGCAGGAAGCCCAACCCTTCTGAATGAGATCTACACAGAGCTCTTCATCACAGAGGGAGGAAGAGGAGAGCTGAATGAAGAACGTGAGGTCAGACAGATTGAAGCAGCATCCAGGAAAGCAGACAGAGCAGAAACAAGCATCAGACAAGAAGAGCTCTTCCAACTCCCAGCTGGAAGACCAGAACCAATCAGAACCCTGATGACTAAGGGAGTGGCTGGCATCGGGAAAACAGTCTTAACACAGAAGTTCACTCTGGACTGGGCTGAAGGCAAAGCCCACCAGAACCTCCACTTCACATTTCCATTCACTTTCAGAGAGCTGAATGTGCTGAAAGAGGAGAAGTTCAGCTTGGTGGAACTTGTTCATCACTTCTTCCCTGAAACCAAACAAGCAGGAATCTGCAGCTTTGAAGACTTCCAGGTCCTCTTCATCTTTGATGGTCTGGATGAGAGTCGACTTCCTCTGGACTTCCACAAGGCTCGGATCCTGAAGGACCCTAGAAAGTCCACCTCAGTGGCTGATCTGCTGACAAACCTCATCAGGGGGAACCTGCTTCCCTCTGCTCTCCTCTGGATAACCACACGACCTGCAGCAGCCAATCAGATCCCTGCTGAGTGTGTTGACATGGTGACAGAGGTCAGAGGGTTCAATGATCCACAGAAGGAGGAGTACTTCAGGAAGAGGTTCAGTGATGAAGAGCAGGCCAGCAGGATCATCTCCCACATCCAGAGATCCAGAAGCCTCCACATCATGTGCCACATCCCAGTCTTCTGCTGGATCACTGCTACAGTTCTGGAGGATCTGCTGAAGAGCAGAGGAAGAGGAGAGCTGCCCAAGAGCCTGACTGAGATGTACATCCACTTCCTGGTGGTTCAGGCCAAAGTCCAGAAGGTCAAGTATGATGGAGGAGCTGAGACAGATCCTCACTGGAGTCCAGAGAGCAGGAAGATGATGGAGTCTCTGGGAAAACTGGCTTTTGAGCAGCTGCAGAAAGGAAACCTGATCTTCTATGAATCCGACCTGACAGAGTGTGGCATCGATATCAGAGCAGCCTCAGTGTACTCAGGAGTGTTCACACAGGTCTTTAGAGAGGAGAGAGGCCTGTACCAGGACAAGGTCTTCTGCTTCATCCATCTTAGTGTTCAGGAGTTTCTGGCTGCTCTTCATGTCCACCTGACCTTCATCACCTCTGGACTCAACCTCATGGACAAACAGAAGAAAATATCCTTTAAGATTCTCAAACTGAAACCGATCTCTCAGCCTGAACAGAGCAGTCCAGTCCAGTTGTACCAGAGTGCTGTGGAGAAGGCCTTACAGAGTCCAAACGGACACCTGGACTTGTTCCTTCGCTTCCTCCTGGGTCTTTCACTGCAGACCAATCAGAGTCTCCTAAGAGGTCTGCTGACTCAGACAGGAAGTAGCTCACAGACCAATCAGGAAACAGTCCAGTTCATCAAGAAGATCAGTGAGGATCTGTCTGCAGAGAGAAGCATCAACCTGTTCCACTGTCTGAATGAACTGAATGATGGATCTCTAGTGGAGGAGATCCAACAGGTCCTGAGGTCAGGACGTCTCTCCACAGATAAACTGTCTACTGCTCAGTGGTCTGCTCTGGTCTTCATCTTGCTGTCATCAGAAGAAGATCTGGAAGAGTTTAACCTGTTTAAATACACTGATTCAGAGGAGGGTCTTCTGAGGCTGCTGCCAGTGGTCAAAGCCTCCAACAAAGCTCTGTAAGAACTCTCATGAAAATCACCTTCAGTGGACAAATGAATCTGAATGAAACATGAAAGATTCAATAACTGCTGTCTGTCTTTGTTTTCTTCAGCCTGAATTGCTGTGATCTGTCAGAGAAAAGCTGTGCAGTACTGTCCTCAGTTCTCAGCTCTCAGTCCTCCAGACTCAGACTTCTGGACCTGAGTCTAAACTACAACCTGCAAGATTCAGGAGTGAAGCGACTGTCAGCTGGACTGAAGAGTCCATACTGTAAACTGGAAGCTCTCAGTTCAGCTTTCATTCAAATGTTGATTCTCTACAAGAAGTTGTCTGGTTTTCTGTGATTTAGGAGAAAGTGTCAGATAGACGTCACTAACAGAGAAACAGCAGTAGGTAGTAGAAAAACATCAGTTCAATTATTCCAAAAAATGCTGGTGAGATCATGGAGGGACTGTACATCAATACAGACCACAGAGATTCTCTTTTTAGTTTTGGTTGCTGGTGTGCCGCAGGATTTTTGTCAAGGTAAAAGTGAACCTTGGCTGAAAAAAGGTGGAAAACCACTGATCTACAAGAAGTTGAGTCTGGTTTTCTGTGATTTAGGAGAAAGTGTCAGATAGACGTCACTGATGAAGAAACAGCAGTAGATAGAAGAAAAACATCAGTTCAATTCAAAACCCCAGCTGGGTCTCATCTGATGACCTTTTTTCTGGCATGTTTTTCCACACCAGACTAAACAGGAGAACGTAAATCCATCCAGGGGTTGATATCTGGGAGAAGTTCATGTTCTGTGTTCTTGAAAGAAAACCGGAATCCATCCCAGAAGTGCAGATTTCAGTGGAAAAACAGTTGCAGCAGATTTCTGAGCCACAGAGCAGCAGCTCCTCATGCAGAAATATGAAGAGGTCAACCTGCAGCAGACTGACAGGTCTTTCCCACAGACCTGGTTCTGGTTCTTCTTCAGAACCCAGCCTGGATCAGAACCAGCTCTTTCATTAGACTGGTTTCTGGTTCTTGTTCCTGGTGCTTAAACAGACACTAAATCTTTGCTGAATTAGAGTGAAGAACCTCTGCAGGTAGTTTATGGATGAGGCTTGGGGGCGGGGCTACCTGGCCAGGGAAAGGTTTAAACCAGGGGTCAGCAACGTTTGTGACACAAAGTGTCAGTTTGACATTTTCTCCAGAACAACTGTGCTGTCACCAACAATAATGTGAACTCTGATACAAAGAAATACAGAAACATTTCCAACAGATCTGACATTTATTGTCATTCACAAACAGAAGGTCAAAAAGGTTTTAAAGGTATATTTGTTATGGCAAGCTAGGCGAGGCAGACCCAGGCGCTGGAACCCAGAACGAACACACAGGTGAGTAGATGGTAAGTAAAGTTTTAATGTAATATGGATTAGCTTGAGATCATGACGTTGCTTGTTGGAGAACAGCGGGAGAAGTTGCTGGAAGTAGCCTAAGGTAGCTGTGGCTTGAGGCGAGGTACGCGGTCGGAGTTGGCTCGTGGCGTGGCTGGAGGTCGGTGTAGGCTCGTGGCGAGGCTGGAGGCTCTCGAGGTTCAGAGAGGTTCTGTGGCTTAGGAGATCTGGTGACTCAGGTGTCCACTCGTGGTATGAATTTCCTGAAGGTGAGGCAACAACAAGGTTAGACATGAACAAACAAGACTTGACTAGAGACCAGGTTATGCACCATCAGGGGGCAACGAACTGGCGAAGAATGCTGGTTCAGGATCTCCTTAAGAAGGCCAGTTGGGTAATGAGTTGAGTGGACAAAGCTGGGATGCATCAGGAGCCAAGCAGAGAGGGGAAGGGGAGGAGAGATGACAGAGGCACCATGACAGTACCCCCCCTCAACGACCGCCTCCAGGCGGTCTGGGACAGCGAGTAGGCCAGGTAGAAGTCTTCAATCAGGGAGGGGTCCAGAATGAGCGAGCGGGAAATCCAGGACTGCTCCTCAGGACCATAACCCTCCCAGTCGACGAGGAACTGGAACCCACGGCCACGGCGTCAGACATCCATTACCCGGCTAACCGTGAAGGCGGGGGCGCCGTCCGTGACCCAGGTGGGTGGAGGGGAAGCGGACGGCGGGCACAGAGGACTGTCTATAACAGGTTTAATTTGCAAGACATGGAATGAAGGGTGTACCTTGAGAACAGCCAGGAGTTTCAGATGGACACAGGAAGGATTGATGATCCTGTCGATCTCGTAGGGTCCAATGTACCGGGGAGCCAGTTTCCGGGAGGTGGCTTGGAGGGGAACGTTCCGTGCAGAGAGCCAGACCCTCTGTCCAGGCTGGTAAGTGGGTCCCACCACCCTGTGTTGATTGGCGATGCGGCAGTTGCTCTCCTTGGTGCGGAAGAGAGCAGCCTTGGTCTGGCGGCAGATGCGTTGGCAATGCTGGAGATGTTGGACCGATGGCACCGCCAAATCGAATTCCTGGGACGGAAACAGAGGTGGTGAGAAACCAAGGGCGGCCTCGAACGCAGACACCCCAGTAACGGAGGAAGGATGTGCGTTGCGGGCGTACTCAATCCAAACCAAATACTGAGACCAGTCCTTTGTGATTTTGTGCCGCCAGACAACAAAGAGCCGCCTCCAGCTCCTGATTGGCCCTCTCAGCTTGGCCGTTTGACTGAGGATGTTATCCAGATGTGAGACTGACCGATGCTCCGATGGGGGAGCAAATGGCCTTCCAGATTTGGGAGAGAAATTGGCGTCCCCTGTCTGATGCAATATCGGACGGGATGCCATGGTGACGAAACACAAAGTTGACCAGGGTGTTTGCGGTTTCAGTGGTGGTGGGCAGTTGAGGAAGGGGAGTGAAATGAGCCATCTTAGAAAACCGGTCAATAACGGTGAAAATGACATTGTTACCATGAGAGGGTGGCAGACCGGTGATGAAATCAACTGCGACGTGAGACCAGGGGCGACTAGGAGTAGGTAGTGGCGGAAGTAGTCCAGCTGGAGCAGAGTTCGAAGACTTAGAGCGGGCGCAGGTGGTACAGGCCGCGATGTATTCATGAACGTCTCTCTCCAATGAGGGCCAGTAAAACCTCTTACGGATAAGACTGATAGTCTGATGTACTCCGCCGTGACAGGACACCTTCCAAGCATGCCCCCATGTAATGACCTCGGACCTGAGAGAAGATCGGGCAAAAAGAGTACCTCTAGGACATGGTGCATGGTTGGGCTCCTCACCTTGTGCTTGCTGGACCCGTCTTGTGTTGCTGGACCCAAATGAGGTTGCCCACGATGCAGGTTTCTGGTATGATGGTGGAGATGGAGTTTTCAGAAGGGCTGTATTTGCGGGAGAGAGCATCGGGTTTGACATTCCTACTGCCGGGTCTGTAAGTGATATTAAAATGGAATCGGTCGAAAAATAAACACCAGCGGGCTTGACGTGAGTTCAGTCTCTTGGCTATGCGTAAATACGCCAAATTCTTTTGGTCAGTCCATACTGTAAAAGGCTGTTCAGCCCCCTCCAGCCAGTGACGACACTCTACCAGAGCCAACTTGATAGCAAGCAATTCTCTGTTGCCGACATCATAATTTTGCTCTGCAGGCGATAATTTTAGTTTACCCGAGGACTCCTCCTTTTGAGAGAGGACTGCTCCCACGCCGGAATCTGAGGCATCCACCTCTACTATGAATTGTCGAGAGGGATCAGGTTGGATGAGGATGGGAGCTGAAACAAAAAGTTGCTTGAGTTTGTTGAATGCCGCCTGGGCTGCAGGTCCCCAATGAAACGGGTGATTCGTGGAAGTGAGTTTGGTTAGAGGGGTGGCGATGCTACTGTAATTCCTGAAGAAACGGCGATAGAAATTGACGAACCCCAGAAATTGCTGTGGTTTTTTCCGGGGGTTCCCAGTTACTAACAGCCTCGATCTTAGAAGGGTCCAGTCGAATGTGGCCTGCTTCAATGATAACACCCAGGAATTTTGGACAGGTCAACATTGTCAGGAGGGTTGCAAATACGAGTGGAGACGGGGGGAACAGCGGACTGGAGGCAGTTGGCCACACAATAGGCACTCCAGTTCAAAATCTGCCGATGAGACCAGTTTAGCTGAGGATTGTGTGATTTTAACCACAAAAATCCTAAAATGATGGGAGTATGTTTAGAATTAGTGATAATAAATTGAATAGTTTCTCTATGATTGCCAGATGAAATCAGAAGAATGGGTTTCGTACGGTGGGTCATGCGGGAAAGATGTTGACCCCCTAGGTCCCTGTTATCCACAATAGAAGCAAGAGCCCTCCTCACGACACTTCTGGCATTCTTCAGCAGATAATTTTGAGTGTCCTATTTACATAGATTCCTCAGATGACTTTAAAGGAGGGATGATCTGAGAGAGGGGAGGAGAGATAAGAGTAGCGGAGATGGCTTTGGTATTGTGGGATTGTTTGCGTTCATTGAACCGCTCCCTACGCCGGATGTCAGAACGGAGGGCAGCGGAGACAAGTTCCTAAAATGTGGTGGCTTCAGGTTGGGTACAAAGGTGGTCCTTGATAGGTTCATTTAAAGACTCATAGAAGACACCCTTGAGAGCTCGATCGGGCCAGCCGGCTTCTACCGCTAGGATGTGGAAGTCAATCACGTGATCGCTTACAGGAAAAAGAGTATAAAATGAGAGTATTTAGTCTTATCATTTGTTCCATTACAAGACAGAGGAACTGAGTGTCAGTTCATTCTGTCATGGTGCTTTTATTGCAAAAATATATGTTTTTACTTTTTCCTTAGTTTGATCATTATAGTTATATTATAATATAGTTATATATTTTTTTCCACAATTGGACAGTCATTCTTTTTTTTTGGAGTGATCAGTCTTAGTATTCATTTTAAAACTTGTTGACCTTTGTCAGAACAGACAGAAAGTCTGGGTTTAACCTGTTACACCCCCGCGTGTCACCGTCTTTCTATGGCAAGCTAAAGGCGTCACAAATCACCAGGAAAAGTGGTGTAAAAAATGCTTTTTGAGCATATTTTAGAAGTAGAATATAATTTACACCGTCTTGTGTTGCCCTAAGACGGGTGTAAAAAGCGGCGTTTTATCACGTACAAACCACACATCCAGAACAGCGTTCTGATGTGTCACATATGGGCATCAAAAATGCTGTAATCTTAATGCATCCATAGATGTCTGCAATGGTCTAGTGCAGGGGTGGCGAACACGCGGCTCTTGCCTCTTTGCATCTCATCGTATTTTCAATATAATGTGACGGCCTGGGGGTTAGCCCCGCAAAGACTCATGGGAAGTGGGGAATCTTGGGTGACAACCATAAGTGAGAGGGCTGGAAGCAGAAGTCTCATGCATGCTGTTTGTCAGTATGGGCGTATTGTCGGAAAGGAGAAAATGATTCTCAGTGTACTCCGCCCCCTCTGAGTCTGCCCGTAGTCGTGTGGTATTTGGGACACGGACAGCTCCCCAACGCTGTCAGTTAATCAGCAGCGTACTTCTTGCTTCCCTGCCACAGTGACGTAGCAGCTGAGTTGTTACAATACTGTGCCTAATTTCTTAACCTCTTAAACCACACTCAAATCCATCAGAGGGGATTAAAAATAAACGATAATAAAATTAAATTGGCTGTGTGCATTTTCGAAGCTGCTCCTGACATCTACGTGACCGCGGGTTACACCCAATGCCGGAAAAAATAAGTCAACATTGGCTCTGCGAAGAATGGGAAGATTCTTACTTTTTTACTGAATGGAATGGGAACTCACGATATTTATCATTATGAGCTTTTGGAAGCACTTACATTGCTCATGACAGAAAAGAACTTAACGTATCCCTGAGAAAATCAAAAGCTCTTCCTGATCTGACACAAATTGTCTCCTTTATGAACAAGTTGAAGCTTTTCAAAGTGCACATTCAAAACAACAATCTCTGTCCCACTTTCCTTCTTTGCGGAGATCACACAGCAGAAAGCTGCAATCCAAATGAATAAAGCGCAGAACGTGACGCTGCTTGCGCAACTGGATGGAAACGACTGCAGATTACTTTTATCATGGACCCTTTAATGCAGAGACTGACTGCCTGAGATCCCCGCTTGTCACTGATGAGGCAGCGAGACAACTGGAGATGATTGAGCTGAAATCTCTCTGAAAAAGGGGCCCTATTACGTTTTGGAGAACAGAGAAATCCCCGTGTGGAAAAGAGCTGCTCTCAATCTTCTGTCGATGTTCTCCTCAATATGTCTGCCAGTCCCTGTTTAGTACCTGGAAACATGAAATCAAGGCATCGGGGACTGACACTCACGTTAAGGAACCGATCAGATAGTCTAAGACTGGCCCGGGGGTTAGCCCCGCCTTATGCCCCTAAGGATCATGGGAAGTGGGTAATCTTGAGTGCAAAACCATGAGCCAGGTAGCTGTTAGCAGAAGTGAGGTTCATGCTGTTTGGCTGTTTGAGTGAGGGTACACATACATTGGCCCTGAATGTGTGCAGGAGCTGCAAGAATTGTTATCTAATGGAGAAAGTTCACTGTCACTTCGTGAAGGAGATAATTTGCTGATATGCATTAGTGTAACATAAATCATCAGCTTCTGCAGGTCAATCAGTCATGTTAAATAAAACAAATGTCAAAAGCAAAAATTTTAAATGAAGGCTCAAAGTAATTTATGCTACATAAATCTGAAGTGTAATGTATTTAATGTTTTTATTATGAATATGAATTATTTGGACAGCATAAGGATGCTCTGTCCAGATGTTTGTGAATTCGTTGGTGTAAGGGACATTGAAAGAGGAATGTTTAGTTACAAAGAATTACCAGTTAAATCCTATTGTAAATTTGACATCAGAGGAGTCAGTGCCTCACCAGAATCCACCTTACTGCACGTCAGAAAATGATTCTCAGGGTTAAGTACTCCGCCCCCTCAGCTTTATAGTCGTGTGGTATTTGGGACACGGACAGCTCCCCAACGCTGTCAGTTAATCAGCAGCGTACTTCTGACGTAGCAGCTGAGTTGTTACAATACTGTGCCTAATTTCTTAACCTCTTAAACCACACTCAAATCCATCAGAGGGGATTAAAAATGTGTGCTGCTCCTGACATCTACGTGTGTGGCTCTGCGAAGAATGGGAAGATTCTTACTTTTTTACTGAATGGAATGGGAACTCACGATGTTTATCATTATGGGGGTCCCACCTGACTGAATGGACCAAGTTCCTGGACCTCCAGCTGCATCACTGCTCCTGAAAACACTTTTCTGTCTCATTGCAGGTTGAAGGTCTGCAGTTTGTCAGAGATCGGCTGTAAAGTTCTGGCCTCAGCTCTGAAGAAAAACCCGTCTAATCTGACAGAACTGGACCTGAGCTGGAACCAGAACCTGAAGGATTCAGGAGTTCTTCGTCTGTGTGGTTTTCTGAGGAGTCCAGGCTGCAGACTGCAGACTCTGAGGTCAGACTCCATGTTTCAGTTGTGTTCACATCAATATGATGAGTACAGATGACTGACTGATGACATGACTACAGAGTGATGACTGACCCCCCCCCCCCCCCATTCCCACCTTACCGTATGCTGCTGCTGAGACTCTGAGGCTAGAAAGTATATTTCTGATCTTAGCTATATTGAACAGGTGAAAAAATGCAGTTTTCCACGTCTGAGATCTGTGAGCCTTAAATAATAAATCCTGGTCAAATTAAAGCTCTTCAGAACTTCTCTCTGGGTAAATGGTCTGGCTGAAGCGCTGATCTCCTCTGCCATGATCAAACTTGCTTCACTTTGTGATTCTGCACGGCTGAAAAGTGTCTGATGAAGTGTCTGAATCTTCATCTCTTCTGCTTTCTGGATCTTCTACTCTGACAGAAGAGGGATTGACAGAAAATGCTCTTTCAAATCAAATCAAATCAAACTTTATTTATAAAGCACTTTTCATATTAAAATATAACACAAAGTGCTTTACATTAAAACACAACAAAATAAAATAAAAAAATCATGATGATTAATAAATAAATAGATAAATAAATAAATAAATAAATAAACAAACAAATAAATAAATAAATAAGTAAATAGTGCCCACATCCCCGTACCTAGCCCCCCACTCCTTTCACACCTCCCACCCTTAAACCGATGGGGAAAGACAATTAGAAATAGGCTGAGCACAAGAACATGATGCTGGAAACGCTGGTAATTGGAACCTCCCCCTCTGTGAACAGCCGCATACACAGCCAAATGCAGTATCACAGGCGGGGACCGCTCCACCACAGCTAAGCGGTGATGCAGGTCCCCATCTAGAGCCGCAGTGGCTGAACAGCAGCCGACCCAGAGGGAGGGGCTCCAGCTGAGGAAGCACCGGAAATAAAAATGAATGAAAATGAGAATAAAAAAGGAAACATATTGATAAAAACAATAAAACATTGAAATACGGTAAATTAAAATTACGCTTTAAAAATCTATTTCAAGTTCATAAAACAAAACAAAATGGATCAATAAATAAAAAAAAATAAGTTAATACATATAAATAAATAAGTGAATAAATAGATAAATAAAAGGAGTAAAAATAAATAAATATATAAATAAAATTAGCTAAAAGCCAGATTAAAAAGATGGGTCTTGAGCCTTTTCTTAAAAGCATTAACGCTCTCTGCTGCCCTCAGATCCTCTGGCAGACTGTTCCATAAACGGGGGCCATAGTGCTGAAACGCAGCACTATGGAGGCAGAATTGTTCCTAATTCTGCCTCCAAGTGTTTCTTTGTTGTATTGTATGGTGTGCGCTTGTGTAGCTTGCTAGCTGCTATTTTCATCTCTGTTGTTGTGAGAAGTGGGCAGGCTGACTTTACTCAGAACAACAGAAGTTGAATTCTTCAGAGCTTGTTGTGTGTGTGACCTTCAGACACACTCCAATATTGCATTGCTCTGTCATTTCTCTCCCTCAAATGTGCCGTTAACTATCTGAACTAGTTCAGCAGCAGTCCTGGGGCCTCATTTATAAATGTTGCGTACGCACAAAAGAAGGCGTACGCCACTCTCTACGCAATAATTGAGATTTATAAAAAGCAACTTGACGGGAAAATGTGCGGTCCTTCACGCAAGCTCTGACCCAGGCGTACGCACAAAAACGGGTGAAATGAGAAACGGCGACACCGTTGGCAGATGGAAGAAACACGTGAAAGTGAAAATGACAATACTGCCTCTCAGAAATAACATGAAGACTTCACAAAGCAAGTCTTACAATTAACAGCTACACCAACACCCGTTTGATCGATCAGCAGTGAAACAAACAAAAAAGATCAAACGAAAATTCAAATGAACACATATTTGCAGAAAGAAAAGTGAAATATGTTCTGCAATATTGGCATGTTGTGCAATTCATCCTCATAAATAATATAGTTAACAGAACGAAATAATGTACAAAACTGATATTCCCGTCAATGTGTCCGTCTGGAGGAGCAGATATAGATGCAGATAGATAGATAGATAGATAGATAGATAGATAGATAGATAGATAGATAGATAGATAGATAGATAGATAGATAGATAGATAGATAGATAGATAGATAGATAGATAGATAGATAGATAGATAGATAGATAGATAGATAGATAGATAGATAGATAGATTGATTGATTAATTTTCCACTGGGGAAAGTTGTTTTCATAGTAAAGCATTTCTTCATAAGCTGTGGAATTATGGTATTCATGCATATGCCTTTAGTTTGTTTTATTTTTGATAAAACCATGTATGGCGTATGTCTCAACCATTCAGAAAGCAACAAGAAATTACTTTTGCGCTGAACAATTTCCCATTTCCACGTGGATTATTACCGACATCTGTAGATTGTCAGATGTAATTAAATGGAGGGAAATAAAATGCCCCATCACAATGCGTAATGACGCACAATGGCTGATCTTGCGCTCTTAGAAGATGTGGCAAATGGAAGAATTCGGAGTGAACGCATCTTTAGACAGCAAGAAGACTTGCTGGCAAACGAGGACGACTGGCTTATGAGCCGGTTCCCACTTCCTCGAGCCGTCCTATTTGACTTTTGCGGGCTTTTTATTTCGGCCACGGTCCGAGGTTGTGAGGCTACAGTATTTACGGCGTCTGCCACCGTTTGCCGCTCACGTGCCTTTTTGCCATTAGTAATGCCCACACTGTGCCCTCCAAACAACACTTTTCTCCTCTTTTCCACCTCGCCAACGATCACTTCTACTTCACATTGAGTGAAGTTACGTTTTTTTGATTTCCTCTCTGTGTTTGCCATGGTTTCGCTATCAATTAATATTAACTTGTGGGCGTTTCACTGACTATTTATGGGCAACTATGGGCGTGTCATGAAGCCGCAAAAGCTGCGGAACATTTAGAATTGATTGTGATTTATTAAGGGAAAGATGCGTAGGATGTGCGTGCGCACGGTTTTATAAATCCGAATATTTCTGTGCGTACGCACGTCCTATGTTTCATCCGTACGCCACTTCTGACGCAAATCCTAAGCAAAGTTTTATAAATGAGGCCCCTGGTCATGAGTTCTTCAGGGCCAAACCGCTAATCCCAGTTCTTTTGGAAATCTGGACTCATTGTGGATTTCTCTGGAACACAGAGGGGGATTTCCTGTTCTAAAGGTTCTGAACAGGGTTCTGTTCATTTAGCTTTGCTGTTGGAAGATTCTACAATGTCTCTTTGATGAGTTTTCATGAATCAGCAACTTTGTCTTCATGAATCAGCAACTTTGTTTTCATGAATCTCTGTAAAATATCTGCAGGGGGTAAAAACTTTGTATATTCTCTTGATTTGTGTTGGATCCCTTAAAATGTGATCAAGATTTTCCTATTGATGAATTTTTTTACCCATGATTCAAAGTGATCATCAATTTCCAATGAACAATTCCCTTTACAATGTGATGTCATTTGAAAATGCATTTAAAAATTTAGGATTAAAGATGAATGAATGATATTTGAATTTTTGATTTGATTTGATTAGATTTTGATTTGAAATGGTTTATTTTAAACATTCAAGTAAAAATAATACACAAAAACATTAAAATCATCAGCTATACATTCATACAAAGACGTATCAAACTTAGAATAATTACACATAAAATTAAATATTGCTTGAAAGGGAGTGGAAGGAAGTGAACTTGTATAATCCACCCCTGTTCTACTGTAACCATTTTATGACATCATTTATCATTATCCAGTTCATCACTTTTATCAGACAAAATTAAGAATCCTTAAATATCAATAAAGCACATGACAAAGATGAATTATTTATTATATAAAAAAATAAGTATTTTAGAAATCAACATCAGTTTAGTTATCTACAAAATAGGCAGATTATGTTCATTAGAAAAATCATGTATGTGATTAAAAAATATGGCTGTCCTTCGTGTGTTGAAGTTGACTGTCTCGAGTTTGAGGAATAGAAAATGACAGGCTGTCATGTGGGCTGCTAGCCCAGCGCGGGATCTGCAGAAGCGATCACATCTCAAGCATTTGAAATCGGTTGAGGTTGCTACGGAGTGACGCCGGTGATGTGCCGTTGGTATTCACGTTGGCGTTGGTCTTCAATGGTTTTCATGGCTTTCTTTAAAGTTTCACGCCATTTGGATTTTTGTAGGGCTTCTTCTTCCCAGTTGTAGTGTGGAATGCCTGCTCTCTTCATGTGTAGCTTTAACACAGCTCTATAGCATAGTTTCTGTCCACCGCGGCTCCTTTTCCTTGAAAAAGTTCAGAGTAGAATACTGCTTTGGGCAATCCGACATACATACATGCCCTGCCCATCGATGTTGGGACGATGTTATTAGGGCATCAACACTGTGTTGGCACGTCTCAAAATCTCAACATACGGTCTTGCCACTTGATGTTAAGAAAGAAGCAAAGGTGGCGAAGCTGAAGTCTTGTTAGAGCCTTGATGTGTCTGCTGTAGAGAGTGGTACACTCGATAGAGTATAGCAAACAGGGAAAGCCTGCGGCTGCATATACCTTCACTTTGGTCCTACTGCTGATGTCATGGCAACTCCACAGTCTGTTTTGTAGTGCACCATATGCCTTAGTGGCAGAAAGTATTCTCTGTTCCACTTCCAGATCAGCTGAGTTTGAGTTAGTTAAGGTACTGCCCAGGTAAGTAAAACTTTCTGTTGATTTCAGTGGTTCATCATGGACCATAATCGTCTCTGGGTGTTCGTTGGATAATGTGGGAGGCTGATACAGTAGTTTGGTCTTAGAGATATTAATCTTCAATCCAAAAATCTCAGCTGCGGAGGAAAAGCGATCTACAATCTGTTGCATATCAGATGCGTTACTACAGCGGTGGGCAAACTACGGGCCGCGGGCTGGATCCGGCCCGCCTCCATGTTTGGTCCGGCCCGCTGAACAATATCAGAGACCCATGTTTTTTTGTTTTTTTTAATCTGGCCAGACGATCAAGACTTGACATTTTCTTCCCCACTTCTGCAGTCTGTGCTCCAACCTTAAAGCCTCTATAATCTGTCAAACACAACACAAGACAGTCTTTCCTTTCTACGTCGCAGTTCATCTTTCCCGGTTTAGCTCATTCTTTTAGAGCGATTATGCTGCCTTTTTTATACAGCGTACCCTGTTCTGTGTGCAGATTGGCTAGAGACCTTGTCAATCAATTAGGGTTGGGCGATGTCTCCTAATTTGGCCGTTGACGATGTTTGCTGTCAACCATCGGGATGGACGATTTTTCGTTCTTATATAACTGCTATTCGTTATTTTGCTTTTTTCATTTTATTTCCCAACTAATGGTTAATCCGCGATGATCCAGTATAAACTGACGGAAGTGACTTTAACAGAAAAAGTAACAAGCAAGATAGAAAAGAAGTAGCCCACTCCCGCACTTAGCGAAGTGGACCGGCGGAGTGCGGATTTACAGCTTTGTGTTTGATGGGAAGGGGGGGGGGTACATGAGCGGTATGTGTGGGAGATTTAAGACTGCGATCCGTCCCGCAGCTCTAGGGGTACAAGCAACCGAACTCAGAACCGGGTCTAAACGTGTGTCTGAGCACAGCTCGGATCGTCAGCAGACACAGAGGTTTGAGCATCAAAGCAGAAATGTCGCTCAGTCCTTAGAAAACATTCAAACAATCACGTGGATTTGTGTTTCCAGTCGTGTCCCGACTAAATAAAGGCTGATGTTATTCACAGGATGCAGCACCACCCAAAGCTAACGTTGTTAGCCCGTGTTAGCATACTGCTAATCCTGGCTCCGTTCAGAAAAAGCACTGACCACACGGATTAAAATTCAAATGATGAGCGAACAGGTGTTTCATAATAACCGTAACATTATTAAAAGCACGTTTAGAAGAGCATCTCGTATTTTACCGAGCTGACATGTCAATGTATATAGCCGCTCGGCGCTGTTATGTTTGTATTGAATTGTTACATTCAATAAAGTTTGGAAAAAAAAACCGCTCGGCGAAAGTTGTATCCCCTTCCGGTTTTCAAACTGCGCATGTGCGAATGATTTATTCCGACCGAAATTGTGACCTTAGTGAACGTTTTTATATTCTGAAAACATTTTTCTGGGCCCATCTACACGGTTGGATTCTAATCCGACCATTGATCCCATCAAGATATTTTGTACATGTAACCGCGGCTTATGGTGTCGACGCGCAACGTGGCGGGGGCGTGGCATCACGATGGTGGTCTCTCCATCGGGATGTCAGTCACCCATCACGATGGACGACGTCCATCGGCACAACCCTACAATCAATCTCCTCAGTCCGTGCCGTGTCTCCTAGAAACACAGATCTCTTCAGAGCTTAAGAAATCTGTGATCGATCACATCTTTGTTTTCATTCTAAGATCCTGGACCTCATTTCTAGGAAGGTTTGAGAATTTAAACAAGAAAAAAGGGAGAAAATGTTCATGTTTGTGTGAGAAAGCTGTATTTAGGCAGTGAGGAGTTTTACTGTCATACACGTCTGTAATCAGACTCCGTGGATTTCACCGATCTTGGTTATTTTTAGAACTCCTGCAATAAACGAGGAACTTTGTACTGGTAAAAAGGTCGTGCAGATATATTTGTAGCTGCAGCAGGAGACATAGAAATGTGCTTTTTCATTATTACTGGATGAGAAACAGACGTGCAGCGGGTCACAGCGCAGCTGCAGTCCTCAAAATCTCAGTGGAATTTATGACTGGAGAGGATCCTTTATTTATTTATAGATATTTGGTCATTGTTCTATTTCATAAATAGTGTTATTTATTTTATTAAAAGGGTCATGAATGAATGAAAATTTATTCATACAGCACTTTACAACTCCTTGAAGGTACCAAAGGGCTTCACAATAAAAAAGAGATCTAAAATGGGAGCAAAAGTTTTAAACTAAGAACTCTAGAATGTTTTGTTTTAGAATATAATTTTCCATCCAAATGTTTTTATCTACATTCCATGTTATATCATTCTCACTGCACGCATCTGCTCGTGGTCTGGCCCTTTTATCCAATGTTAGAACCCAATGTGGCCCGCCAGTTAAAATAATTGCCCACCCTTGCGTTACTAGCTAGATGGGCTGAGTCATCAGCATGAAGTAGTTCTCTGACACACGTCCTGTGTCTTAGTGTGGGCACGAAGACGGGCGAGGTTGAAGAGTTTACCATCAGTTCTTGTGCGAATGAAGACACCCTTGTTTGGGCCTTCTTTCATAGTATCCAGTACAGCTGTAAGATGAAGAGAGAAGAGGATTGGTGCCAGTACACAGCTAGGGATGGGTATCGTTAAGGTTTTAACAGTACTACTACTCTTATCGATACTGCTTATCCATCCGGTATTTTAACGATACTCTTATCGATACTTTATGAGGACGAAAAAAAAATGAATAAATAACAAATTAAGAACATAAAGTGCATCAAAGGGCATCAAAGGGACTCCTTGACGCAAACTTCATTAATTTTACACGGATATGGGTGTTCTTAGTATATAGGGGGATAAAAGGATTTTTTTCGGGGGGCAGTCACGTGTCCCCTACGAGATCACCACTGTCTGTGTGCGCGCTCCCTTGCCTTGTGTGTGTGCGCGGGCGTACTGTCTGAACAGCTCCGCCCCCCCGTGTGCACAAATAGCCAGACAAACCTCTCTTGTTCAGCGAAAACAGCGAAATTAACATCATCGTTAATTAAAGGAAAATTGACTGACTTGATGAGTTAAATATGGCAGATAACGTTTATATCTTGTGGGACACAAAAAAAGCCACTTCTCCAGTGCAGATAGCAGACCGTTCAGGTCAGTTCTTAACGATACTGCGGTCCTGAAGAATGTGACCCTGGGGCTCGTACAAAACCGGGGCTCGGTACCCATCCCTGCTTCACGCCATGGTTAACTGGAAAGGTGTCACTGGG
Organism: Oryzias latipes; assembly: GCF_053564925.1. Classification (NCBI taxonomy): domain Eukaryota; kingdom Metazoa; phylum Chordata; class Actinopteri; order Beloniformes; family Adrianichthyidae; genus Oryzias; species Oryzias latipes. Next base: position 3,428,799 of record NC_136238.1, read on the forward strand.
TCCACTACCAACTGAAACCTGTGCCCTCATTCCATCATGAAATTGCCTAATAATGTTAATACTATATCAGTAAATTAAACATACCACTCTTTCAGTAATAATTAGAAATCAATTTTACTAATTTAAATAATTAACAGAATTATTTTTATCTTTATTTTCTTTGTAATTTTTAGTTTTTTTTATTATGAAGCAATGCTTTGAAATAAAATAAAATAACAATTCTGTGAATTGTCAAAAAAAATAGACTCTTCTTAAGTCAAAGCTTTAAATCAAAATAAAATCTATTGGAATTTAAACTTTTGTTTGTTTTGTTCCATAATTCAGATGAAAATCCATTTTCAACCCCCAGTTACATTACATTTTAAAAATATATTAAATCTACTGCATTTTCATTAAACTTCATGTTTTCAGGTCAACAAAAAAAAGAAATTGCTAAACAGCCCCCCCCCCCCCCCCCCCCCCCCATGCATTATGCATTTTTATTTCCAGGTCGTCATGATTTTTCATCCAAAATCTACGACGGAGTTTTAGGGCCACGGTGAGGAAATACAATTCTGGCCAACATGACGAGATTAAAGTCGTCATGTCGACTTTAATCTCGTCATGACGAGAAAAAACTCGACACAAAGTTTCGAGAAAAAACTTGTCGTGTCGAGATAAAAGTCGAAATAAAGTTTCGAGATCAAAGTCGCAATGTTGCGCGAGAGCAGAGAAACTGAGTCTTTCAGGAGTATTCAGTGTTATGGCTTATGTTAGTGAGCTAGTGGCTTTGTATTTAAGAGTTTACAAAAGAGTTTTACGGCCACCAATAAAAGTAATTTTATTAGCAGATAAAAACTCGTACATTCACGGGAAAAAAGTCATAGATTAACAAGGAGAAAACCCCGTAGTGGTCTGTTTATCGGAGCTTAGTTTGAAGATGAAATATGTGGAGCCTTTTGTGAAGCTTCATTGCCGGATTATTATAGGTTTAAAACAAAGAGATTCTGAACCTTTTGGCGACTCAAAATCAGATTATTTTCCGTGTAGCAGTCTTTCCGGGGTTCGGTGTCAGTAAAGCAGACTTTCATCACTAAAATAAGGAGCTCAGAGACACGTTTGGGTGTAGAGGACCGCTGCAGCCTTTATTCTCCTTTTCATTCACATAACCTGAAGTTCATTTGTCACATTACGTCATGAACCTGTCACCTGAACACCAATGCGGATGCAAACAGTGTTACATACGCCCCCTCCTGCAGATGAAGCGACCGGTTTGATCATTACAAAACAAAGATGAATGAAAATAGTCTGTTATATTAGCATTACAACGTTGAAAAAGGCAAAAAGTGCTTCTCCTCCTCAGACGGAAGCGTCACACAAACATAGAGATCTTGTCTTTGGTGGAGGAAGAAAGGATTCAAGCAGACAGCTGCAGGGACACCCGATGGCTTCATCGGGCTGCAGAGATCCTGCAAACCAACCATCAATAAATAAAACTTTAATGAATCGTAAATCAATCAAATGAGCCTCCAGACATTTGGGACGTTACCAATAAACATTCAGCTCACCTGTTCAACAAAGTTTAGTCGGTCTGCTCTGCTGCTGCACGGTGTTCACCTGCTGCTCTGCATGCTGCTCACTTCCACAATAATCTCGTAAATTTAGTTTTTTTCTCTCGCGCGCAACATTGCGACTTTAATCTCGAAACTTTATTTCGACTTTTATCTCGACAAGACGAGTTTTTTCTCGAAACTTTGTGTCAAGTTTTTTCTCGTCAAGACAAGATTAAAGTCGACATGACGACTTTAATCTCGCCACGTTGGCCAGAATTTTTTTTTTCCTCACCGTGGCCCTAAAACTCCGTCGTAAAAATCTTTCCTGAAAATGTCATCTGTCAGTGTCTCATCAGGGCGGGTCCCACCTGACTGAATGGACCAAGTTCCTGGACCTCCAGCTGCATCACTGCTCCTGAACACACTTTTCTGTCTCATTGCAGATTGGAGAACTGCAGTTTGTCAGAGATCAGCTGTGAAGTTCTGGGCTCAGCTCTGAAGAAAAACCCGTCCAATCTGAAATACCTGGACCTGAGCAGGAACCAGAACCTGCAGGATCCAGGAGTTCTTCATCTGTGTGGTTTTCTGGAGAGTCCAGACTGCAGACTGCAGACTCTGAGGTCAGACTCCATGTTTCAGTTGTGTTCACATCAATATGATGAGTCCAGATGACTGACTGATGACATGACTACAGAGTGATGACTGACCCCCCCATTCCCACCTTACCGTATGCTGCTGCTGAGACTCTGAGGCTCCTTTTTCTCTTTTTTCAGAGGTTCTCATGTAGATCTAGTCTGACAATAATCCTGTCCACAGAGGAATGTTTTCAGTCTAACTTTGAATGTAGAAACTGAGTCGGCCTCTCTTCCATGAGCTGGGAGTTTATTCCATAAGACAGGGGCTTGGTGGCTAAACGCTCTACCTCCAACTGTATTTTGACTAATTCTAGGAACCACAAGCAGTCCTGCATTTAGTGAGTGAAGTGTTCTGATTGGATGGTAAGGGACTATGAGGTCTTTGATATAGGATGGGGTCATTCCATGTAAGGCCTTTTAGGTTAACAGGAGGATCTTGAACTGGATTCTAGGATCAACTGGGATCCAGTGAAGTGAAACTAACACAGGAGTGATGTGATTTCTTCTGCTAGTTCCTGCTAACAATCTAGCTGCTGCGTTCTGAACAAGCTGGAGACTTCTTAAGGAACTCTTAGGACACGCTGCTAACAAAGAGTTACAGTAATCCAGTCTAGACGTAACAAATGCATGGATGAGTTTTTCAGCATCACTTTTAGAAAGTAGATTTCTGATCTTAGCTATATTGAACAGGTGAAAAATGCAGTTTTCCATGTCTGAGATCTGTGAGCCTTAAATGATAAATCCTGGTCAAATCAAAGCTCTTCAGAACTTCTCTCTGGGTAAATGGTCTGGCTGAAACGCTGATCTCCTCTACCATGATCAAACTTGCTTCACTTTGCAGATCAATTATCCAAAATACATGCAGATTATATACTTCAGAAAAACAATGCATATGATTAAAAAATAATACTATATCAGTAAAATAAACATAATACTGTTTCAGAAATGTTCATAGCAAAAATTGATCAAGTATCAAAAGTTAAAATATGTGCAAATTATTTTTCATTAGAAAAAATCATGAATCCATATTTGGAGCAAGTGAAGTAAAATAATTAGAAATCAATCAATTTAACCATCTTCAATAATTGACAGAGAATTCTTTTTATCTTTATATTCTTTTTACATTTTTATTATAAGGTAATGCTGTGAAATAAAATAAAATGAGAAAAAGGTCCACATTCAGGAATCAGGAAATCTTTATTGTCATTTTATCACATGATAAAACGAAATTAGGCTTTCTGGTCCCGGGCCAGCCGTTTACATTCAGACATAAATAAATAATATAATATCAATGTCATATCAATATGTTACGGTGTGGTTCCTGGTGAGTATTGCACAGAAAGTATGTTTCAAATTGCACAGTATATTATATTAATTACTGCACAGCCCTGTGATATTGCACTTTAGAATTAGCTTGTTGTCCATGGAGGGGGGGTGGGGGGGTGCAGTGATCAACCGGAGTTCAGCTGTCTGACTGCTTCAAGGAATAAACTGTTCCTCAGTCTGGAGGTCCTGCTCTTTATGCTCCTCAGTCTCCTGCCTGAGGGGAGCAGGGAGAACAGAGGGTGTCAGGGGTGAGTGGGGTCTTTCAGGATGTGGGAGGCCCGTTTCCTGCATCTGGTCGTATAGAGGTCAGTGGTGGACGGCAGGCTGCAGCCCACAGTCCTCTGTGCAGCTTTGGTCACTCGTTGCAGAGCTTTCCTCTCTGCTGCAGAGCAGCTGCCGTGCCACACTGTGATGCAGGAGGTCATGATGCTCTCCACCACACACCTGTAGAAGGAGGCCAGGACGCTCTCCACCACACACCTGTAGAAGGAGGTCAGGACGCTCTCCACCACACACCTGTAGGAGGCCAGGACGCTCTCCACCACACACCTGTAGAAGGAGGTCAGGACGCTCTCCACCACACACCTGTAGGAGGCCAGGACGCTCTCCACCACACACCTGTAGAAGGAGGTCAGGACGCTCTCCACCACACACCTGTAGAAGGAGGCCAGGACGCTCTCCACCACACACCTGTAGGAGGCCAGGACGCTCTCCACCACACACCTGTAGAAGGAGGTCAGGACGCTCTCCACCACACACCTGTAGAAGGAGGCCAGGACGCTCTCCACCACACACCTGTAAAAGGAGGTCAGGACGCTCTCCACCACACACCTGTAGGAGGCCAGGACGCTCTCCACCACACACCTGTAGAAGGAGGTCAGGACGCTCTCCACCACACACCTGTAGAAGGAGGCCAGGACGCTCTCCACCACACACCTGTAGAAGGAGGTCAGGACGCTCTCCACCACACACCTGTAGGAGGCCAGGACGCTCTCCACCACACACCTGTAGAAGGAGGTCAGGACGCTCTCCACCACACACCTGTAGAAGGAGGCCAGGACGCTCTCCACCACACACCTGTAGGAGGCCAGGACGCTCTCCACCACACACCTGTAGAAGGAGGTCAGGACGCTCTCCACCACACACCTGTAGAAGGAGGTCAGGACGCTCTCCACCACACACCTGTAGAAGGAGGCCAGGACGCTCTCCACCACACACCTGTAAAAGGAGGTCAGGACGCTCTCCACCACACACCTGTAGGAGGCCAGGACGCTCTCCACCACACACCTGTAGAAGGAGGTCAGGACGCTCTCCACCACACACCTGTAGAAGGAGGCCAGGACGCTCTCCACCACACACCTGTAGAAGGAGGTCAGGACGCTCTCCACCACACACCTGTAGGAGGCCAGGACGCTCTCCACCACACACCTGTAGAAGGAGGTCAGGACGCTCTCCACCACACACCTGTAGAAGGAGGCCAGGACGCTCTCCACCACACACCTGTAGGAGGCCAGGACTCTCTCCACCACACACCTGTAGAAGGAGGTCAGGACGCTCTCCACCACACACCTGTAGAAGGAGGTCAGGACGCTCTCCACCACACACCTGTAGAAGGAGGCCAGGACGCTCTCCACCACACACCTGTAGAAGGAGGTCAGGACGCTCTCCACCACACACCTGTAAAAGGAGGTCAGGACGCTCTCCACCACACACCTGTAGGAGGCCAGGACGCTCTCCACCACACACCTGTAGGAGGCCAGGACGCTCTCCACCACACACCTGTAGAAGGAGGTCAGGACGCTCTCCACCACACACCTGTAGAAGGAGGCCAGGACGCTCTCCACCACACACCTGTAGAAGGAGGTCAGGACGCTCTCCACCACACACCTGTAGGAGGCCAGGACGCTCTCCACCACACACCTGTAGAAGGAGGTCAGGACGCTCTCCACCACACACCTGTAGAAGGAGGCCAGGACGCTCTCCACCACACACCTGTAGGAGGCCAGGACTCTCTCCACCACACACCTGTAGGAGGCCAGGACACTCTCCACCACACCTGTAGAAGGAGGTCAGGACGCTCTCCACCACACACCTGTAGAAGGAGGTCAGGACTGAGATCCCCATCCCAGCACGCCTGAGCCTCCTCAGGAAATAGAGGCGCTGGTGTGCCTTCTTGACCAGGCAGGAGGTGTTGGTGCTCCAGGTAAGGTCGCTGGAGATGTGCACGCCCAGATACCTGAAGCTGGAAACCACTTCCACCACGTCCCCTCCAATGTGAATGGGGAGAGGGGGGCATCTGTCCTTCCTGAAATCCAAGATCATCTCCTTGGTCTTCTTCCCGTTGATACAGAGGTTGTTGTCTCTGCACCAGCTCTCCAGATGTTCCACCTCCTGCCTGTAGTCGGACTCATCGTTGTTGGAGATGCGTCCAACCACAGCTGTGTCATCCGCAAACTTCACGATCAGACAGCTGGGGTGACTCGCTGTGCAGTCGTGCGTGAGCAGGGTGAACAGGAGGGGGCTCAGCACACAGCCCTGGGGGGAGCCCGTGCTGAGGGTGATCGGGGAGGAGGAGACGTTGCGGATTTTCACAGACTGTGGTCTGTCTGTCAGGAAGTCCAAGACCCAGTCGCACGGAGTGGGGCTCAGTCCAAGTGTGTGTAGTTTTTGGGTGAGGGTCTGCGGGATGATGGTGTTAAAAGCTGATGTGACGTCCACGAAGAGCAGTCGAACGTACGTGTTCTTGACAATTCTGTCGATTGTCCAAAATAAAAAGACTTTTCTTAAATCAAAGTAAAATCTATTGGAATTTAAACTTTTATTTTTTTGGTCCATAATTCAGATGAAAATCCATGTTTAACTCTCAGTTCCATTTCATTTTAAAGTTAAATCTACTGCATTTTCTTTAAACTTCATGTTTTTGGGTCAGCATATACAGTCCCTGACAAAAGTCTTATCGCTTATCCATTTTGTAGAAACTAAAGCGTATAGCCTCACATTTAATGAATCCATTGGTCTTAGAAATGTCGCATATGAAAGCTAAAACCCTCCCAAATTATGTTCAATATACTAAAATAAAATTGCTTCACTTAAGAAAGATTGATCATTTAATGAACACAGAACGGTCACATTTTGGCAAGACAAAAGTTTTGTCGCCTACAGAGAGTAATGTGAAAATGTAACAAATAATTTACTTCAAAACAAAAATATGTTGCATAACATCAGTGAATTAAGTAGTGCTACTGTGAGATCCATATTTATTATCTTGTATGACTTCCATGAGCTTGAAGGACAGCATCCATGCGGTTTGACAATGATTCATACAATTTATGGATGAAGTCATCAGGAATAGCAAAGAAAGCAGTCTTCCATGCCTCCCAGAGTTCATCAAGATTCTTTGGTTTGGTCTTCCATTCTACCCCAGACATGCTCAATGATGTTCATGTCTGGTGACTGGGCTGGCCAGTCCTGGAGCACCTTGAGGAACTTTGATGTAGAGATGGAAGTATGCGATGGAGCACCATCCTGCTGCAGAATTTGACCCCTTTTATGGTTGGGAATGTAAGAGGTACCTAAAACTTCTTGATATTTTAGGCTATTGATATTGCCTTCCACCCTGCAAATGTTTCGCACACCCCCATACTGGATGTAACCCCAGACCATGATTTTTCCGCCACCAAACTTAACTGTTTTCTGGGTGAATCTTGGGTATATGCGGGCTCCAGTTGGTCTCCTGTGATGTAATTCAACTGAAGACTCATCTGAGAAATCCACCTTCTGCCACTTTTCCAGCGTCCATCCTTTTAGCAGGCTGTGGGCCTTGGCAAATGCCACACGTTTTTTCAATTGCCTTTTGTTTAGTGCTGGTTTCTGGGCACTGATTTGACCATGGAGGCCATTTTGAGACAGAATTATACAAACTGTTCTGGTTGACACAGGGACTTGAGGTGACCAGGCCTGGTGGAGCTCTGCTGCTGTGGAAAAGGGGCTGGCCTTGGATTTTCGAACCAACAAATGGTCCTCCCGAGCAGTTGTCTTGCGGACCTGGGCTTGTCAAAAACATCTCCAGTCTCTTCAAATCTTTTTCTTATTCTTTGTACTTGACGCTGAGACACATTGAAGGTGTCAGCCACCTCAGCAGTGGATCTGGTCTTCAGCCTCTTGATAATCAACGCTTTGGTCTCAGGGTGAATCTTAGGCATGTTGTCAGAGGTCAAGTTGCAGTTGATGTGAAGGCCTGGTGTGCTGGGGTTCTTTTTATACCCACCCACTAGTTGATTGATCAGTAATTGACACAGGTGAGGCTGTAATCTAGGATTGGGTGCATCATATGACAAGGCCACAAAACTTTTGTCTTGCCAAAATGTGACCTTTCTGTGTTCATTAAATGACCAATCTTTCTTAAGTGAAGCAGTTTTATTTTAGTATATTGAACATAATTTGGGAGGGTTTTAGCTTTCATATGCGACATTTCTAAAACCAATGGATTCATTAAAAGTAAGGTTATACGCTTTTGTTTCTACAAAATGGATAAGCGACAAGACTTTTGTCAGGGACTGTAAACAAATTCCAAAACAGCCACCCCCCCCATGCATAATTCATTTTTTATTTCCAGGTCTTTATGACTTTTCATCCAAAATCTCTCCTGAAAATGTCATCTGTCAGTGTCTCATCAGGGCGGGTCCCACCTGACTGAATGGACCAAGTTCCTGGACCTCCAGCTGCATCACTGCTCCTGAACACACTTTTCTGTCTCATTGCAGGTTGGAGAGATGCAGTTTGTCAAAGATCAGCTGTAAAGGTCTGGGCTCAGCTCTGAAGAAAAACCCGTCCAATCTGACACACCTGGACCTGAGCATAAACAAACTGCTGGATTCAGGAGTTGTTCATCTGTGTGGTTTTCTGGAGAGTCCAGACTGCAGACTGCAGACTCTGAGGTCAGACTCCATGTTTCAGTTGTGTTCACATCAATATGATGACTGACAGATGACCGACTGATGACATGACTACAGAGTGATGACTGACCCCCCCCATTCCCACCTTACCGTATGCTGCTGCTGAGACTCTGAGGCTCCTTTCTCTCTTTTTTCAGAGGTTCTCATGTAGATCTAGTCTGACAATAATCCTGTCCACAGAGGAATGTTTTCAGTCTAACTTTAAATGTAGAAACTGAGTCGGCCTCTCTTCCATGAGCTGGGAGTTTATTCCATAAAACAGGGGCTTGGTGGCTAAACGCTCTACCTCCAAATGTACTTTTTACTAATTCTCGGAACCACAAGCAGTCCTGCATTTAGTGAGTGAAGGTTTCTGATTGAATGGTAAGGCACTATGAGGTCTTTGATATAGGATGGGGTCACACCATGTAAGGCCTTATAGGTTAACAGGAGGATCTTGAACTTGATTCTGGAATCAACTAGGAACCAGTGAAGTGAAACTAACACAGGAGTGATGTGATCTCTTCTGGTAGTTCCTGCTAACAATCTAGCCAATGACCTCTATCGCTAGAGGAGACACGCCTGCTTGGGAAACCAGGCCAAAAGTGGTGGAGCGCGACGCCATCTTGGTGAGGTCGTCGGTGCCCACATGACAATGATTTCTATTGCCTTTGGTGGCATCTAATTAGATTTTGTATAATATATATATATATATATATATATATATATATATATATATATATATATATATATATATATGCAAGTCACGACACACCAACCTGTGCACAGCCTGGATTGATTACAAGAAGGCCTATGACTCAATGCCACACACATGGATCACTGAATGCTTGGAGCTGTACAACATCAACAGGACTCTAAGAGACTTCATAGGAAACTCAATGAAGCTGTGGAAAACCACCCTTGAAGCCAATGGGAATCCACTTGCACAAGTGTCCATCAAATGTGGGATATACCAAGGTGATGCTCTGTCCCCACTGCTGTTCTGCATAGGTCTGAACCCCCTCAGCCAAATAATCAACAAGACTGGCTATGGATACCGACTCAGAAATGGGGCCAACATCAGTCACCTCCTCTACATGGATGACATCAAGCTATATGCTAAGAGCGAGCGTGACATTGACTCCCTGATCCACACCACCAGGATCTACAGTACTGACATTGGGATGTCATTCGGGCTCGAGAAATGCAGCCGGATGGTGACAAAGAGAGGCAAGGTAGTCCACACAGGAGGGGTCTCACTCCCAGAAGGAACAATAGCAGACATCGAGGACAGTTACAAGTACATTGGAATTCCGCAGGCAAATGGCAACCTGGAGCAGGCAACAAGGAAAGCTGCAACAGCTAAATACCTCCAACGAGTAAGGCAAGTCCTGAGAAGCCAGCTCAATGGCAAAAATAAGACCCGGGCAATAAACAGCTACGCACTGCCAGTTATCAGATACCCTGCAGGAATAATAAGATGGCCAAAGGAAGAGATACAGACCACGGATGTTAAGACACGAAAGCTCCTCACCATGCATGGAGGGTTTCATCCCAAATCCAGCACCCTGAGACTGTATGCTAGCCGCAAGGAAGGAGGCCGAGGACTTGTGAGCGTAGAAGCCACTATCCAGGATGAGACATCCAAGATGCATGAGTACATCAAGCTCAAGGCCCCAACTGACAGTGTGCTCAGTGAATGTCTCAGGCAATGGAGAGCAGAGGATACAGTGCTGGAGGACAGATCCTCATGGGAGGACAAACCCCTACATGGGATGTACAACCGGACCATAACTGAAGTGGCTGATATCAAGAAGTCCTACCAATGGCTAGAAAGGGCTGGCCTACAGGACAGCACTGAAGCGCTCATCCTGACAGCTCAGGAACAAGCCCTGAGCACCAGAGCAATGGAGGCTCAGATCTACCACACCAGACAAGACCCAAGTTGTAGGCTGTGCAAAGAGGCGCCTGAAACAATCCAGCACATAACTGCAGGATGTAAGATGCTGGCAGGTAAAGCATTCATGGAGCGCCACAATCAAGTGGCTGGAATAATATACAGGAACATGTGTGCAGAATATGAACTGGAAACCCCAAGGTCAAAATGGGAAACACCTCCGAAGGTAGCAGAAAATGAGAGGGCAAAGATCCTGTGGGACTTCAAGATCCAGACTGATGGGATGGTAATGGCGAACCAACCAGACATTGTAGTGGTGGATAAAGAACAGAGGAAAGCCATTGTGGTGGATGTGGCAGTGCCAAGAGATGGGAACATCAGGAAGAAGGAACATGAGAAACTGGAGAAATACCAGGGACTCAGAGAAGAACTGGAGAAAGCCTGGAAAGTGAAGGTGACAGTGGTGCCTGTGGTAATTGGAGCACTCGGGGCAGTAACCCCCAAGCTGGAGGAGTGGCTACAACAGATAGACAAGAAAGATGGCGCCGGTGTGTGTGGCTGCTCGTCTACCCCGCTCCCTGTTGTTCGTGATTGTGTTGTTTTTGTACCTTGGCACGCGACTAACCGAGTCTCTATTGGTGTATAATCGTCAGTTTCTTTTGGATCATCAATTTACCAACTCTGATCTAAGTTCGTCCAAGTTGTACTGTCGCCAAACACTACCTCCTCTGCCTTTGGGCATCCCAGCCTACCTGCTCAGGGCGTCGGCTCTCTTCCTGCGGCGGAAGCGTCATCGGAAACGCGGCAAGCGCGGGGGCCGCCTTGTGAAGCTGAAGGGCATCTGGGCCCGCTCCCCGTCCTCTTCCCGAACAGGATTTAGATTATTTCCCCGCTCCATGCTGTCCTGGCGCTCCCTGGATCCACCTGAGGTCTGCATTATTCCTGTTGCTGGCTTTGACGGAGGAGACCAGCCCCGCCGCTCCTGCTCTCCTCGCCCCCGCCGGCGCGGGGTAAATCCCGGGAACCTGTCGTCGCTCTCCCGGTCGCTTCTGTCCCATGACATACAGGCTGCCGCTGCTTCCAGATTCGGCCTGGTAAACGCCAGATCGCTAGCAAACAAAACTTTTATTTTGAGGGATTTCTTCACTTCCCGCTGCCTGGATTTCCTCTTTATTACAGAGACCTGGATATCTCCAGGTGAGGACAGTGTTCTTGTGGATCTTTTACCTGCTGGATTTTCATACTTTAGCTCCCCGCGGATGTCTGGTCGGGGAGGAGGTACTGCGTCTGTCTTTACAAACGATTTTAAGTGTAAACGACACTGTGTGTCATCATCGTACCCCAGCTTTGAGCTGACTTCTTTCGAGGTGGGGAGGTCCGACCCGGTGCTGTGCGCTGTCGTTTACAGACCTCCCAAGTACAACAAAGATTTTCTGAAGGAATTTTCTGACTTTTTGGCTGAAATGATGCCACTCTACGATCGTTTTCTTATTGTTGGGGATTTTAATATTCATGTGTGTTGCCCTGAAAAGCCTTTGGTGAAGGACTTTTTAGAGATCATTGACTCTTTTAACCTTGTTCAGTGGGTGTCTGGAACCACTCATGACACCAGGACACGTACTGGATCTCGTCCTCTCCCATGGACTACCTGTTTTTAATATTGAGATCTGTGACTTAGCTGTTTTAGACCACATGCCTGTAGTGTTTGAAGCTGGACTTTCACGCACTGCTGTTAAATCTACCGCCCCTCCTCAGCGTCGCAGGATTTTTAACTCTTCCACTGCTGGTCAGTTTTCCTCTGCTTTTAACCAGCTCGTTGTCCCTCCCTCTGCTGCTGATGTTCTTGAGCTGAGTTCCTGGTTCAGTTCCTCCTGCACCAGCATCCTGGATTCTGTGGCTCCTCTAAAGACACTAAAGCCCCGTCCTAAACCTGAGCCCTGGTTCAATGAGAGAACCCGGGCAGCTCGGAGGGCCTGTAGGAAAGCTGAACGCAGGTGGAGGAGGGACAAACTGCAAATCTCACTACAAATCTTGAAGAATTGTTGGCATTTTTACCAGGGCACTGTAAAACTTGCTAAACAATAGTACTTGGCTAATATTATTGTTCTTAATCAGCATAACCCACGGGTGCTTTTTAAAATGATAGACTCTGTTCTTAATCCTCCACAGGCGGTGTCCTTAGAAGCTTCCACTGACCTGTGCAATATGTTTTTACAGTTTTTTAACAATAAGGTATCAAATATAAGGGCTGACATTACTCTACCTTCCTCCGACCCTTCGACCTGTGTTCTCTGCCCAGCTGTATTTAGAAAATTTGAGCCAGCGTCTCTTCAATTTTTAAATGAATTAGTCAGTCAAAGCAAACCATCAGGTTCTCCCCTAGACTCCATCCCTCCTAAGTTTTTCAAGGAGGTCTTCCCCAGCATTGCACAGACGGTCCTCTCTATTATCAACAGCAGTCTTGCTGCTGGTGTCGTCCCCTCCACCTTTAAACATGCAATGGTTCAGCCGATACTTAAAAAACCCAGCCTGGACAGTGCTGTACTGGCCAATTTTAGACCCATCTCCAAGATGCCCTATATCTCTAAACTCTTGGAGAAAGTGGTCTATTCACAGCTGGAGGATTTCTTAAACCAACATAAAATTCCTGAAGTCTTCCAGTCTGGGTTTAGACCCCTTCACAGTACTGAGTCAGCACTGCTAAGAGTCAGCAACGACATTCTCTTGGCCAATGATGCTGGAGATTATGTTGTTCTAGTTCTGCTGGACCTAACTGCAGCATTCGACACCGTAGACCATAGCACTTTAATTTCTAGGCTCCAGAACCTGGTGGGGATTCAAGGTACTGCACTGGACTGGTTCAAATCCTACCTGGCGGAAAGAACCATGTGTGTCAGTTTAGGTGGTTATGAATCCACCACAGCTCGGGTTCCCTATGGGGTCCCACAAGGGTCGGTTTTGGGACCTCTTCTGTTTTCTTTATATCTGTTACCTTTAGGGTCCATTCTAAGAAAACACGGCATTTCCTTTCATTTATACGCTGACGACAGTCAGATCTATCTGCCGCTAAAAAAGGATAATCTCTCTGTGACGCAGCTCCTGTCATGTCTCCATGACATTAAGGACTGGTTGGCCCTAAGTTTCTTGAGTTTGAATGAAAAGAAAACAGAAGTTGTAATTTTTGGACCGAATGATTTTAGTGGACCGTCCCCGATTGATCTGGGCTCTCTGACTGGTTTCTTAAAATCAACTGTTTCTAACTTCGGTGTTAAATTGGACAGTAATTTTAGGATGGACCAACAGATAAGCTCTGTAGTGAAGTTAAGCTTTTTAAGCCTTCGCCAACTTGCTAAGGTAAAACCTTTTTTAACACCTGCACACTTTGAAACAGTAATCCATGCTTTCATCACGTCCCGGCTGGATTACTGCAACTCTCTTTATCTTGGACTCAGCCAGTCGTCTCTCTTGCGTCTCCAACGTGTTCAAAATGCAGCTGCTCATCTTATGGTTGGAGCACGCAAAAGAGACCACATCACACCGATCCTAGCATCGCTTCACTGGCTGCCTGTGCATTTTAGAATTCATTTTAAGATTCTTCTGCTTGTTTTTAAATCTTTACACGGTCTTGCCCCGCTGTACCTCTCTGAGCTTCTCACTCCCTATTCGCCGGCACGGTGCCTCAGATCAGCTGATCAGATGCTTCTAGAGGTACTGAGGTCCAGACGGAAGCTCAGAGGGGACAGAGCTTTTGCTGTAGGCGCTCCAAAGCTGTGGAATACTTTGCCGCTGGCCATTAGAGAAGCCCCTTCACTGACCATTTTTAAAACCCGTTTAAAAACCCATTTTTATGCTCTGGCTTTTAACCCAATATGACGACCACTGTTTTTCTAACTGTTTACTGTTTTCTATAGTTTTATCTCCCTCTGTGTTTTCCCCCCCTTAACATGTTTTAATGTTTTTTACTGTTGTGTTCAGCACTTTGTCTCAACTACTGTTGTATGAAAGTGCTATATAAATAAAGTTGAGTTGAGTTGAGATACCTGGAAAGACCTCAGACCTCTCAGTCCAGAAAAGCGCAGTGCTAGGCACAGCTAAGATACTGTGCAAGACCCTCAAGCTCCCAGGCCTCTGGTAGAGGACCCGAGCTTGGAGGAGAAACCACCCGCGGAGGGTGAGAGGGGCAATTATATATATATAACCGTGGGTGGTTTTCTTCTCCAAGCTCAGTTCTTCTTCTTCTCATCTTCACATACGGATTGGAACGGTTCGGAGTGGTCGAGGGCAAACGATCTACTCCGACAATCCTCACCAAATCCCGAAGGCAAAAAGAAATAGACCTGTTAGTTAAGGAGAGGCGGCAGCTGAAGAAACAGTGGAGGAAGGCCACAGAGGAGGAAAAGGAGGGAATAAACGTTCTGCAGGAAGAGATCAAGGGTAGGCTGTCCACACTGAGAAGAGCAGAAAACCTCCTGAGGAAATGCAGAAGGAAGGAGCAAACAAGATCACGCTTCTATAAAGATCCCTTCAAATTTGTAAAGAGTCTATTTACAAAAGAAAAAAGTGGAAGTCTCTCTGCATCAAAGGCTGTGCTGGAAGAACATCTTAAAAAAACCTGTACGGATGACCGACACAATGAAGAGGTCTCACTCCCACCTGACATGCCACCAGTGAGCACACCAGAATACCAGCTTGACGCGAGTCCACCCAGGTGGAGTGAAGTGGTCAAAATTGTGCATTGGGCAAGGGCCGCATCCGCACCAGGCCCCAATGGAATTCCTTATAGGCTCTACAAAAATGCCCCAGGCGTCCTGCAATCCCTATGGAAGCTGATGAAAGTTTTGTGGATAAAGAAGGAGATTCCAGCATCCTGGCGGAGAGCTGGAGGGATCCTCATCCCCAAGGAGAAGGACTCCGCAGTTCTCGGCCAGTTCCGCCAGATCAGTCTCTTAAATGTTGAGGGAAAAATCTTCTTCAGTGTGGTGGCTCATAGACTAACAAGCTACCTGCACAGAAACAACTTGATTGACACATTGTTTAATGAAATAATTTTTTGCAGGTTCGAGGGAGGTAGGCACTGAGCAGAAACAAATGACTCAAAGACTGCAAGCTAGAATAAAATGTGTCTTTTTATTCCCCGCTTCAAAACAGTGACACAACATAACACAGGAGTTTAAGCCATCCAGTTTCAACAGAAAAGATTCATCTGCCCCTACCGTGACACACGGACTGGAGAGCCAACAGTCCCGATAGAGTGGCTTGAAACAAAACTCCGGCTGGGCGTTCGTACGTAACCCACAGCAGACTCTAAATAAAATTGGGCTTCCTTATCTTTTATATTCTTTGATGAGCGTGAGGAAAAGGAGGGCCGGTCCCTTCCCGCAGGCTCACCCTGCACGTAGACTCATCCTATACCATCATAAACATGTCAGAATATCTTCTACAGAGCACTCCTTTTACGGGTCAGTAACATAACAGGATAGGATAAAATTCTAAACATTGTCAGGATATGCTCTACAGAGTCCTCCCTTAACAGGATAAAACTTTATATTAAACATTCCTTTTGGGGGTCAGTCATAGAAACATAAACATATCAAGACATTCTCCATTTTTGGTTATTAGCAACATAGAACCTTATATAAGAGTACATAAGAGTTTACATAAGTATTCCTTTTTTGGATGGTCAGCCACAGAACATAATCTTGAATGCAGGGCAGAAGGCTCCCCCCTGCCTACAGTGCATTATCCATCTCACAGATCAATCCAAAAAGCAGGGATCCCAGGCTTCTCAGGATGTGTAGAACACACTAGCGTTATCTGGCATCAGATTCAGCTTGCCAAGAAAGAAAGAAAAGATCTCCATGTGGTCTTCCTGGACCTCGAAAACGCATTTGGCTCTGTCCCCCACAAGTTCCTGTGGACAGCCTTTGATTATTTCAGAGTCCCACCAGCTCTCACAACCCTGGTAAAAGCCTACTTCCAGGATATCCAACTGTGTGGGACGACGGCAGAGTACACTACAGCGTGGCAACACCTGGAAGTGGGAATCATGGCTGGCTGCACCATCTCCCCATTGGCATTCACCCTGGCAATAGAAGTCATCATACGGGCTTCTCAGTGGGTGGTTGGCGGGCAACAAATAAGACCTGGGCTGAGGCTTCCACCGGTCAGGGCCTACATGGATAACCTGACTACTCTGACTACGACCAAGGCTTGCACAGTACGGCTGTTGGGAAAGCTTCACAAGAACATAGAGTTGGCTCGGATGAAGCTCAAGCCAAGTAAGTCCAAAAGTATCTCCATCGTCAAGGGGAAGCTGTCAGACCACCGCTTCCACGTTGGCGAGGAACCTATCCCAACAGTTTCCGAAAAACCCGTGAAAAGCTTAGGCCGCTGTTATGATGCTTCCCTCGAAGACAAAGAGCAGGTAGAGCAGCTCAGAAAGGACATAGCTGGTGGCCTAGAGAAAATCAACAGAACCCTGCTCCCTGGCAAACTCAAGCTTTGGTGCATGCAGTATGGTTTACTCCCACGACTTCTCTGGCCATTAACCCTGTATGAAGTGCCACTGTCAAAAGTGGAAAAGTTGGAAAGGCTGATCAATGCCTATGCCAGAAAGTGGCTTGGCCTTCCCAGGTGCCTCAGTACCATTGGACTCTATGGCAGGGGATGTTAGAACTACCTATATCCAGTTTGGTAGAGGAGTACAAGTGTGCCAAGGTCAGGTTGGAAATGACACTCCAAGATACCTGTGACTCAATGGTTGTCCAAGCAGCTCCCATCCTGGCCACTGGGAGGAAGTGGGCCCCCAAGGCAGCAACTGATCTGACCAAGGCAGCACTTAGACACAAAGACATTGTGGGATTCGTGCAGGAGGGGAGGAGTGGTCTTGGTCTCTCATCTAGCGCACCTTCCTGGAGGAAGGCCAACCCAGCTGAGAGGCGTAGACTGGTGGTCCAAGAGATACGCCGGGAAGAGGAGGCAGCAAGGTGTGCTCAAGCCGTGGCCCAGGCAAAGCAAGGTCAGTGGATGGGATGGGAAGGAGTGGAGAAGAGGAAGGTCTCCTGGAAAGACCTGTGGGAGATGGAGGCATCCAGGGCAAGTTTTACAATTAGGGCTACCTACGATGTCTTGCCTTCTCCTGCAAACCTAAAACAGTGGTATGGCGAAGACCCCTCATGCCCCTTATGTCAAAGCCCAGCAACATTGAAGCACATCTTGGTGGGATGCAAGACCAGCCTCAGTCAAGGCCGTTACACCTGGCGACACAATGTGGTTCTAAGGTGTTTGCAACAGTGCTGGAAAAACAGAGAACAAGCGTGAACGCCCTTCCTCAGGCAACATCTCATCGGCAGCTAATACCCTTCCTCCGAGAGGGTCAGGCCACCTTCAACACCACCAGTGCAGCTGACATAGGACAGCTGGGTAGAGCATGGGACTGGAAAATGCTGGCGGACCTGGACAGGAAACTCTGCTTTCCACGGGAGGTTGCATCCACCAACCTTCGACCAGACCTTGTACTGTGGTCATCCACACTCAAGCTCGTATACATCATAGAGCTCACAGTACCCTAGGAGAGTGCAATAGAGGAGGCTTATGAAAGAAAGATGCTGAGGTACGCCGAACTTGCAGCAGACGCCAAAGAGCAAGGCTGGAGCGTGAATGTACGCCCAGTGGAAGTAGGCTGCAGGGGTTTTGTGGCCACCTCAACACCCAGGCTATTCAGGGAGATGGGAGTGCGAGGGAAGGCTCAAAGGCAGGCAATTAAAGACCTCTCCCAGGCAGCTGAGAAGGGAAGTCAGTGGCTATGGATCAAGAGGAAGGACCTGACCTGGGCCTCCAAATGTATGGTGACTGATGGTGAACCTGGGACGCTGGGATTCACTGTTGAACCCTCTGGAGGTGTCATGGGCCTATCAGCGAAACACTGAGGAAGGAGGGCGTCCACTTGAAAACCCAAGTGACGTCACCATTTATCTGCTTGCCACAGTGTCTCATCGGTGCCTTAGTAATTATTCAGGGATAACAACATCTAGTCCTATAAAACAGACTTCTCTGAGTCCCTGGTATTTCTCCAGTTTCTCATGTTCCTTCTGATATTCCCATCGCTTGGCACTGCCACAGCCACCACAACGGCTTTCCTCTGTTCTTTATCCACCACTACAATGTCTGGTTGGTTTTCCATTACCATCCTATCAGTCTGGATAGGAAGTTCCACAGGATCTTTGCCCTCTCATTTTCTACCACCTTCGGAGGTGTTTCCCATTTTGACCTTGGGGTTTCCAGTTCATATTCTGCACACATGTTCCTGTATATTATTCCAGCCACTTGCTTGTGGCGCTCCATGTATGCTTTCCCTGCCAGCATTTTACACCCTGCAGTTATGTGCTGGATTGTTTCAGGCGCCTCTTTGCACTGCTTACACCTTGGATCTTGTCTGGTGTGGTAGATCTGAGCCTCTATCGTCTGGTGCTCGGGGCTTGGACCATCAGCTGCCTCACAGACAGACCACAGTTTGTGAGGCTGCGTGACTGTGTGTGTGATGTGGGGGTCTGCAGCACGGGGGCACCTCGGGGGACTGTGCTCTCCCCCTTCTTGTTCACCCTGTACACATCGGACTTCACCTACGACTCCCACCACTGTCCCCTGCAGAAGTTCTCAGAGGACAGTGCCGTTGTGGGCTGTGTATCGGGGGGGCGAGCAGGAGTACAGGGGGGTCATGTCTGACTTTGTTGGCTGGTGTGAAGTTAACCACCTGCTACTAAACACCAGTAAGACGACGGAGCTGGTCCTGGACTTCAGGAGGTCCTCACCACCACAGTCACCGGTGGACATCCAGGGTTCAGACATTGAGGTCGTGGACACATTTAAATAACTGGAAGTTCAACTAAATAGCAGTGGTCCAACAACACGGATGCTCTGTACAGGAGGGGTCAGAGTCGCCTTCACCTGCTGAGGAGACTGAGGTCGTTCGGCGTTTGCAGACAGCTGCTGAGGACCTTTTATGACACTGTGGTGGCCTCAGTGGTCCTTTATGGAGTTGTGTGCTGGGCGGGGGGCAGTACAGGCAGAGACTTGAAGAGGCTTAATAAACTGGTCAGGAAGGCCGGCTCTGTCCTGGGCTGCACACTAGAGTCCATGGAGGAGGTGGGGGACAGGAGGAAGTTGGCTAAGCTGACATCCACCATGGATACCCCCTCCCAACCCCTGCACCAAACTGTGGAGGCACTGACCAGCTCCTTCAGTACCAGACTGTTGCTCCCACAGTGCAAGAAGGAGCTACCACAGGTCATTCCTCCCCACAGCCATCAGACTGTACAACGCCGTGTTACAGTGACACTCCACGGTCCCAGGGGTGTTTTTCTTTTTCTTTCTTTCTCTAATCTATTCATTTTACTTTTATTGAAGTTGTTGCTGTTTTCATTTCTTTTTGTCCCTGAACAGTTGTTTGTTTTGGTGTGTACTTTATCACTTACCTATTTGTTTGTATTTAACAAAAAACTAATTGTACATGTGTTTTATAGTTGATCACATGTTTTTGCACTTTCGCAGCTTAATATTAATATGTATTTATTTATTTAATACGAATGTTATTTTTAATGATTATTTTAATAATTTTGATCATTTGAATAATAGTAATACGTATCAAACTTAGGATAATTAGACATAAAATTAAATATTGCTCAAAAGGGAGTGGAAGGAAGTGAATTTATATAATCCCACCCCTGTTCTACTGTAACCATTTTATGACATGATTTATCAATATCCGGTTCATCACTTTTATCAGACAGAATTAAGAATCCTTAAATATCAATAAAGCACATGACAAAGATGAATTACTTAATTATTATGTAGAAAAAAGGTATTTTAGAAATCAACATCAGATCAGTTATCTACAGTATATATGCAGATTATATACTTCAGAAAAACAATGCATATGATTAAAAAAATAAAACTGTCAGTAAAATAAACACAAGACTGTTTCAGAAATGTTCATATCAAAAATTTATCAAGTATCCAAAGTTAAATATATGTGCAAATTATGTTTCATTAGAAAAAATCATGAATCCATTTTTGGAGCAAGTGAAATAAAATAATTAGAAATCAATCAATTTAACCATCTTCAATAATTGAAAGAGAATTCTTTTTATCATTATATTCTTTTTATTTTTTTTTATTATAAGGTAATGCTGTGAAATAAAATCAAATAAGAAAAAATGGTCCATATTCTGTTGATTGTCAAAAAAAAAAAAAGACTTTTCTTAAATCAAAGTAAAATCTATTGGAATTTAAACTTTTTTTTTGGTCCATAATTCAAATGAAAATCCATGTTTAACTCTCAGTTACTTTTCATTTTAAAATTATATTAAATCTATTGCATTTTCATTCACCTTCATGTTTTCATGTCAAATTTCAAAAGAAATTGCTAAACAGCCCCCCCCCCCCATGAATAATTCATTTTCATTTCCAGGTGGTCATGATTTTTCCTCCAAAATCTCTCCTGAAAATGTCATCTGTCAGTGTCTCATCAGGGCGGGTCCCACCTGACTGAATGGACCAAGTTCCTGGACCTCCAGCTGCATCACTGCTCCTGAACACACTTTTCTGTCTCATTGCAGGTTGAAGGAATGCAGTTTGTCAGAGATCAGCTGTGAAGTTCTGGTCTCAGCTCTGAAGAAAAACCCGTCCAATCTGACAGAACTGGACCTGAGCTACAACAACCTGCAGGATCCAGGAGTTGTTCATCTGTGTGGTTTTCTGGAGAGTCCAGACTGCAGACTGCAGACTCTGAGGTCAGACTCCATGTTTCAGTTGTGTTCACATCAATATGATGAGTCCAGATGACTGACTGATGACATGACTACAGAGTGATGACTGACCCCCCCATTCCCACCTTACCGTATGCTGCTGCTGAGACTCTGAGGCTCCTTTTTCTCTTTTTTCAGAGGTTCTCATGTAGATCTAGTCTGACAATAATCCTGTCCAAAGGGGAATATTTTCAGTCTAACTTTGAATGTAGAAACTGAGTCGGCCTCTCTTCCATGAGCTGGGAGTTTATTCCATAAAACAGGGGCTTGGTGGCTAAACGCTCTACCTCCAACTGTACTTTGACTAATTCTAGGAACCACAAGCAGTCCTGCATTTAGTGAGTGAAGTGTTCTGATTGGATGGTAAGGGACTATGAGGTCTTTGATATAGGATGGGGTCATTCCATGTAAGGCCTTTTAGGTTAACAGGAGGATCTTGAACTTGATTCTAGAATCAACTGGGATCCAGTGAAGTGAAACTAACACAGGAGTGATGTGATCTCTTCTGCTAGTTCCTGCTAACAATCTAGCTGCTGTGTTCTGAACAAGCTGGAGACTTCTTAAGGAACTCTTAGGACACGCTGCTAACAAAGAGTTACAGTAATCCAGTCTAGACGTAACAAACGCATGGATGAGTTTTTCAGCATCACTCTTAGAGAGTAGATTTCTGATCTTAGCTATATTGAACAGTGAAAAAAGGCAGTTTTCCACGTCTGAGATCTGTGAGCCTTAAATGATAAATCCTGGTCAAATCAAAGCTCTTCAGAACTTCTCTCTGGGTAAATGGTCTGGCTGAAGCGCTGATCTCCTCTGCCATGATCAAACTTGCTTCACTTTGTGATTCTTGTTTCCGTCTTGTCCTTACAGTGGACAACGTACGGACAAGACGGTACAGTTACAACACAATACATTAACTCATGGCCCAGAAGGGTTACAACACAACATATTAACTTACCTCACAACACTTTAACTCACAACAGAAGTAAAGCAGCAATTGAAGTGCTTTTATTCTGAAATTTCCACTGGGCTGAGCGGCTAACTACCTAACAAAAGGTAATGTCACGGTGAGCTGTGGAGGGAGCATGTTATTGCTACAAGAGAAGCTAGCAGCAGTCTTGCCAGAAACTTTCTCTTTATTACGGTTCTCCTTCCTCTAAACACACACAATATGAACGCACACTCCTCCCTCCGCTCTCACACCCCTCCCTCTCTGTCGCGGCAAGTGCGCTACTCTCCTCTCCTTTCTTCTGCTCCCTCCTCTCACACACGCATGTGCGGTCCCCAACACACACACACCCACTCCGCAACACTAGACACCAAGAATGTGGAGAGATGGGGTTTAGTATTTTGGAGAGTTCTACTTGGTAATCATGTTTCCATGTTTGAGATCACAAGATAGTCCCAGAGAGAGTCTGTGCTTCAACTCCTGCAGTGAAAGCTGCGTCTAAATCTGACGCTGTGTTTCAATCTCTCTGACAGAGTTTGAAGCCAAAGCCCCTCCCCCGCCTCTTTACCTGTTCACCTGTTCACATCCTCCAGCTGAGAGTTGTTTCCCCCCGCGCTCCTCCAGTTTATCCTACACAGAGAGTGCAAAATACGGTCATCATAGGTCGACACGATAGTCGAGGCGCTCCGGCCTAGCACACGGAAGAAAGAGCCGCATATAGCGGGGATAGAGCGGGTTACGAAAATTAATGAAAGAAGGCCGGCCCGCTGAAGAAATATTCAATACTATCAGGCATGTCCCCGTTTGGAATGTTCTCTGGGCTACCAACCCCCGCTGTTCCCCGAGCAGGAGAAGGAGGTGGCAGTTCCCTCAGTCCAACACCTCTACCGCCGATGCAGACCCATTTGGACGGAGGCCCGTGCTGGCCTTCAACGCTCATCTGCAAACAACAAGCGGCTGGCTGACCGGCACCGGTTGCGAGCTCCCACTTAAATGCCGGGTCAGTCTGTCCTTTTGTCCACAGTGTTTCATGTGTCCCAGATCACGAGTAGTCTCCATCAGATCGCTCCCCCGCCTCCGCCTCCTTGTGTCATCGACGGACACCCGACCTTGACGATCAGTCGCCTGATGGGCGTCAGACGACGGGGTCAGGGTCTTCAGTACTTCGTGGATTGGCGGGGTTACGGTCCTCAGGAGAGGTCCTGGGAACCTGCCTCTTACATCCTGGACCAGAACATGAAGCGGGATTTCCACCGCCGGCACCCTGACAAACCTGGTGGTGCGCTCCTTGAAGATGGGGTACTGTCAGGTTCTGGGCCAGGGTGGTTGTTGGGTTTTGTTTTGACACTTCCGGTTTTTTGTCTCTGCTCGTTTGTTCTATCTTTACCTTATTGGTCTCACCTGTTGCTGAATCACCTGGAGGGTATTTAGCCTGCACTGATCCCGTCCCTGTCATGGGATCGTTTTGGATTATTGTTACAATCGTGAGTGTTATTAAAACCTACGATTTGACTACGAGTCCCTGCGTCTGCGCCTGTGTCCTCACCTGCGAGCACAATTGTAAACAGGTATTTTATATAGAAAACCTTTTGGTTGCTTAGAGCTCTAAATATAAAAACAATGCTTTTATATCACTAAGACACAGATGGAGAAGTATATCAACTGGATTAGTAACAGGGTGGCATGTTTAGGTTTAATTAGGTTAAAAACTTACATCACTAGACAACATGAAGCTGTTCATCACATTATTGACCTAAACATGTAAACATATACTTGGCTCTGCGGTTAGGAAACAGTATTTGGGAATCTCTTCATATCAGGAGCCAGCCTGGCCATTGGAACATCGCCACAGCGCCCACCCAGCCTGGGACAGCAACGGGGTCCACTTCACAGCTGTGAGGCTGCAAAGTTTAACTCCAGCTGCCCCAGCAAGGGTGACAACTGCAGCAACATCCACCGACCAAGCCGGCAAGCCCTGGCAGAAAAGATCCCCACAAGAAACACTGGCTCCAGCAAGCTGTTCCATAAAAAAATATAGTTTTGCCATTGCCTTGCATCTCGCAGTTCAAGAGGTTTAGTTTTCCAGTAATGTCGGTCAAAAATGCAAGTTCATATTCACCAAATTCATATTCACCATATTCAGCAGATATCTCCTCCAATAGCACCTTGAAAATCCTGTGCTGTTTTGCCTTGCAGCTGAGGAAGTTTATGATTTTCACTATAGTAGTCATTATGTGTCTAGGGTAGAGGTAAGATCTTAAGCCCGAGCCCGAGTCAGAACCCGACCCGACCCGACCCGAATTTCGGGCACTAAATGACAATCATTACGTTCGGGTCGGTTCGGGCCGGGCTTCTCTCTCGCTGACTTTTTTAATAAATATATTGTAATGGCTGCAAAGAAGCTCCTTAGGCGGGCGGTTGTCAAACGGCTCTTTATTAATCCTGAACGTCAGAATGGTTACGCACGAACCGAAAGGCACAGCCAGCTTCTTCTTACTCAGAGGGACAACGTTCACCGAACGCACACACACGCAGACCCCGCCCCCTCTATCCCACCAGTCACCAGCACACCGTTGATTGACATACACTGTGGTCCAGCAACTGGCAGAAAGAGGGGGGCGCCGGCCACCCGCAGCTCTGTGCACGTGTCGTGAATGTAATCTTCCCTCCTCAAGTCCGCATCTATTTTGTTTAGGTATCCCCGATATGGAGCAGCAAGAAGTCAAGGATAAACTTAAGACAGGGGAACTGAAAAGTCAAACATGCACCGCCGTGGCTGCACTATTTCTCCGCGTAATGAAGCGAGTGCGCATCAAGATCTGTCTTTCACTCTCTTTGTCTGGCCTCTTATTCTGTGTTCCAGCGTTATTTCATTGTGCAAATGCATTTATCATGATCATAAAAATATGTAGATTATTTTAACGTTAAATCTTGCGTTTTTTTTCTGCCAAAAATACCATGGGATAATTTGAAATTTCGGGTTTGCTTCAGGCTCGGGCCTGCAAGTCAAGTTAATTGGTCGGGTTCTGGCCGGGTTCGGCTTTAATGCCCGCGGACCTGTGTCGGGTCGGGCTGGATTTTTTAGGCCCGAACTTACCTCTAGTCCAGGGCCAATCACTTTTACACATAAGTCCTACTGGTGAATGACGCAGCAGTAATGCAGACATTTTGGAAAGTCTGGGTCAGCTTTACAGTGAGTGATGAAACCTGTTTGTTTATTGATCATAGCAGGAGCCCCGTCTGCCGTCTCTGCTGCCAGCTTTACTAATGGTACATTATTCTGCACAAAGACTTTTTCACCATGTTATACATTTCAACTCCTTTTGTAGTTGTTTGTAAGGGCAGTTGTGTCAAGAGTTCTTCTCTTGATGTTGATAAAAACCGACAGCTATGCAGTAATGCTGCTTTCCAGACTCATCACACTGGATGCTAAACCACCTGCACTTTGCAAGATCCCGGTCCAGCTAATTGGCCAAGTTATCAGACATAGCTGACACTTGTCTAGACATTGTAGTGGAAATTAGATCAGTTCCATTTTTCTCATCATTAGGTACAGTGTTATTAATTATCATTATTGCTTGATTGATTTTTAATCTGAAAATGCCTTTTTCTGGATGAGAAATTGAGCAGGTCTAAACAAGGCTTCAGTTGAAGAATTTTTTTTCATGCTATATGCAAAAGTCTCTGTCCTTAAAGCCAACAGATTACAGCCCCCCACCCCCCACCTACAGGCTCCTGTCATGTTAACAGTAGCTTGCAGCTCCAGAAAGCAGAAGGAAGAACGACATTTAACAGCTTAAGCAGGGCGTTGCTCGCGGGTTGGTCGCCTGTGCCAGGCGGTCGCACGTGCTCGGGCCCGCTAAATGCTACTTGTAGCTTTAATTAGACTGGTGTTTTTTTGTGTAGTCTGCATTGCAGGTGTCGTGGCTCCATAAACACTCCAGTACAGAAAGAAAACAGAGACCAAAGGTCAAAAACAGGCCTACTGATGACATCTGTTCATATTATCTGTTACTGAAGGCAGGAATCCAGCATATTTTTGCAATACAATAGACATGCATATATAGAATCCAGTAAATGCATGATAAAAGATCATAGAAAATACAATACCCCTGTCTCGATCTCTTAAGAGATCCAAAATCAAAAATGAAAAACCTAAAAGAAGAAACCCCACCCCACAATAACAACACACACAAACAAAGCAAAAGAAGGACAAAACATCACAAACACAGTGCCACCGCATCCCCCCACCCCCCTCCACCAACAAACCCAGGACCCCCCTGCTGCCAACAAGGTCATCATTCCCTTTGGGGCCCGGCTGTCAATGGTGGAGGACAGGAGGTGGACGACGAGTGAACCATCAAACAACAACCACACACACAAAACGAATCAAACAACAACCACACACACAAAACGAATCAAACAACAACCACACACACAAAACGAATCAAACAACAACCAAACGCACAAAATAGCAACAAACACAAAAATCACAAAAGATATAATCCCACCTGACCCGACTCACCACAGACCTGAATAAACATTTCACAAAAACACCACAACATGGATGACCTCACAAATGCTGAAATCAAACCAACACAGAAAAGTAGGAGAGAAACTCAACCACCTGATGTTCTTCTCCTCTCCTGAGTCCTACCACTAGGGGCGCTCCAGCCCTATTCTTGAGGAGGAGAACTTTAGGAGCACATGACTCCTGGTGCAACCCGGGGACTATTCTGCCCCTGTGTGGGTTGAGCCTCTGTGGGAAACCGCTGGATCAGCTGCTGCCTGGAGGTCCTGCTGGACCCGTGTCAAAGGTCACTGTGGTTCATCTGCTGCCTGGAGGTCCTGCTGGACCCGTGTCAAAGGTCGCTGTGGTTCATCTGCTGCCTGGAGGTCCTGCTGGACCCGTGTCAAAGGTCACTGTGGTTCATCTGCTGCCTGGAGGTCCTGCTGGACCCGTGTCAAAGGTCGCTGTGGTTCATCTGCTGCCTGGAGGTCCTGATGGACCCATGTCAAAGGTCACTGTGGTTCAGCTGCTGCCTGGAGGTCCAGCTGGACCCGTGTCAAAGGTCACTGTGGTTCAGCTGCTCCAATGAAACCAGGTGTCACCTTTGCCTTGGACCCTCACTGCATGCGACGTTCTCTCCACAACTTGGAAGGGTTTGTCCAACATGCTTCTGACCATCTCCATTTGATGACCTTTATCAGCACCCAGTCAAGACCTGCGTCAGTCTCAGTGGGGACTCATTCTGGACTCTTCACCCCCTGTTTGGAGAAAACTGATAAAAAACTATGGAGAGAATTTTAATAATCATTGTGTTATTTGAGCTTCCCGAGCATGGAAACCGGGACTGTGGCCCTGTAAAAAGTTCTGTCTGCTACTCATGTGGGTCAAACTTACTCTCTGAATAACTGAGCATCTGATTGACATCAGAGCAAATGGTAGAGAGTCAACCCCATTTACTTTGGTGTGTGCACAGATTTTACCCAATTCAGTTTTGACTGTGACCTGACTTTGATGGGAAAACCATGATGATGGATGTACTGATTAACCAGACATTTATCACTGATTTGATGTCCTCCCTCTTGGTAGACCACGCCTCTGGTCACCCAGTAAATTCATCCATGCACACCAACACATACCTGTGACCTCTGATGGAGGTCACCATGTCTGGAAAATCAATTCTGATCTCCTCATTCTGCCTCTGGTTTCCACCAGAAACCTCTCTGGTTTTCCTGGTGACATCCCTATATGTATGTTAATCAGTGCTGTATGCGATGGAGATGTCAATGTCCATGCGGGAACCTCCCAAATGGATAAATAAAGTTGTCTGTCTGTCTGTCTGTCCGTCCGTCCGTCCGTCCGTCCGTCCGTCCGTCGTCATATGCTGATCTCAATGCATCCTTGTCATGCCTGAAACAACAACCATCTGTAGAACTCTTTGCTCCCTGTGGACTGCACATCCTACCTGATCTTCTCCTGTTTGTTCCACCGGTTCAGCACACATGTGTTGTTCCTGTGCTCATTTGGTCTGTGATGTTGATCCCTTTGTGTGTGAATGTGAGCCACTCCTCCATGTGTGGTCAATATTTGTAATGGGTATTCCATGACTGTGTGCTAGAGTGGTTTGGTTCCTCCAACTGTATGTTAGGTGCATTTGTGATGTCTCATGTCCATGTTGTCTAACATAACGCTTAGGTACATAAGTATTACTCTTCCTCCCCCTTTTGTCTGGAACAGAACAGCGTTTGCTAGATCTTCTGTTCCAGAAACACCAAGAAAGAACGGGCTACTACATATAATCTGGTGTGGCCAGCTCAGAGGCTGCAGCCAGGGTCTATTTTAGTTCAATGACAGCAGTTTCAGCCTCTGTAGTCCAGTGCAGGTCTGCTTTAAGGTTCCTCCTATTCTGCTGTCTGACCATGTCATGGAGTGGTTGGTTCAATCCTGTGTAATTGGTGACGTAATGTCTGCTGCAGCCAGTCAGACCTAAAATGACAAATCAGAATTTCATCCCCATACATGAGAGTGACGTTGGCTTCCAGGGGACAGTCAGAAAGCACCTCCTTTAATACCTGATGGGAAATTCCTGGAGAGAGTGAGAACCCCTGTTGAAAACATGTGTAACACATCTGCTGGTCTCACACGTAAATGAGAAGATGTCTACACTCAGGATGTAGAAGCAGACAGAAAAAAGATAAAACATCAGTGAGGTCAATGCGTGTAAACCAGGAGTGGGAGTGGTCCAGTTCAGCCAGGGCTACGAATGGATTAGGATCAGAAACAAGAGCTCAAAATATTATTTACAGCGGGTAAATTGGTGGGTAATTTACCGACCCATCATCTGTGGTGCTCTGAGCCCACAGATGGAAACGAGGGGCATTTTAGAAATCAAATTTTTTAATCAAAGTAAAATTATTGGATTATTGGTTCATAATTCAAATGAAAATCCATTTTTAACTCTCAGTTTCATTTCATATAAAAGTTATATTAAATCTACTGCATTTTCATTCACCTTCATGTTTTTGGGTCAAAGTCAGAAAAAGAAATTGCTAAACAGCCCCCCCCCCCCCCCCCGATGCATAATTCATTTTCATTTCCAGGTCTTCATGATTTTTCCTCCAAAATCTCTCCTAAAAATGTCATCTGTCAGTGTCTCATCAGGGCGGGTCCCACCTGACTGAATGGACCAAGTTCCTGGACCTCCAGCTGCATCACTGCTCCTGAACACACTTTTCTGTCTCATTGCAGGTTGAAGGTCTGCAGTTTGTCAGAGATCAGCTGTGAAGTTCTGGTCTCAGCTCTGAAGAAAAACCCGTCCAATCTGACAGAACTGGACCTGAGCTACAACAAAATCCTGCTGGATTCAGGAGTTGTTCATCTGTGTGGTTTTCTGGAGAGTCCAGACTGCAGACTGCAGACTCTGAGGTCAGACTCCATGTTTCAGTTGTGTTCACATCAATATGATGACAAAGTTGTGTTAGGACTGAACTGCAGACATGAGGCTCATCAGCTCTGCTCTGTGTCTTTGGTCCAAGAGACTCCTTTAAAGCAGTGCAGAAGCAGCAGCCTCACGTGCACGCTCACATGCACTCTGAGTTCTGCTGTGTTTCAGCAGATGCAGCTGAGAGTCCAAAGGGTTAGGGTGACAGAGTCCTGCTGCAGCTGGATGCTGCTCTGACAGACACATCCTCCACAAACATCCTCACCTTTTCATCCACAAACATCATCACATCATCCATCAAAGCTCCCAGCAGCTTCTGACTCTTCATTCAGAGCTGAAGTCATGCTTGATCAGGGATCAATGTCCAACATTTGCTGCTGACTCTTCCTCATCACTTCCTTCTTCTCTCTGCTTTGATCTGTTGGAGCTGAAAGTCTCTGCTTGAAGGGCTGCAGCAGAGAAGGACTGGAAGATCATCTCCTGAAAACTGGGAGGAAGACTTTCCAGCATCCTGCTGCTGAAATTCTCCCATGATTCAGTGCTGTTTGGAGAAGAGCTGAGCAGAAAGAGGAAGTGGACTTTTTCTGCTGTTGCTGCAGAAACATCAGTTGGTTTGGATGCAGCCACAGGCTGATGTTTGACTTTCACACATCTGGACTTCTTTCCTGAAGCAGCTGCATGTTGTCCTGAATGTTCCTGAATGTTCTTCTTCTCTGCTTCTGCTGGACTCTTCTGATCTGCTGCTGTTGCTTCACATCTTTGGACTTTTTCTAAACTTTCTGATCTTCTTCAGCTCTGAACTCTTTAGAAGAAGTGAAGAAGAAAAACAGGAACTTTGTCTTTAAACTCAACTCTTTGTTCTGGATTCAGGTTATATGGCTGCAGTTTGTCAAAGACCAGCTGTGCTGCTCTGGTCTCAGCTCTGAAGTCCAACCCGTCCCACCTGACAGAACTGGATCTGAGTTACAACAACCTTCGGTCTTCAGATGTTCAGCAGCTCCAGGATCTGGTGGAGAGTCCAAACTCCAAACTGCAGACTCTGAGGTCAGTAGAGGGTTGGAGTCAGTCCAGCTGCTTCCAGATGTTTGGTCCTAAAGTTAGTCTGAGAGCAAAGATGCAGAGTTTCCTGTGAAGCTGCAGCTTCTCAGTGAAGCTCTGAGGAGAATGATGACAGGCTTCAGGACAACAGTCAGCCAATCAGAGCAGCAGAAGCTCCAACAGGTGAAGATGACAGGAAGCTGCTGCTCTGAACAGGACTGAAGCTCCTGCTGCTCTTTCTGCTGCTGTGCTGCATCACTGACTGACAGACCAGATAAGGAGACACTCCTTCATCTCTGTCTCTCTACTTTCTGCAGCTTCTGAATCTGATGTTCCTCCTGGAGGAGCAGAGAGGAGCAGCAGCAGCAGCTGGTCTGCAGAGATGTGGTGACTGGACGGTGTTCCTGGGAGGTGGAGATCAGAGTGATGGAGGAATCAGAGGAAGTGGAGATGAGTGTCAGAGCTGCAGCAGGAACTGATCTGAGATCAGCTCCACTGTCTCTCCGTTATGGTGCTGCAGCTCCCCCAGTGGACTGATGGAGAACTGCACTTCCTCTAATTCTAACTTCTGAAAGGTCACTATGGGGTCAAATTGTGAAGTTTGGTCGTTTCCTGCAAATAAACACTGATATGAATTTGTAACAACAACCAGTAAATAGCTGGTAAACTAACCTGGCTCCAGTTAGTTTCCATTTTAAATAAAAAAGTTTCCTCTTGGTTCAAAGTAAACCTGGACGGTTTCTCTAAACTGATGTGGATGGAGGCCCTAGCTCTAGCTGGAAACACTGCTACAACGTGAAGGGGATTGTCATGGATGGTTACCTCTCAGGTTGGACACGCCCCTGACCAGGTGCCAGTGGTTGTATTGATGATTGAGGATCAGATAGAAGAGTTGGAGCAGCATAGCAGCCCCAGTCTGCAGTCTAACAGTGGTGACATCAGGCTGGGCTCATGGGCTGATTTGGAAGAGAGAGAAACTGTCATCTCCACTTCTTTGTTTTTTCTATACACATTTATCTGAATTATTTCACTTTTTTACGTTTTCTAAAGTCATTTGATGCTGCAGCTACCAGACAAAAACCAACAGAATAAAACAATAAAAATGTACAAATGTATATGAGAGTCCAACCCCTCTCTAAGGACTGAGTTTCAGAACCCAGGCTATGTCTGGAGGTGAGCCCAACTATATCTAGACGGGATCTCTCAACCTCTCGCACCAGCTCAGGCTCCTTTCCTCCCAGAGAGGTGACGTTCCATGTCCCAAAAGCCAAGTTCCATGACCGGGGTTTGGGCCGCCAAGGCATCCGCCCTCGACTGCCACCAAAACCACAATGCATCGGCCGCTTTTGAGGTCTCCTACGGGTGGTGGGCCCATGGGAAGAGCCCCGGTCACCAGGCCTGTGAGCCCCAACCCCGGGCCTTGCTCCAGAGTAGGACCCGGGTAACGCCAATCCGGGCAACGTAATCGGGTCCTTGCTGTTTCCTTTCATCAGGAGTTCTAAATCGCTCTTCGTCTGGCTCGTCATCCAGGACCGGTTTGCCATGGGAGACCCTACCAGGGGCTTAAGTCCCAGACAGCTTAGCTCCTGGGATCACTCGAGCTCTCAAACTCCATCACATTAAGTTGGGGGTTCACGGGGGATTAGGAGGCAGGAGGTCAATGATCGACTTTGTAGTTGTTTCAGGCGACCTTCGGCCTTGTGTCTTGGACACTCTGGTGAAGAGAGGGGCGGAGCTGTCCACTGATCACTACCTGCTGGTGAGTTGGATTCGCTGGCGGGGAAAGAGGCCGGAAAGACTTGGAAGACCCAAACGTACTGTGAGGGTCTGCTGGGAACGTCTGGCTGAGCCCTTCCCATTAGGGAAGTCTTTAACTCCCACATCCGGGAGAACTTCAAACAGGTACCGAGGGAGGTTGGGGACATTGAGTCCGAGTGGACCATGTTTTCCACCTCCATTGTCTCGGCTGCTGCTCAGAGCTGTGGTCGCAAGGTCTCTGGTGCCTGTCGCGGCGGTAACCCCCGAACCCGGTGGTGGACACCAGAAGTAAGGGATGCCGTCAAGCTGAAGAAAGAGTCCTACCAGGCTTGGCTGGCCTGTGGGACTCCAGAGGCAGCTGATTGGTACTGGCAGTCAAAGCGAGCTGTAGCCCGGACTGTTGCGGATGCAAAAACTCGGGCCTGGGAGGAGTCCGGTGAGGCCATGGAGAAGGACTATCGGTTGGCCTCGAAGAAATTCTGGCAAACCATCCGCGGCCTCAGGAGGGGAAAGCAGTTCTCCGCAGGCACCGTTTTCAGTGCAGGTGGGGGGGCGTTGACCTCGACTGGGGACATTGTCGGGCAGTGGAAGGAATACTTCGAGGATCTCCTCAATCCCACTGACACGCCTTCTTTTGAAGAAGCAGAAAATGAGGACTTTGGGGGGAGGCTGTCTATTACCCGGGCTGAAGTCACTGAGGTATTCAACGAGATCCTCAGTGGCAAGGCCTTGGGAGTGGATGAAGTCCGCCCTGAGCACCTCAAGTCTCTGGATCCTGTGAGAGTGTCTTGGCTAACATGTCTCTGCAGCATTGCGTGGCTCTTGGGAACCGTAACACTGGACTGGCAGACAGGGGTGGCGGTTCCCCTCTTTAAGAAGGGGGACCGGAGGGTGTGTTCCAACTACTCCTCACCGTCTCTGGGAAAGTCTATGCCAGGGTACTGGAGAGGAGAGTCCATCCGATAGTCGAACCACAGATTCAGAAACATCAGTGCGGTTTCCGTCCTGTTCCTGGAACAGTGGACCCACTCTACACCCTATCTAGGTTGCTGGAGGGATTGTGTGAGTTCGCTCACCCAAACCATATGTGTTTTGAGGATTTGGAGAAGGCGTTCGACCGCGGGGGCCCTTACTGAGAGCTGTCCGGTCTCTGTATGACCGGAGTAGGAGCTTGGTTCGCATAGCCGGCAGTAAGTCAGACCTGTTCCCGGTCCATGTTGGACTCCAGCAGGGCTGCCCTTTATCACCGGTTCTGTTCATAGTTTTTATGGACAGATTTTGTAGGCGCAGCCAGGGGCCGGAGGGGATCTGGTTTGGGGACCACAGGATTTCCTCTCTGCTTTTTACAGATGATGTTGTCCTGTTGCCATCTCTCGGTGGTGGTGTGTCCCTGTCCCTGTCCCAGGTGGAGGAGTTTAAATATCTTGGGGTCTTGTTCACGAGTGAGGGAATACCGGAGTGTGAGATTGACGGGCGAATCGGAGCGGCGTCCGTAGTTATGCAGTCGCTGTATCGGTCTGTTGTGGTGAAGAGGGAGCTGAGCCAAAAAGCAAAAAAAGCATCTCTCGGCTGGCCTGGGAATGCCTCGTAGTCCCGCCAGAGGAGCTGGAGGAAGTGGCCAGGGTGAGGGAAGTCTGGGCATCTCTGCTTAGACTGCTGCCCCCGAGACCTGGTCCTGGATAAGCGGAGGAAGATGGATGGATGGAAATGTATATGAAATAGACATTAAAAACTAGTTTGAATGATGTTTTTCTGCGAAAAGTTGATTGAATTAGTGATGAACAGAAGCACAAATACAGAAAGACATCCTCAGCGGGGGGGTTACCAGCAAACAGCACCTTTAGCCAAAATAGATCCAGATGTGAGAATCAAACACTCCTCTACACACTGAAGCAAGCAGCTCTACAAAAGGCAGAACTCTCTGGGTTCTGGTTCTGTTTAGAAGAGGAAAAATACCAGCAGAACTTTAGTCATCAACAAGTTTAGGAAAACGTCTCTGCTGCAGAACACAGGAGAACCAAACCAACTCATGTGTCTGTGTGGGACTGGAAGTTCAGAAAAGTCCTCATGGCTTTGAGATGCTTTTTGGGAACAAACAGATCCCAGAGTGGAAAGCCCACACCATGACAGCGCCGCCTCCTTTAAGGCTGGAAGCTACATCTCCAAAATACACTTTGATGGCTGTTTTGGAGCAGATGAGAACTTTTTCAAACGGTAAAAACGTCTGCAGCTAGAAAAGTACAACTCTGTTGGACAACGGGCTTTTATTTTGAAAATTACAATGACTTGGTTTCATTAAAAGTAGATTTATAAATGTGTGTATTTGTTATTTACAATGATGTACTTATTGCAAACCTGAAAGTGAATCCTTGGAAAATGACATCATGTGCAATAAAGTTTGAATGATTGAATAAATAAATCAATAAATAATCAACACAGAGTTCTGTGTGTCTGCAGGATGTTTGTGTGCATTTATACATGCCGACATATCCCAGAATTCCCTGGTTTCAGCACCATCATGTTTTAAAAACAACTTTATTCCACAAAAAGGAAATAAATCCAGTAGAAAACATCAAACTAAAGCTTGGTGGGTGATGCTAAAGCTGCTGACGCCCTCTTTTTAGATTTGATTATTATTGAAATATAATCATTACAAACTCTCAGACACAACCACACAATGATGCAAGGCACAGCTCTACACACACAAAACAATGTCTACATGTCTAAAAATCTAGAAATCTTTCAGCATCAATGACATTTCAAGGCATTTAACAATCTGGACTCTAGATCAGTAACTATCCTGGAGCAGATTTCCAAATGTCATCAATAAAGGATTTGAGTTCTGAATCCATTCAATGAGGAGAAATACAGTCTGACTTCAATTTCAAACACAGTCAATTCAGATGATCTGTTTTCATTTGGATGCATTTCTTTCATTTTGGGGACTACGGGCCATTTGATGAATTTCCATAGTTGATCACCTGATGTGTCTGTTATTTTAGATTGATGATCCTTTACTGTTAAAGTCATGGTAGAATTGACCTTTAAAGGATTTGTTTACATATTTATCATCACATTTTTCAGTGAGTTTTATTTCATCTATGACTAAATTTGGTAGTTTAATTTGAACATTGGAAGACAATATTCTATTTCTTATTAAATGGATTAAAGCAATTGGAATTTCTCTGCAGGTTTTCTGAAATTCCTTGGTTGAACATTAAATATCAAATTGACTTTTGAAGTCTCTTCATTGAAGAATTTCTCCATTTGAATCCAGAACATCGTTTCCAAAATGATCTTGAGGTCAAACCAATTCTGCTGAAACATTGTCTTCCTGTTTGTGGTCATTACTCTGTTGTTCCACAGGGGGGCGCAGTGAGGTGAAAACTAGGACTACATAGCATTTTCCACTGGAAAAGTACTTGTTGGTGAAATTCTTAAATCTTTAGAGGAATTTTGGAAATTTCAAAGTCACATCAACAAAAAATCTAATCCAGCGACTTTTTTGAAGATGATTTGGGGAAAATGAAACCAGAATGATTCAGGATTAGCTATAAAGTCTTTAAACATTTGATTCTAAAAGTTCCAACCATTGATTCTAAATCAATCGTCTTGACACCTCCCTAATTATATTCCTGAATTAGTGGAGATTTTCTGATGAAATGGGTCTTACTTCTCCAAATAAATGTATAAATAATTGAGTATTTGTTTAATTCTTTGGATTAATGTAGAGAGATTGTCACGGATATATTAATGTTGAAATTCCTTCTGATTTGGAGAACAAGTTTCCTCCAAAAATGGTTCAATCTCTGATAAACTGCAGCAGCAGATCACAGCAGCAGGTGGCAGACATTACCCATAATAAGCAAACTGAAAAGAGGAG
>NC_136238.1:3470000-3497500 GCF_053564925.1 Oryzias latipes
GAACCACCTTCTCTCTCTCCACAAATCCCCTGTGTGAGGGCTGGCTGAATTTCAGGCCATTTTCTGCTGTTTTGTTCCATTCCAGCCAACGCCATGACTGCTTCTTTCTGCTTCTGTTCAGAGAAATAAGGACATGATCCCCTTCCCATTGAAGGGAAATGGCGTATTTATGGAGATCTTCAATAGACGTTTGAGATCTCTGTAACTTTCATTCTGAATTTCATTCTAAACTGAATGACAGATATCTGCAATTGTCATTTCAGATGTGAGGAGTTGAATGTGGTTTTCAATGACGTCATTGCAGATATCTGTCATTCACTTTGGCCTCGTCATGCTAAACAAACATCTGCGCAGACGTGGCAGCTGACGCGGCAGCTGACGCTGGAACGCGCAGCTGAACCACCACCCCCCCCCCCCCCCCCCCCCGCATTCTGATGGAATCTTCCTGCTGCCTCCGTGGTTTTGATGCCTTTAACTAGATTCTTGGAGCAGATTGTTGAGATGGATCACAGGTTTTCTGATGGCTCTGGAGCTCTGCCTGATCCCGCGCTCCGCGTGCACCTCATCCAAAAACAGCTGGGACCTCATTGACACAGCGCCCCCTACAGGCTGAAACTTTCCTTTTCCTCTTTTAGTTTATTTACTTACTTAACTTCGTTTTCTCTCAAATTTAACAGGATGTACTTTAATACATTTTTACTTTAGATTTTTATTTGATTTTTATCTTTGTGCTTTTTTCTATTTTTATTTGCTTTTATAATAAAAACTACTTGAAGCATCAGTTTCCTCTGATTTGACCTAACAATGTCAAAGTAGACAAAGATTGTATCTTTATTACACAATTGTTTTGATTATTAGCTAAATTCCATATTCATAAAGCCAAATGGTTGAACTCCAAACCTAAATTCCAGCATTTTTGGAGTGAAATCAATCAGTACAGTACAATTATCAATAATCTGCAAAACCAAAAGGAAATTCCAAATAAAAATGATTTTTGAAAATTTTAAAATTAATTAAACCCCAAAGGTTTTTGAACGGATGTTTCCTTTTCTCTTATGTTGTATATGGATGTGTATATATATAATTAATTTTTTTTATGTTTCATATTTTTCTGCAATATGTACACATTTCAATTATTGCTTTGTATTTTTTTATAAATCATTTTCCATCGGCGGACGGGAATCAAACCTGCAGGAGGCACAGCAGCTGCAGTTACCGGTAACTGCCACAAGAGGGCGCCAAACAGCTGCATATTCCAATCTGCTGCCTGGAACAAACGTCAACACTTTCCATTCAACGACCGACCAGAAGAGCATTTCAAATCTATCCAAATACCTTCTGGACTGAGTACGACGGAGTATTAGGGCCACACAAAAAAAAAAAAAAATTAGAGCCACCAAAAAAAAAAAAAAGTAAAATTACGAGATTTTATCTCGTAAATTTAGGAGATAAAAACTCGTAAATTTACGACTTTTTATCTCATAAATTTACGACTTAAAATATCATAAATTTACGAGAAAAAAGTCGTAGATTAAGGAAAAAACACCGAAGTTGTCCGTTTATCGGAACCTAGCTTGAAGATGAAGTATGTGGAGCCTTTGTGAAGCTTCATTTCCGGATTATTATAGGTTTAAAACAAAGAGATTCTGAACCTTTTGGCGACTTAAAATCAGATTATTTTCCGTGTAGCAGTCTTTCCGGGGTTCAGTGTCAGTAAAGCGGAGTTTAATATGTAAAATAAGGAGCTCAGAGACACATTTGGG
Source organism: Oryzias latipes (assembly GCF_053564925.1). Taxonomy (NCBI): domain Eukaryota; kingdom Metazoa; phylum Chordata; class Actinopteri; order Beloniformes; family Adrianichthyidae; genus Oryzias; species Oryzias latipes. The sequence continues at coordinate 3,471,764 of NC_136238.1, forward strand.
TGTAGACAATCGCTGCAGCCTTTATTCTCCTTTTCATTCACATATCCTGAAGTTCATCTGTCACATTACGTCATGAACCTGTCATCCCAACACCAATGCAGAAGTAAACAGTGTTACAAACGCCCCCTCCTGCAGATGAAATGTCCCGTTTCAGCATAAAACAATAAAGAGGAATGAAAATAGTGTTTTATATTAGCTTTGGAACGTTGAAAATGCCAAAAAAAAGTGCTTCTCCTTTTGTGTGACGGAAGCGTCACACAAACATAGAGATCTTGTCTTTGGTGGAGGAAGAAAGGATTCAAGCGAACAGCTGCAGGGACACCGACGACGGCTTCATCGGGCTGCAGAGATCCTGCAAACCAACCATCAATAAATACAACTTTAATGAATCGTTAATCAAACAAATGACTTTCCAGACATTTGGAACGTTATCAATAAACATACAGCTCACCTGTTCAACAAAGTTTAGTCGGTCTTCTCTGCGGCTGCACGGCGTTCACCTGCTGCTATGCATGCTCAATTCCACTGTAATCTCCTAAAATTACGAGTTTTTTTCTCCTAAATTTACGAGTTTTTATCTCCTAAATTTACGAGTTTTTATCTCCTAAATTTATGAGATAAAATCTCGTAATTTTACTTTTTTTTTTTTTTTGGTGGCTCTATTTTTTTTTTTTTTTTTGGTGGCCCTAATACTCCGTCGTAACTGAGAGACTCTGGTGGTTGTGAAGTAATTTTGAGAAGTGTTTCTGTTTTTTCTACTTTTTTTTATTTAGGTTCTATCAGTTTGTAGGTAGATAGAAGCCTTGGCTTCACCAGACACCTTTTTCTGTTCATGTTGATCAATGTTGATGTTGATGTTTTAAGTTTGTGTGTTTAACATAACCAACATAAATGTCTCTCTCTCTCTAAAAAAGTTCCCGCCTTTCTGCCAATCTGAGAGGATTTTTCGAGTAAGCCCTGGTTGAGCAGTTCTGCAGGCTGCAGCCAGGGGTGGTTGGATTTTTCTGCAGCGTGTTGATCTGTAAACTATTTTATTTTGAAAAAACAGACGTGCTTCTTAATTCTTTGTTTTAATGTGAAAGTCCTGACCAACATCCTTTTTTAGTGTCTTACAGTTAAAGTTTATTTCTGTTTTAAGAGTCTAAAGACAGGAAAGTAACTTTTCAAAATAAAAGCTGAGGTTCCACTGATGCAGAACAGGTTTAGTGCTGCACTTTGTGTTAAAGAACCTGCAGAACCGACAGAACCTTACTCCATGAAGAGCTGTGATGACAAACAAACTCCGTCTTGGAGCTCAAACTCTCACAGATGAGACGTTTCTTCTAGTCGTCCTCCAGGTTTGCTCACATCTCAGGAGGATCTTCTTCTACTTCTCAGATCTTCTTCATGGTTTCATGGAGACTGTGATCAGATGGGGGGAGAAAGTCGTCTCCACCCTCCTGGAGGAGAAGCTGCAGAACCCGTGCTGTGATCCTAGAACCTCCAACAGACTCTCAGCTGATGAAACGGCCTCTTTAGCAGAGAGCAGAACGTTGATCTGATCTGTTGGAACCCACTCCATCCTGAAGCTGCACTGCTGAGTTCCTGTCCACCAGGGGGCAGCACTCCTTCATTCCAGCTGCAGGAAACCTTGATGTTCTGCAGAATCTGCAGCCGTTCAAACACTTCCTGTTACTAAGGAACAAAGACTTCATTCAGGAATGTGGTTCTGCTGCAGAACATTCTTCCAGACTAAAGCAGAGAAAAAGTCCCACAGAGCATCTGGAAGATCCACATTCTTTCAGTCAGAGCTGCTCTCAGGCTCAGACTCTGGTTCCAAACAGTCTGAATGTTGATGTTTGTGTCAGCAGTAAAGAGGTCAGAGGTCAGAGCAGAGCTGTCAGTCCACAATGTGATTAGATAATAATATTAATAAACTTTATTTCTATAACACCTTTCAAGATAAAAATCACAAAGTGCTTCACAGTAAAACACAGAAAATAAAAAAGATGTTTTTAGCTGCTTTTTAAAGAAACACTGAGTCTGCAGATCTGAGAGGAAGGGAGTTCCAGAAGGATGGAGCCGCTGCTGCAAAGACGCTGTCACCTTTAGTCTGTAACAACCAGCAGACCCTGGTCACATGACCTCAGGGACCTGCTGGGAGTGGACGGCTGCACAAAGTCTTTTCTATAGACCGGTGCTTGGTTATTTAGAGCTGTGTGTGTTAAAACCAGGATTTTAAATGCACTCTGTAGTGGATGTGGAGTCAGTGCAGCTGGATTAACAACGTGGAGACGTGTGAAAACTAGGATGATTTAGTTAAAAGCCTTGCAGCAGCGTTCTGGACAACCTGGAGCCATTCTAGAGACTTTCTGCTTAAACATGTGAAGATGGAGTTACAATAATCAAGACGAGAAGATATAACAGCCTGGATGAGCATCTCCATCTCAGAACGAGACACAACTGGACTCAGTTATGTAATGTTTTTAAGATGATAAAAACAAGAACGAACAAGTGACCCGACATGAGAGTCAAGGGATAAAACCGGGTCTAGAGTCACGCCGAGGTTCTGACAGACGGCTTGATAGAGGAAGCAAGAGGACCGAACCACTAGACTATCTGGGGGGGGGGGGGGCAACTGTCAGGGGCACAGACTAGAACCTCAGTTTTAGCTTCATTTAGGTGGAGAAAATGATCATTCATCCAACTCTGGACTGAATCCGGACACCTGCATAAAATCTGTATTTTAGAAACATCCTGGGGTTTAAAAGACACAAAAAGCTGAATATCATCAGCATAAAAATAATAAGAAATATCTTTAAAAGAACTTAAAATATGCTGCAGAGGCAGCAGATAAAAATATCAACAATAAAGGTCCCAAAACTGAGCCTTGTGGGACACCAGAAATGAGGGATGCAGAGGGCTTAAACTTTGAAAAACAACAGACAAGGATCTACCAGTCAGGTAAGAGCAAAACCAGTTTAAAGCAGAACCGGACACCCCAACCCAGTTTCTTAGCCTGTCCAGGAGGACATAGTGGTCAACAGTGTCAAAGGCTGTGGTCAGGTCCAGTAACAGTAGCACAGAGGATTTTCCTGCATCACTCTGTATCAGGATGTCATTAGTGACTCTGAGTAGGACTGTTTCAGTTGAGAGAGTTCTGCCAAAACCTGACTGAAACTGATAGAAAATGACATGACTGTTGAGAGCAGGTGTAAGTTGTTTAGCAACAACTTTATCTAAGAATTTGGACATGAATGGAAGATTAGAAATAGGTCTAAAACTGCTTGCGAGGGAGCACAGGCTACCTTCTCTGCAGCAGGCAAGAGCAACACAGGAAGACAAGTAAAAGAAAATACAATGATGGTCAGAAATAAAAATGTCCTCAGAAAAAATAGTCAATATGCACACCTAAGGTAAAAACAAGGTTGAGTGTGCCACCTTAACATGTGTGGACCCAGACATATGCTGAATACACTGAAAAGAGTCCATGGGACTCTGAAACCTCTGGGTAAGGTTTTAGCAAAGATGGAAACATTCCCAGAGAATCTAGGAATGTTCCATCAAATCAGAACAATGTTGATGTCTGCAGATCAATTCCTAAAAGCTGATGATGTGTTTGAGCTGAAAGGAACATTTCTGCTTTGAACAGACGACCATGAAGGCATCAGAGCTCCTGCTCCAAACTCCAACATGTGATGCAACAAGCTGACAGTTGATCTGACAGCTGAAAACAGCTGAGAAGATCGTTGGTGTCCCTCTCACGGGCCTCTGGGACATTTATCACTCCCGCTCAACCGCAAAGCCATCAGGATTGCAGGGGACCCCTCACACCCATCACAGTGTCACTTCCTCCTACTGCCATCAGGGAGGAGACTGCAAAGGCTGCAGGCCAGAACCAGCAGACTAAAAGACAGTTTCCTCCATCAGGCGATAAGGACACTCAACTCCCTCCCTGGCCTCCCCCCTCTGCCCCCTCCTCTCCATGCTACAAACTCACATTGAAAACTTTCACACCAGAGGATCTGGAGAGCGCAACTGTCAGGAGAACTGACTAGAACCTCAGTTTTAGCTTCATTCAGTTGGAGAAAATTATCATTCATCCAACTCTGGACTGAATCCAGACACGTGTAAAACCTGTATTTTAAAAACATAATGGGGTTTAAAAGACACAAAGAGCTGAATATCATCAGCATAAAATGATAAGAAATATCATTAAAAGAACTTAAAATATGGTGCAGAGGCAGCAGATAATCAACAATAAAGGTCCCAAAACTGAGCCTTGTGGGACACCAGAAGTGAGGGATGCAGAAGAGGACTTAAACTTTGAAAAAACAACAGAAAAAGATCTACCAGTCAGATAAGAGGAGGACCGAATACAGTAAATCCTTGTTTTTCACGGGGGTTAGGTTCCAAAAAGAACCTGTGATAGGCAAAATCCGTGAAGTAGATACTTTTGTTTTGTTTTTTTATTATTATACAATTAAATGTCACGGTGCCTCTGCCTGCCTCGCCCCCGTTGCTCTCCTCGGGACTTCACCAGCTGCTTCCACTTCATCCTCATCAGTCAGCTGCTCTTAAGGAGTTCCTGCTCATACAGCCGACGCCAGTTCGTTACCCCTAACGGTGACTACGCCTGGTCTGCCTGCTCATGCCTTGTGTTCTCTTGCCTTGCTTATTACTGACTCTATGCCTTCCTGACTCAGGATTCCTCTCGACGAAGACCCACTGTGCTGAAGTCCCCAGCCGCTTACCTGTTGCCTCGACGAAGTCCGGAACCGCAGAGCCGCAGTTTAACCTCCAGCCATGCCACAGGCCTCGCTCTTGCCTGATTGATTCTGCAACCCAAGCCTTGACATTAAAACCAACTTACCAAGTCAAATACTCCTGTGATCATTCTGGGTTCCAGCGTCTGGGTCTGCCTTACCTGAACACTATGACAGAATGGACTGGCCATACTCCAGACCCAGCTGACCCAGATGGTCTCCGTTACGCAGTAAGCCAACAAGGGCTCACTCTGGGACACCAAGCCGATGCTCTCTCGCAAATCGCCACAGCCCAACAAGAACTTTTTCAACGCCTTGACAGTATGTCACACGCTTTATTGGAAATTACTGGTCAAACCTCCGCCTCCATTCCCGCAGTGACCACCGCCACTTCCGGCAACAACCCTGTTTCTGCTCCTGTCATGACGTCAGAGAACTTCCGCCTCCAGCCAGAACCATTCCACGAGGATGTGGAGGCATGTGGGGGTTTTCTCCTCCAATGCCAGCTTCTCTTCCAACAAGCTCCACGTCACTACTTCTCGGATCACAGTAAGATCACTCTGATCGTAAATTCCCTACGCAGCAAAGCCCTACAATGGGCCCAGGCCTTTCTGGCAGCCAATCCCATTTCTCACCTGTGTATCAGCTGTGTTTCTTCGGGGGAAGAAAATAGTGATAGGCAGTTGTCGCTCTTTTTTCTTCTTTTAAAAAAGATCCTTATGCACCGACATGCCACTATGTTGGAGAACTGTAATGAACGGCTCATCGAAGGGTCCCCATTAAAAGCTGTCTTACGTACGTGTACATATTAAACTGCAACCTTATTGACGCACAGGTAGAGAAGAAGCGGAGTGACTTTTTAGCCAATCAGAATGCAGAACACAATGCACGATGCAAATTCGTGAAGTAGCGAAACCGTGAAAAGTAAACCGTGTTATAGCGAGGGATCACTGTATCCCAACCCAGTTTTTTAGCCTGTCCAAGAGGCAGCAGCACAACAATAACACACAACTCTCATTTACACTCACACTCCATCATAAAAAGAAAGTCTTAAATGAAGCATTTACAGTTGGAAAGCTTTGTCTCACAGTCATTCACGTTTTTTTATTGCCTCCAACGGCTGTTCTGACTTGTTAACATTCAGATTCAATCTGCTCAGTTCTGAGCTTTAGCAGAGGAGAACGATCATCTAAATCCTGAAAACAACTAATTCCTAAACAGAAAACCTTGATGTTCTGCAGAATCTGCAGCCGTTCAAACACTTCCTGTTACTGAGGAACAAAGACGTCATTCAGGAATGTGGTTCTGCTGCAGAACATTCTTCCAGACTAAAGCAGAGAAAAAGTCCCACAGAGCATCTGGAAGATCCACATTCTTTCAGTCAGAGCTGCTCTCAGGCTCAGACTCTTGTTCCAAACAGTCTGAATGTTGATGTTTGTGTCAGCAGTAAAGAGGTCAGAGGTCAGAGCAGAGCTGTCAGTCAACAATGTGATCAGAAAAGATGGAAACATTCCCAGAGAATCTAGGAATGTTCCATCAAATCAGAACAATGTTGATGTCTGCAGATCAATTCCTAAAAGCTGATGATGTGTTTGAGCTGAAAGGAACATTTCTGCTTTGAACAGACGACCATGAAGGCATCAGAGCTCCTGCTCCAAACTCCAACATGTGATGCAACAAGCTGACAGTTGATCTGACAGCAAAGGAATGGATGAGGAAGACAGACGAGGAGGAAAGTCTCTGCAGAGCTGAAAGAGCACAGGAAGAGAAAACAGACTCAGGTGGTTGGAGGAAGATCAGCAGGTATGAGGTGGAGAAGAGAAACACCTGAAGATCCTGATCCTTGGAGGGAAAACAGAGATTTGGAGCTTTGGAGAGATCAGTGGGACTCTTTTTCTAAACTTCCTGCAGTCATCAAAGTGTCAAACTAAAGTGTTTTTCTGCTCTTCACATCTTTCTCTCTGTTGGAATCTGTCAGAGTTTTTCCTGGAAGCTCTGACACATCTGGAAGATCCACATTCTTTCACTTTGAGCTTTTCTTTGGGATCAAATCTCTGCCTCCAACGGCTGTTCTGACTGATGATCAGAAGGAGCTGTTTCCAGGAAATAGTCAGGCCCCTCCCTTCAGCTCCATCAGGAGTTTCTGCTTCAGTGTCAGTAGATGACAGATGAGGGGGGGTCATGCACGTCTGGAAGGGGGAGAACAGAAAGCAGAAGGTCACATGACCTTCACTGACATCAACTATCTGTCAATCTGACAGCTTGAAGCTCCGCCCCTCCTCCCAGTGACTAGCAGGTTTCTGGTTGAACTTGTTTCTGTCTTTAGTTTCTATAAGGCTCACAGATCTCAGACGTGGAAAACTGCATTTTTTCACCTGTTCAATATAGCTAAGATCAGAAATCTACTTTCTAAGAGTGATGCTGAAAAACTCATCCATGCATTTGTTACGTCGAGGCTGGATTACTGTAACTCCTTGTTAGCAGCGTGTCCTAAGAGTTCCTTAAGAAGTCTCCAGCTTGTTCAGAACGCAGCAGCTAGATTGTTAGCTGGAACCAGCAGAAGAGATCACATCACTCCTGTGTTAGTTTCACTTCACTGGATCCCAGTTGATTCTAGAATCAAGTTCAAGATCCTCCTGTTAACCTATAAGGCCTTACATGGAATGGCCCCGTCCTATATTAAGGACCTCATAGTCCCTTACCATCCAATCAGAACACTTCACTCACTAAATGCAGGACTGCTTGTGGTTCCTAGAATTAGTAAAAGTACGGTTGGAGGTAGAGCGTTTAGCCACCAAGCCCCTGTTTTCTGGAATAAACTCCCAGCTCATGGAAGAGAGGCCGACTCAGTTTCTACATTCAAAGTTAGACTGAAAACATTCCTCTGTGGACAGGATTATTGTCAGACTAGTTAGTATTCAGAGATTATTTAACTTAATGTTAATGTGTTTAAATTAAACTTAATAGTAACTATTTGTTTTAAAGGCTGCTAGAAGTTGAAGCTGGGGTAACTATGGTGCTCTGGGGTTCTGTCCTCTTTTCTCTTCTACTTCTACCCTTCCACTCTCCTCTATTCTTGATCATTATTCATCATTTAGTTCTCCATGCCTCTGTTTGGTGCAGTGATTCATGTACTGTCCCTCTTTCCCTCTTTCCCTCCTGGGGAGTGGGAGTGCTTCCAGACTCCAGTTGGCTCATCTCCTGCTCCTACACCTGGCTGTGGACCCCCCCCTCTGGCTTGTCTGGTGCCCCCAGCCGTCCCCCAACTTCATCTGGATGAAGATCATCTGCTGGACTTTAAATATGTAGTTGTAGAGTTACATACGTTTATTCTCTCTAAGAGTTCTGGTTCATCGCCTGTCCGTCCTGGGGGAGGATCCCTACTTCAGATAGATAGATAGATAGATAGATAGATAGATAGATAGATAGATAGATAGATAGATAGATAGATAGATAGATAGATAGATAGATAGATAGATAGATAGATAGATAGATAAGCTGCCCACACTTAAAAACACAATCATTCCTAAAACAAATAAAAACACAATAAATAGATAAAAAGATAAAAGGAAATTCCTAAAATCAAGTCAAGTTTCCCAGAATTCCAGTCTAATCAAAAACTAAAGTCAAATCTCTCAACACAGAGTGTTGTTCAGTCTGATGGCTCCTGGGACAAAAGACTTTCTAAGTCTGTCTGTGGTACAGGGTTGGGATAAAAATCTGCTGCTGAAGCTACTCTTCTTCTCACTGAAGGCCTCATAGAGGGGTGTCTCATTGTCCATGATTGTCTGGACAATGTCCGTTGTTCAGCCCCCTCCTCCATTGAGGCCAGCTTCAGTCCCACCACAGAGCTAGCCCTCCTGATGGTCTCGTTTTACAGTTTTTCTCAGTCGCTTTAGTACAATTCTCAGATCAGAATGAAATTCCCAAAACTATTTGTTCAATCTTCACATCATGATGTCACTTGTGTTCATCATATAAGCAGTTTCTCACTTCTTTGAACAAGTTGCAATTGCTTTGGTACATCCATGCAAATGATTATGAACAATTCTCTGCTCTTTGCACATTATCAATTGTTTATGTCATGTTGATCAAAATGTATTATATAGTTCACTGTGCAATAGTCTTACTCCTCAAAACACCTAGTCATTAATTCATCGTATTAGTCATCAACTGCAAAATGGTTGACCAAGTTGTCATAATGTGACAAACATATTTTGCTGCATTGCAAGAGAGGATATTCGCTGTGATGTGGATGAAAATTTGTGTCCTAACATACAGGAACGACAAGAGGTGTAGGAAGACCACACCAATTCCTACTGCACTGCCTGTACTGTTGGACAGAATATTGTCCTATCTTTTTTTCCCTTTGTGTTATTGTTTGCAGTGGTTTTTTCTATGTTGGTATGACATGGTCTGTCAACAAATTACAATATGAACAATAAATGTGCAAATGTGAATCTTGTCCAGTCTCTTGCAATCAAACAAAAAAGGTGTAAATTACATTTTACAATAATTGTCATCAAGACTTTAGCCATAGTTTCCATCAGAACCTCCCTCTAAAGTACACAGTTATATTGACAACATGACTAAGTCATTTGACTGTCTTGTTCAGAGACAATGACACAAGGACTTGACATTCTGATGGCACTGACATGTTCAATGACATAAAGACTTAGCTTTGAGAGATGAACTAAAGATTTTGAGCAAGTTACAGGCTTTTGCAAGAAATCCATAGTGTTTTGCTGTTTGTACAAATTGTTTTGAGAAATGCACACATGTATTTGCAAACTTCAATTCTGATCTGAGAATTGTACTAAAGCGACTGAGAAAAACTGTAATCAGGTCAGGTTTCTCTTGCTTGTGCTGCAGCAGCAGATCACAGCGTACAGCAGAGCACTTTCCATGACTGTTTGATAGAACAGACTGAGAAGCTTGGAGGAGATGTTCAAAGATGCCAGCCTTCTCAGGAAGTACATCCTGGTTACTGAGCAGGGTGGTGTTCTGGTTCCAGTCCAGTTTCTTGTCCAACACCACTCCCAGGTATTTAGGAAACGTGACCGTCTCCACCAGGTCACCGTCTATGCAGATTGGCTGGGAGAGGGGGGGTTGTCTTCTGAAGTCCAGAATGAGTTCTTTGGTTTTTCTGATGTTTAGCTGGTTCTGCTTGGACCAAAGAATAAAATCCTGCACCAGCTGCCTGTCCTCCACCTGCTTGTCACAATGTGACAAGAATGTGGATCTTCCAGATCTGTCAGAGCTTCCAGGAAAAACTCTGACAGATCTGGAAGATCCACATTCTTTCACTTTGAGGTTTTCTTTGGGATCAAATCTCTGCCTCCAACGGCTGTTCTGACTGATGATCAGAAGGAGCTGTTTCCAGGAAATAGTCAGGCCCCTCCCTTCAGCTCCATCAGGAGTTTCTGCTTCAGTGTCAGTAGATGACAGATGAGGGGGGGGTCATGCACGTCTGGAAGGGGGAGAACAGAAAGCAGAAGGTCACATGACCTTCACTGACATCAACTATCTGTCAATCTGACAGCTTGAAGCTCCGCCCCTCCTCCCAGTTGTAATGTCCGTAATGCTTCAAAGAAAAAGAACCGGACAACGGACTGCAACCAAGTATCGGCTTTATTTCCGAACACGCCTCATTACATCCCTCTAGAACCGTCTCCCGGTGTTTTACACCTGTTTGAGTATATATCTCTTTTTTCCACTAGATGGGGTAGTTTCACACCAAACATGTCACACAAATGTGAACACCACATTGCTCTTTTTTTTTTTTTTTTTTTTAACATGTGTGACCTTAAACATGTGTGCATTCTAGTCAACAAACAATTTTGAACCGACAAATGAAAGAAATTATGTTCCTAAATATATAACCATGCAGCCAGTGATTAAAATAAAAAGAAACTGAATTAAGTCAGGAATGAACAACATTCTGATTTCTGTTCGTCTTCATTCGATGTTACTACACCACACAAATGTATTTGTGTGCTAAGTATAGTCCTGTAAGTAAGTAGGAGGATGTCTGTTGCTCCTTTTAGGGTAGCGTGGTGATGAGGTGATGGAAGGGTTCTCACCGGGCTCTGGGGCATCATCATCAGGATGAAGTGGCATCTCCAGAAGCCGTGGGGTAATCCGTTTGAAGAACGAAGAGTTCCTTGTCACAGAGTGTCCATTTCTGGTGGCTGTGATCATGGATCCTTTGATGTCCTTCACTTTGTATGGTCTGGTATTATATGGTGTAGTAAGCTTGCAATGCTTGGTTTGCTTGTGCAGCACAACGTCACCAGGAGCAAGAGCATGTGGTGTAGCATGACGCCGCACATCTGCATAAGATTTCATCTTAGCTTTAGCCGCACTATCTCTTGCTCTCACTCTACAGTCCGAATTATTTCCTGTGGAAGAAGGAAGTGAAGGTATCTTCGTGCGCATCTGGCGTTGAAACAAGAGCTCGGCAGGAGAGCTCTGAGTTGTGCTGTGAGGTGTAGCTCTATATTCTCGTAGAAAGATGTTTAGCTGTTGTTTCCAGGGAATTCCTTGTGAGTTTGCCACTCTTATGGCTTTTCCTAGCGTGCGCATGAATCTTTCAGCTGCAGCATTGGCTTGGGGCCAAAGTGGCGTTGTACGATGATGATGAAACCCGAGATAGGTTGCAAACTGGGAGAACTGATCACCATTAAATGGTGGGCCGTTATCAGTTTTCACAACTGCAGGAATCCCGAACAACGAGAACACTTTGTCCATGACAGGAATGACTGTGTTAGCTGAGGTTGACCTCACAATTTCAACGACTGGGTAACGTGTATACTCATCTATAATAACAAGTAAATATTCCCCAGTGGGAAATGGTCCACAAAAATCTGCACTCACGCGGTGCCACGGAGTTTCAGGAAGAGGCGACATTCTTAACGGTTCATTATTGGTAACTGGTGTAGCAGCTTGACATGCAATGCAATCACGTACGGCAGTCTCTGCCTTCTGATCTATATTTGGAAACCAGACTTTGGATCTGAGCAGTGCTTTGGTCTTAACTACTCCTTGATGTCCCTCATGAGCGAGCTGAATCACTCTATCTTGTAGAGCAGCCGGAATCACTAATCTGGTACCACGTAGAATGATGTCCGATGAGGGCGATGTTGTCAGTTCTTCACTCACTCGTTTGAAGCGGTCCAGCATATCTGCATGCAGGGACTTGTGGCTTTGATGCCAATTGTTGTCTCTGATGAACGTGGAAACCTCTTGAAGCACCGGATCCTTCAGTGTTTCGGCCTTTATCTCTGTGAGTGTCATAGCTTTAGGTGTTGAATGAGTTGCGGCAAAATTCACGTACTCCTCAGCCACCTTAGTAGCACGTGTGCTCTCACATGATGGAGAAAGCATGGGGTGTCGAGACATGTAGTCAGCCGGATTTTCAGCTCCCTTTCTGTACTCCACCCTGAAGTTATAGGGCTGAAGCCTCAGGCCCCATCTTTCAATTCTGGCAGGTGGTTTTGACTTGGGATTGTTCCATATGGCTTCCAAAGCTTTATGATCAGTGACAAGTGTGAATGGATGACCATAGAGGTAAAGGTGAAAATGCTCACAGCTCCAAACAATAGCCAGTGCTTCTTTCTCTGTCTGAGAATATCTGGTCTCAACGTCACTGAGAGCTCTACTTGCATAGGCTATGACATGTCTTTCTGCTGTTTCATCTCGCTGGCAGAGGATGGCACCCAGGCCAACCGGGCTAGCATCCACCAGTAATTCTGTCTCTCTGCCTGGATAGAAGTAGGACAAAACCGTGTCACTAGTAAGACCGTCTTTCAGTTTTTGCAGTGCAATCTGCTGGTCCGGGCCCCACGCCCAAGTTGCATCTTTTCTTGTGAGTTTGCGTAGTGGCTCAGTGATGGACGAGAAGTCCTTGATGAACCTGGAACAGTAATTGGCCATGCCAAGGAGACTTTTGATGTCACTGGGAGTCTTGGGGTCAGAGGCCTGGTGAACAGCAGCGACTTTTTTTGGGTCTGTGGACACACCATCAGCAGAGAAAATGAAACCAAAGAACTCCAGTTTGGATTTGTTAAATTCACATTTTTCTTTGTTAAGAGTGAGGCCACTTTCCTTTAGCCTATGGAACAGAGCTCTAAGGTTGTCATCATGTTCAGCCTGTGAGGCACCAAAAACTATGATGTCATCACTGAAATTCTTCACACCAGACAGACCTTGGAGAGTCTGACAGATGGCGTTTTGAAATACCTCAGCAGCAGATGATATTCCAAAACTGAGTCGTTTGTAGCGCTTGAGTCCTCGGTGGGTGGTGAATGTGGTGATGTATCGACTGTCAGGGTGTAGCTCCAACTGATGATATCCAGCTCTCAGATCTAGTTTCGAAAAAACTGTAGCTCCATTTAACTCATGAACTATGTCATCCATGGTAGGGGTGATGTGGCGTTCTCTCTCAATAGCCACGTTTGCTTGACGCATGTCGACACAGATCCTAACTTTATTGGGGTCCTTGGGCTTTGGTGGTGTGACAATAGGTGAGACCCATGGTGTTGGTCCAGTAACATCCTCAATGATGTCATCTGCCTCAAGTTTGTAAAGCTCTTCGTCCACTTTCTTTCGAATATGAAAGGGTACACGTCGATGTGGTTGTATTGTGGGTCTGATGTCAGGATTTATGTGAAGCTTCACCTGAAAGTTTTTCAGTTTCCCGATGCCTTTGAACAGTTCTGGGTGACTAGCCACAAGTGCATCTGCAACCGAACCACCTGGTCCTGAAGTTGAAACTGCAGTGACCACACTGATTAGTCCAAGCGCTGTGGATGTCTTGTAACTGAGAATATTACATCCTTCACCTTTAATCACAAAGAACGTGCACATAATCTTTTTGCTTCGCTTTGCCACACAGCACTTAAATACACCACTGACAGGTAAGGAAACAGTGGAACGGAAAGGATAGATTTTTGTTTCAGTGGGGCAAAGTTGTGGGCGTGGTTTCAGTTGCTCAAAACATGTTTGACTGAGACAGTTTGCTGAGGCTCCTGAATCTATCAGAACGGATATAGTAAATCCATTCAGTTTGATCTGAGTTTGTGGCAAGTCTGAAAGTTTCTCAGCATCAACTGCAAAAACGTATGCATCATCACTGCTGGAAGAATTATCCGGGTCTTTACTTGTTGCAGCCGCTTGTGTGAAGTGAATGTTCCTGGAGTTTTGACCATTTCTGCCTCGTGGTGCTTTTGAGGTGGTATATGTCTGCTTAGAGCGGCACTGTCTTGCAAAATGGTTTAATTTGCCACAGGCTCTGCATTGTTTGCTCTTGGCGGGACACTCTCCTGTGTGAGGATAATTACCTCCACAATTCCTGCAGCGGTTGTTGGACTGTTGTTTTGCTGACCACTTGCTTTTACTAGCATGCGTGGCTGATGTTTTAGAAGACACCTTGTTGACTACTGCTTCTGTTTTTGTTTCCATGCCTGTAGCTTGCATTTCAGACAGTTCGAGTGCTCTTCCATAATCAAGGAGGTCATTTAAGCTTAATTCAGGCTCCCTTAGGGCTTTCCTGCGCAACCTCGATGATGTGCAGCTTTGTATAATTTGTGTTTTAATCTCTGCTGTTAAGTCCGTAAATTCACAATTTTTTGCCAGTATTCTCAGTCTTGTATGATAACTGTCCAGATTTTCTCCTGGTTCTTGTGTGGCTTTTCGGAACATGAACACTTGATATTGAATATTTTTCTTTGGGGAAAAATAAGTTGTCAACTTTTGTTTTGTGTCTGCATATTTATCATCTTCTGCTGCGACTGTGTCGTAAATATCATGGACTCTTTCTCCTGCCACATGCAACAATAATGCTTTCAGCCTGGCATCTCCTGTTATGTTCATAGCAGTAGTATAGTTTTCAAACCTTTGCACCCACTTGGTCCAACGAGGTCCAACAGTGCCTGGATCCGTTTCTGTGTCAAAAGGAAGGAGAGTCGCCATGTTTCCTGCCATCGTCGATGCACCTTTTTTGTCTTTCTTCTGCTTTTTTTTTTAATGCTGCAGTTCTTGCTCTCTTGAGAGAAAAAAAAAAGTATTTAGAGTTCACTCCTCGTCGCCAATGTAATGTCCGTAATGCTTCAAAGAAAAAGAACCGGACAACGGACTGCAACCAAGTATCGGCTTTATTTCCGAACACGCCTCATTACATCCCTCTAGAACCGTCTCCCGGTGTTTTACACCTGTTTGAGTATATATCTCTTTTTTTCCACTAGATGGGGTAGTTTCACACCAAACATGTCACACAAATGTGAACACCACACCAGTGACTAGCAGGTTTCTGGTTGAGGCTGCTCCAGCTGCTGCCCCGCCCACCTGTGCTGCCCCGCCTCCATCCAGGTGGACTCTTCCTGGTTGTGAGTCAGTGATCAGTGCTGCAGCTGCGTTGACACGGTGAGGGAGACTCTTCTTCCTCTTCATCTCTTTGCAGAAACTGAAGTGAGTTTGTTTCTGGAACTTTGTCTTCACTAACTTGACTGTTTGTTTCTGAATGTTTGGAGAAGATCTTCTTCTTTCTCTGCAAACTCTCCTCCCTCTGCTGTTTCCAAAGCTTCATCATTGTTGGATCAACAACATGGAGGACTCTTCTTCATCACCTCAACAACAATCAGCTGATGCTTGTTGGCTTTTTTCATTTCTGACTCCAAACCTTCCTGTTCTCCTCCATCCAGTCTGTGGGAGAACTCCTTCCTAAAGTAATAGATTACAGTTCCAGGTAACAGAGTCCTATTTCCTCCTTCCATGTTCAGGAACTCTGGGATTCCATCAGACCAACAAGCTAGAATAGAAATGTTTGGAGCAGAGAGACCATGAGGCCTTAGTGGATGAAAACAAAGATTTTTCTGCTTTTCTTCAACTATCAATTCTATTTTTCAGATCATCTTCAATGATTTTGCTGTTAGTCTTCATAGACTCTAAACTTTAGTTGTTGTCTTCCTCATGGTGTGTTTTGTGTGTTTTTGGACAGAGTTGTGTGTCTAGTTTTTCTAGTTCAGTCATTTGAACTTTAGGACAGAGAATTGGAGCCACCATCAAAATAACAAAGAAATACATTTATCAGAATAAAGTCCTACAATTCTGACTTTTTTCTCATAATTCTCCAACTTTCTTTGTGTCGAATGACCAATTTGTCTCCTAAATGTCTAACTTTATTCTAGTAAATGTGTAGTTTTCTTCTTAAGGCGGTCCTAGTTCTCCGTGGTAGAACCTGCTTTAATGAAAGCGTTTGTTCCTGAGGCTCACAGGCCTGTAGTTCTCTGTTTGAGACCACCTCCACAGACGGGTCAGAGAGCGGTTCCTGGTCCAGAACAGGATCCACTTGGGTGGATTCAGACTGAACATTTGATCCAGATTATCAGGAAACAAACTCTGGTTCACTTTAAACCAAATGTGTCCAGTCTGAACACAGCCTAAGTTTTCTTTTTCTGGACTAAACTCACTTCAGCTGAATTCTGATCCTCCGATTGTGTTTCCATTGTTTCCACTTTACCAGAAATAAACTTTATGATTAGAAATCTTCATGAAACCAAATCATCCTTCATAGAAATGAGAACAACTCTGTGGAAAAGTTTTTCTTCTGCAGCTGTTCTAAAGAAACTAAAAGTAACTCAGGACTCAAGTTACAGTTTCCAGAGAGTAATCCTGTAAGGTAATGGATTACTTTAGAACAAGTAACCTGTAATGCTTTCCAGTTCAGAGGTTCAACAGTGGAATCAAAGTCTCTGTTGGAGCTTTGAGAGGAAGAATTCATGTCTTTCTTTCTTTTCTCCTCATTCTTTGATTTCTGTCTGTTTTTCTTGATGCTTCATGTTTCCTGAAGTGTAGAAACAGGAAGTTTGTCGTTTCTGTGTCAAAGTGACTGAATGGAAATGTTGCTGCTGCAGCTCCATGTCAATACCTGCTGGAGGGAGAGCAGAAGGGCAGCAGCTGATGGCAGCTTCCTCTGATGATGAGGAGGGTTTCCTCTGCAGGTGAAGGTGTGTGTGAGCTGATGTGGATCAAGTGAATCCAGCAGCATGGATCAGTGGGAGGAGCCACAGGAGGGAGCCCCTCCCTCTAAAAAAGGCAAATACGGTAACCATGACAACCAGAGCAAAGCTCAGAGGTGAGATGAACATCTCCAACTGTCCATGATCTTCTCCATGTCAGAGCTCAGGACTCACACCAGCAACCTGCATTCTTCACAGGAACCAACCTGGACCTGGACTTGGACCTGGATTTAGACCTGGATCTGGATCCAGCAGTGTTTCCTTCAGGAGTGATTATTCAAAGGGTCATAATCCAGACTTCAAGGACGTCCGTCCAGGACTGGAACAGTAAGTGTTTGTCAGAGTTAAAGGATTCTGGATTCTAGTTCAGATGATCTGTAGTTTTCAGATGAAGGACTTGAGGTCTGGTTCAGTTCTGGATCTCTCTGATCAGACTCACTTGGAGCATCATGTGTGTGATGAGATCTTTTCAGTTGAGTCTTCTGAGAGTCTCTGAGAGACATCAGAGATGTTGGAGAAGAAAACATCTTGACTGCTGACTCTGACTGACAGCAGCTCCAGTCTGATTCCAACCAAATCAGGAGAAAAGTTCCAGTTTTCTCTGCTTTGCTAGATTTTCTTGGTGGAAATGTCTGACTTTGGTTTCATATTGTGGCTGATTTCTCCAAGTCCGACAAAGTTGACCACACCCACAACGTGAGCGTCCAGCAGGTCACCCACAGACTTTGCTGCTTTGTTCCCAATAGTGTCGTCTGATTACAGCTGTTCCTGTAAGAACAAAAGCAAAGATAAACAAACAAAAAAAGAACAAAGACAGACATGAGTAGCGGGGACCAACTAAGACATTGTTTCAAGTCCGGTCAGATGGAGCAGAATATTGTCCATTTCTTCCATCGATCTTTCAGTTTTTGTGCATCTAGCCTTAAGTAATGCGTCATCTTCTCCATGGAGAAAATGTCCTCCATAATGTCTCTCCATTGCTGCAGTGTCGGCATTTCACTTCTCAGCCAGTTTCTAGTATCATCACCTTGAACAGGTTCTTGTCTTCTGGTCGAATGACGTCCGTCGTTAGGCCAAAGTACAGTATCTGTGGGTCCATATCTCACATCCTAGGATATCTGAAAGGTTTTGACCATATTTTCACAGAAAGGAGAAATATTTCCACATGACCAGAAGATGTGTGAATGGTTAACGTTAAAGTCCCCACACAGCCTCCAGCATTGTTGTGGAGTTCCCAGCTGTTTACTCTTTATGTGAGGACTAATAAAAATCCTTGTCAAGTTTTCCATCCAAATTCTCTCATTTTCTAGAACATGTGGAGCTGTGCTGTAGTCCACAGATTGAATGCCATTCATCTTCTGACAGTGAAAATTGGAATTCTGATTCCCACTTTTGTTTTATATACAGAGAGTTATATCCATTACAGTTTAACAAGCATCTGTACAGTTTGGAAACAACCTTTGAGTGTAGCTTCTTATAAGACCCCGTCAGCATTTCTATTAACTTGCTTCCGTCTTGACGAAGATATTTTTTAATCTCCGTGTTGTAAAAGTGCCTTAAATGGAAATTCCTGAATAGGTCAGCCGTATCAAGCTGATCCTCCTCTTTGAGCCTTCCAAAGGACTTGAACAGTTTTCTATCTGTTAACATGCACACTGCCGTCATTCCTCTGTCACTCCATTTCTTAAAGATATTGTCCGTCTGTCCCATTCTGAATTTTTGAGCTTGTGAGGGCCAGATAAGTAGTTTGTAATCTCTACCTATGTCGTATTTATTGACCATGCCCCACCAGATCTTTAGTGTCGTTTCAATTATAGGGTTTTGTTCTATGATTTCTATTTGTATTTTCTCCCCCAGTCTTGCTTGTGGTGGACATTTACTGTAGGTCAACTCCATTTGTTTCCATTTGAAGTGATATTCTGTTGTACACCGACATACTATGTATCTTAACTGGGCTGCTAAATAGTATTCTCTAAAGCTAGGGAGGCCTAATCCTCCTCTTTCTTTTTCTAGTTGGAGTGTTTTCAATTTCACTCTTGGTTTTTTCCCTTCCCAAATAAATCTAATGACTTGTTTGTCCCATTTTATAAAGTGATCCTCTGAGATCTGCATTGGTAATGATGAGAAAAGATATAACAATCTGGGTGGCACATTCATTTTTATAACCTCTATTTTGGAGCTAAGGTCCATGGACAGACTGGTCCATTTTGTTAAGTCTTTTTGTATTGAATTAGTCATCCTATTATAATTAATATCATAAAGTTCATCAAGTTTTGCCGTCAGAAAAACTCCTAAATATTTCATATTTACTGCATCCCATTTCAATTTATATCTTTGTCTAATTGAATCTGCTGGTTTATAATTTATGCAGAGTAATTGAGTTTTAGAAATATTTAATTTGTATCCGGATTTCCTTCCAAAGTCCTTCAGAATCGTCAGGAGTTTTGGGAATGCTAGTTCTGGGCTCTGCAGATAAATAGTAATATCATCTGCAAAGAGCCCTATTTTTTGTTCTTCCTTTCCTATCGTCACCCCTTTAAACTCGTCACACTGTCAGATATACTGAGCTAGAGGCTCAATGAACAGAGCAAAGAGAGCAGGGCTCAGACAGCATCCTTGTCGTGTTCCAGTGAACAGCTCAAACTTTTCTGTCAAGTTTCCATTTATTTTAATTCTGGCTGTCTGCTTATGATATAATGCTTGAATACATTTAATGAAGGGGGGGCTAAAGCCCATTCTCCTCAGAACCGCGACTAGGAAGCACCAGCCGACTCTATCAAAGGCCTTCTCAGCATCTAAACTTATTAAGACTGCAGGAACATTGACTTTATTGGCCTCGTTTGACATTCAACGTGCGTCCTACGTTGTCCTGTGTCTGTCGTCCTTTTATCAAACCTGTCTGGTCCTCATCTATCAGATCAGGGAGAAAAGATTCCAGTCGTCTTATTATTGATGTGAGTAATTTATAATCAACTTTTTAAACAGAGATTGGTTGATTATTTTTCTCTTCTTTTAGTAGTGCAGAGATAACTGCTTTCTTTCTACGATGGCGGAGTCCTGGCATTTTTAAGTGTCCAGTTAAATGAATCTAGTAGAAGAGGAGCTAGATCTTCTTTAAAGACTTTATACCACTCACCAAAATTTTTGTTGCTTTGGGGCCTGATTCATAAAAAATGTGTTTTGTGAATCTTAATTTTTTCTGGAACTCTTGTTCTGATATACTGGACAGCTGTTCTTTAACCTCTTTTAACCCGTCCAGCTCCCACCACTCCCGGTCCATCACCCAAACTACCCTCAACTCAACCTCTCCTGCGCGCCTCTAGAGGTGCTATTCCCCGGAGCTAGGATGAAACGGGCCCCCAGTGTCCTAGGAAAGGTTATGTCAAACTGGGGCCCTGTGATGAACAGCTTCCTTCTGGTGCTATACCTGTAGTTGCACCACGTAGAATGCAAAAAAGGGCAGTTAGACTGTCCAATCAAAGAAATCTAGTTCACATCCCTTGCAAGAAGGTTTTGACCAGTCCCAAGGAAACTAATCTCAAACTTGCTGCACTCAATGTCAGATCTTCATGCAACAAATCATTTTTAATCAATAATCTTATCTCTTCTTTTAATCTTGATTTTATGTTTTTAACTGAAACATGGCTTGACAAAAACACAGGAAACATAGTTCTAGTCGAATCAACTCCCCCCAACTACAAACATGAATCGGAAATACGAGAAAATAAAAAGGGTGGAGGCGTTTCTGCACTGTTTAGAGATAATATTGCAACCCGCAGACTATCATTTGGTGTGTTTTCATCATTTGAGTATGTGTCCTTTAAGATTGAGCTAAAACAAACTCCTCCCTTACTCTGCAGGGTTATGTACAAACCTCCTCAGCACAGCAAAAGTTTTATTGATGATTTCACTGAAATGCTCTCAGTTGTGTGCACAGACTTTGATGGTCTAGTCATTACAGGTGATTTTAATGTTCATGTTGATAATGTCAATGACAGAAATGCAAAAGAGCTCAATGCTGTCCTTGAAACCTTTGGTCTAATTCAGCATGTGAGTTGCCCCACCCACAGCAGAGGGCGCACTCTGGACCTGCTCATAACAAAGGGGGGTTACTATTTACAATGTCAGTGTGGTTGATGTCGCCCTCTCTGATCATTTCTGTGTATTCTTTGACCTGTCTGTTGCTCCCAAACCACCGCCTGGCCCTGCAGTTGTCCAAAGGAGACAAATAAATGAGAGCACTAGGGCACAGTTTGTAGAAATGATAAACCCTGAAAACGTCTCTGGTGCCAATGTTGATGAAATGCTGAATTCTGTTACTTCTAGCATCTTGAATGTTCTGGATGCCATTGCCCCTATGAAAGTTCAATTGAGAAAACATAGACAGAAAGCTCCCTGGAGGAACGATGATCTAGTCAGGGCACAGAAACAACAGTGCCGCAGAGCCGAGCGAAAGTGGCGCAAGTCAAAACTCCAGGTTCATTATGGAATATATAAGGCGGAGTTGTACGCTTACAACCAGATCTTATGGAGAACAAGGGAAAGGTACTTCTCTGAAATAATTGGAAGTTGCAGCAGCAACTCTCGTATCCTGTTCACAACAGTTAACAGATTAACTAACCCTCCAACCCAGCTACCAATAGAATTGGTTTGTACACCTAAATGTAATGAGTTTGCTGTATTTTTCAATGACAAGGTTCAGGGCATTAAAAAAGCCATCAACTCCACAACACATAACTATCGAACCGCCACCTAATCACTCTAAGCTGACTCACTTTATACCTGTCACTGACCAAACTGTCCAAGAGACCATCACCCGTCTGAGCTCGTCTACATGCTGCCTTGATGTGTTACCCACTAGATTTCTAAAGTCTGTCTTGAACAGTGTGTTGCCATCAATTACTCAAATAGTTAACATGTCTCTTCAATCTGGAATATTTCCAGAGGCCTTAAAAACTGCAGTCATTAAACCTCTCCTGAAAAAGAGCAGTCTTGATCCCACTGTACTGAATAATTACAGACCTATCTCTAATCTGCCATTTTTAGAAAAGTCCTTGAAAAAGTTGTCTACCAACAGCTCACTGACTTTCTCTTATTAAACAATTCATTTGATTTTTTTTCCAGTCAGGTTTTAGACCCCATCATAGCACAGAAACTGCTCTTATCAAGGTAACCAATGACATCCGCCTGAACACTGATGATGGAAAAGTCTCTGTCTTAATCCTGCTAGACCTGAGCGCTGCCTTTGATACTGTTGATCATGGGATCCTTTTGCACAGACTCCAAGACTGGGTTGGCATCTCTGGATCTGCCCTAAGTTGGCTCAAGTCTTATCTAGAAGACAGGAAATATTTTGTTAAAATTGGGAGTTGTGTCTCAGACTACATGGGCTTGAATTGTGGTGTGCCCCAGGGATCGGTCCTGGGACCCCTTCTGTTCAACCTCTCCATGCTGCCATTAGGGCAGTTAATACGCAGTAATAACATATCTTATCACAACTATGCAGATGATACTCAGATCTATGTGTCACTGACAACAGGTGAATATGGGCCGGTGGATTCTCTCAACCACTGCCTCCAACAGATCAGCGCGTGGATGCAGAACAACTTTCTCCAGCTAAACTCAGACAAGACCGAAGTTATTGTTTTTGGCCCACAGAAACAAAGAGAAATTGTCAGCAGCTACCTTCATTCTCTGTCTCTTAAACCCTCAAATCAAGTCAGAAATCTAGGGGTAATCATGGACTCTGACCTGAACTTTAACAGCCATATCAAGTCAGTAACATCAGCGGCATTTTACCACCTGAAAAACATTGCCAAAATCAAAAACATAATCTCAAAGCGAGACCTGGAGATACTTATCCATGCATTTGTCTCCAGTAGGTTAGACTACTGTAACGGCCTGCTCACCGGCCTCTCCAAACGAGCTGTAAAACAGCTTCAGTACATCCAGAATGCTGCTGCTCGAGTCCTGACCAGAACCAGGAAGTATGATCACATTAGTCCTGTGCTCAGGTCTCTGCACTGGCTCCCTGTACCTCAAAGAATAGACTTCAAAGCAGCTCTGCTTGTGTACAAGTCTCTCCATGGCCGAGCACCAAAGTACATCTCTGACATGTTAGTGCCATATGAACCATCTCGTACTCTGAGGACCTCAGGGACCGGCCTCCTGTTGATTCCCAGAGTCAGAACTAAACAAGGGGAATCAGCGTTTCAATATTCTGCAGCTAAAATCTGGAACAGCCTCCCTGAAGGCGTAAGACAGGCCTCTTCTGTGTTCATGTTCAAATCTAGACTTAAAACATTTCTGTTTAGCCGTGTATATGACTGAAAGGTCCTATCTGCACTTTTCTTTCCTTCCTTTCTTTTTAAATCTTTTCCTTTTCTTTTAAAGTAAATTTTATGTTGATTATTTCTATGATGTATTGTGATTTTAATGCATTTTTCTGTTTTGTGAAGCACCTTGAATTACTTTGTGTACGAATTGTGCTATACAAATAAACTTGCCTTGCCTTGCCTTTTATACTTTTCGTCAGATCGTTACTTCTGAGTGTTGCTGTTTCTCTAGCCTTCTTAACTGTGGTTCAAGCTAAGTCTGTAGTCATTCTCTTTTTTATAAGTTACGACATCTTTGATATCAGGTTCCCTCGCATCACTGCTTTGACAGTGTCCCGTATTATTATCTGATCATCTTTATTGAGGGTAATGCAGTCTGCAATTTCTATTTTAATTTTTTGCACTTGAGATTCATTATTGAGGATGCTAGTGTTCATTTTCCAAATAGTTCTTCTTTGTCGGTTATCTAAATGTACTGTTATATATACAGAGTTACGGTCAGATATGTCTGCTGTCCCTATATTACAGTTTATGACCCTGTGTCTGTCCCGGTTATCGATCAGAAAGACATCTATTCTTGAGTAGACCTCCAGAGTAGTGTGTCTAATCTCTCTCTGAGGGGTGTAATACTCTCCACACATCGCATAGACCTGCCTCATTGACAAGAGAGACGAAATTTTTTGATTTTATATTCTTATATTTTTTAAGGCTTGTTGTGTCTTCAGAAGTGTTTAAGATTGTATTCCAATCCCCTCCACAAATCAAGATTCCTTCACTTATAATAAGAATTTTATCGAAAAGTGATTTAAAGAAATTTGGACCCCCTTCTGGAGGGGCGTACACGTTAACACGTTAATGTGATAAGGCTACTATTTGCCTCTATTTTCCTCAATCATTTCAAAATTTACATTATTCGATATTAATGTTAGTACACCCCTCCTTCTACTATTTTTATAAGAGCTGAAAAAACAATTTGTATACCCTAATTTAACAAATTTCCCATGTTCTTCTTTGGCAGATGAGTTTCTTGCATAAATATCACTTGTGCTTCATCTTTCTTAAGTTTTGTTAACACTTTGCTTCTTTTAATGGGATTACCAAGGCCATTCACATTTATTGAGAGTATTTTATAATTTCCTTCCTCACTCATTTCCGTCAAACATAATAACAGTGGACCCCGCTGAAAAACTAAAAAAAAACTGTGAAAAAGCACAACATAAGCCGGTGAATAAGAAAAGCATAAACATTACAAGTACATAAAGGGTACCTGAGATTTCCACGAAGTGGGGGACGTGTCCAGAGGGAGAGGGCCCTATGGAGGATTTGGGGCAACAAAGAGACCCTTCCATCCTTATTGTCCAGCGTTGAAATCCTCACCTGTGCTTCTGGTGCCGCCCGTTAATCCAGTGAGTTTGAGGAGGCGTGGTTATTAACGTCTTCCAATTATATCACTAATCTTCGTTTCTGGCAAACTCTCTTAGCTTTTCCTTTACTCTTTGCCTGGTGGGGGGTCTGCTCTCCGGTGGTGGGGGAGCTGCTAGTTGCCATCCTAGTATCTCCTGCAGACGGGACTCCCCCCCCCCCCCCCCTCGTCTTCTGTTATCGAGACCGGCACTTGCACATCGAAACCCCATCTGTGCAGCTCGAGGCTGGCTGCGTGAGCGCCGCTGTATACCTGAACGCCGTCCTTCCAGTGGATCCGAATACTTAGCGGCTGGGTGGCTTGGTTGGTAAGGTGGGAGGCTACCATGCAGGAATCCAGGGTTCAATTCACGGAGGTGGATAAGCGATGGTACTGGGTCAATTACCATAGCAATGGCAAGCAATGAACATCACCCAGTGAGGGTCCTTAGGCAAGACCTTTAACGCTACTGCCTTCCGAGCGCGGTTAGGCTGCAGCTTACCGCTCCCCCAGGAGATGGGTCAAAATTCAGAGAAGAATTTCCCCATTGTGGGATCATAAAGTATCAATTATTATTATTATTATTGTTTGGAACCGTATGCTGCTGTTCTTCAGAGCTTTCTTGATCGCTTGGTATTCTTTGCGCTTCTGGAGAACCTCAGGTGCGTAATCATGATCAAAATAAATGTTTCTGCCTTTTATCTGAATCTGTCCTTTTTTCCAAGCTTCTCTCAATACCTGCTCTTTGGCGGTGAATTCTTGAAAGTTGATGATGATTGGTCTAGAGGGAGCGTTGGGTCCTGGCTTGCGTATGGGGGTTCGGTGAGCCCGCTGGATTTTTAGATCCAGGTGTGAGGGTAATGGTAGCTCCCGTCTGAAGAGATCGATAATGAATTGGAGTACGGACTTCTCTTCCGCTCCTTCCAACACTCTGACCAATCTAATGTTGTTTCTCCTGGATTTTGATTCGAGGTCGGTTAGTTTATTTTGAATGATCCTTTGGCGTTTAATACACTGAAGAAGTGTGCGAGTTAGCTCCGTTGATACTTCCTCGACTTCCCCCACGCGAGTCTCCTCTTCGTCCACTCTCTCCGTTAGTCCTTGCATTTCTTTACTTATACTATCAAGTTTACTTCTCATCTCTTGACGTGACGAGTTTATGTCTTTTCTTATGCCGTCATTATCCTCTTTCAACTCGAACTTGAGTGTTTCTATGGCTCTCAGTAAGTGGCTCGGCG
>NC_136238.1:3505000-3577500 GCF_053564925.1 Oryzias latipes
GTTACTGAGAGAAACGCTCACAAAGGTCAGAGAAATAACTGGAATACACTATATACAATACATTATATTTAGAAAACACCAGTTTAATGACGGTTTTATGACGGACTCAGTTTACCTTGGAGCCCCTGAAGGCAGAGTCTGGCTGAGGCTGGACACTCAGCACACATGTACATGTCTGCAGCTGGTGGGTTTATGGAGCCAATTTGAATTTAAAAAAAAAAGTCCAATATTCTCAATATTTACGTGTCGATAAAGCACTAATGTACATTCTGACTGCACATACATACGTGTGAATAACATCAGCTTTTTTTTCTGGACATGATTGTTTCCATGGTTTCACAGGAATGCTTGAAACATCATTTCTGCATTCTAAAGCCGTCCCCGGAGCTCAAACACCGTACTGAAGCCACTTTTCTGCTCCTCTGTTCTCCTGGGAGAGAGTTCTCTGGACTCAGGCAGCTCGCTATGACTGGAGTAGCCAGAAGTCCACAAGTGTCTCTATTGGTTTGTTAGGGAGGATGGTGTTAAACGCTGAGCTACAGTCCACAAAGAGCATCCCTGTTAGCTCTCCTCTAGCTCTAGGTGGGACAGAGCATCATGGAGGGCTGTGGTCACAGAGTCCTCTGTGGATGGACTGCCTCTTTAGGAAAACTGCTCAGAATCCAGACATGGGGGCAGCAGAGACATGAATCCAGCCTTTGGCTCCAAGACAGTCTAGACACTTCAGTGACTCTGTAGACATGGACAGAGAGGTGTTGATATGATCCATTGGTTTGTTGTTCTCCATCTGAACTGTGAACTAGAACATTCTAGCTGTGACATGACTCTAGTTAGTTTGGTTTCAACCTACCAGTACAGACAGAATGGAGCTGATTGCTGCTGATTCTCCACAGACTGGACCAGCAGAGCTCAGAGACTCCCAGTGGTCCGTCTGTCCAGCAGCATCAAACACAGCTGGACTCCATCTTTCTGGTCTGTACATGAACAACAACTACTTTCCCATCATTCTGTCCACAGTCGTCTCCATGCTGCACTTTGCAGACCAGTGGATTGTCAGAGTGTCCAACATGGAGCTGATGTTTGGCTCCATGACTTCACTCTGATTGGCTCATTCATCTGGAATTCTGTTGCAGCTGCTGGAGGACAACATTGTCACTTTTGTCAAGAAGGAGCTGAAGAAGATCCAGAAGCTTCTGAGTCACAGGGAGGAAGAGGAGGAGCTGGAGGCTGAAGATGAAGAGCAGAGGAGCAGCAGAGAGTCAGTGATGAAGATCACAGTGAACTTCCTAAGGAGAATGAAGCAGGAGGAGCTGGCTGATGGACTGCAGAGCAGTAAGAGGATTTCTCTGAAGGTTTCAGCTGCTGAGAAATGAAGATTTCCTGATGTCTCAACAGGGATTCAAACCCTCATCATTCAGGGCTGCAGAGACTTGATTTACTGTTTGTTGTCTTCATTCAGGTTTGACTGCTTTAGCTTGTCGACATGAAGTCCAATCTGGTCTGAAGAAGAAGTTCCAGTGTGTGTTTGAGGGGATGGCTAAAGCAGGAAGCCCAACCCTTCTGAATGAGATCTACACAGAGCTCTTCATCACAGAGGGAGGAAGAGGAGAGCTGAATGAAGAACATGAGGTCAGACAGATTGAAGCAGCATCCAGGAAAGCAGACAGAGCAGAAACAAGCATCAGACAAGAAGAGCTCTTCCAACTCCCAGCTGGAAGACCAGAACCAATCAGAACCGTGATGACTAAGGGAGTGGCTGGCATCAGGAAAACAGTCTTAACACAGAAGTTCACTCTGGACTGGGCTGAAGGCAAAGCCCACCAGAACCTCCACTTCACATTTCCATTCACTTTCAGAGAGCTGAATGTGCTGAAAGAGGAGAAGTTCAGCTTGGTGGAACTTGTTCATCACTTCTTCCCTGAAACCAAACAAGCAGGAATCTGCAGCTTTGAAGACTTCCAGGTCCTCTTCATCTTTGATGGTCTGGATGAGAGTCGACTTCCTCTGGACTTCCACAAGACTCAGATCCTGAAGGACCCTAGAAAGTCCACCTCAGTGGCTGATCTGCTGACAAACCTCATCAGGGGGAACCTGCTTCCCTCTGCTCTCCTCTGGATAACCACATGACCTGCAGCAGCCAATCAGATCCCTGCTGAGTGTGTTGACATGGTGACAGAGGTCAGAGGGTTCAATGATCCACAGAAGGAGGAGTACTTCAGGAAGAGGTTCAGAGATGAAGAGCAGGCCAGCAGGATCATCTCCCACATCCAGAGATCCAGAAGCCTCCACATCATGTGCCACATCCCAGTCTTCTGCTGGATCACTGCTACAGTTCTGGAGGATCTGCTGAAGAGCAGAGGAAGAGGAGAGCTGCCCAAGAGCCTGACTGAGATGTACATCCACTTCCTGGTGGTTCAGGCCAAAGTCCAGAAGGTCAAGTATGATGGAGGAGCTGAGACAGATCCTCACTGGAGTCCAGAGAGCAGGAAGATGATGGAGTCTCTGGGAAAACTGGCTTTTGAGCAGCTGCAGAAAGGAAACCTGATCTTCTATGAATCCGACCTGACAGAGTGTGGCATCGATATCAGAGCAGCCTCAGTGTACTCAGGAGTGTTCACACAGGTCTTTAGAGAGGAGAGAGGCCTGTACCAGGACAAGGTCTTCTGCTTCATCCATCTGAGTGTTCAGGAGTTTCTGGCTGCTCTTCATGTCCACCTGACCTTCATCACCTCTGGACTCAACCTCATGGAGGAAAAACAATCACAGATCTCTCAGCCTAAAAAGAGACGTCCAGTCCAGTTCTACCAGAGTGCTGTGGAGAAGGCCTTACAGAGTCCAAACGGACACCTGGACTTGTTCCTCCGCTTCCTCCTGGGTCTTTCACTGCAGACCAATCAGAGTCTCCTACGAGGTCTAGTGACTCAGACAGGAAGTAGCTCACAGACCAATCAGGAAACAGTCCAGTTCATCAAGAAGAAGATCAGTGAGGATCTGTCTACAGAGAGAAGCATCAACCTGTTCCACTGTCTGAATGAACTGAATGATGGATCTCTAGTGGAGGAGATCCAACAGGTCCTGAGGTCAGGACGTCTCTCCATAGATAAACTGTCTCCTGCTCAGTGGTCTGCTCTGGTCTTCATCTTACTGTCATCAGAAGAAGATCTGGAAGTGTTTGACCTGCAGAAATACTCTCGTTCAGAGGAGGGTCTTCTGAGGCTGCTGCCAGTGGTCAAAGCCTCCAACAAAGCTCTGTAAGAACTCTCATGAAAATCACCTTCAGTGAACAAATGAATCTGATGGAAACATGAAAGATTCAATAACTGCTGTCTGTCTTTGTTTTCTGCAGACTGTATAGCTGTAATCTGTCAGAGAGAAGCTGTGCAGCTCTGTCCTCAGTTCTCAGCTCTCAGTCCTCCAGACTCAGACTTCTGGACCTGAGTTCCAACAACCTGCAGGATTCAGGAGTGAAGCTACTGTCAGCCGGACTGGAGAGTCCAGACTGTAAACTGGAGACTCTCAGGTCAGCTTTCATTCAAATGTTGATTCTCTACAGTGTTTTTCAACCAGTGTGCTGTGAGAGATGATCAGGCGTGAGAGAATGACTTTTTTCTGATTTGCTGATTGCGCCTGCGTGAGGCTGTACATCCGTTGCTCTGTGTGTGAATGTTTGTGCATTTCAGACCTTTAGATCTACTAATGCAAGCCAGCATTAGTAGAATGGTTTATCTTAGGAATGAACTACTGATGCTCAGGGAACATAAAAACCCCTGGAATCCGTCATGTTATTTCATCGGAGCTTAGGCGGAAATACCGGGGATGCCGAGCTGGTCGTAAACACAAGGCGAAGCTGAAGGCTGAGGCGGCTAACCGGCGGCGTTTCAAACCATTTATCCCCTCCGTCATTATGGGAAACGTTAACGCCCTGTCCAACAAGACGGACGAGCTGACTGGACTGATAAGGACACAGCGCTGCTATATGGAGAGCAGCCTCCTCATCTTCACCGAGACATGGCCAACCAGCTATGTGCTGGATTTTAACGTGGATCTGCCCGGCTTTACCACCGCTCTGTGTTTCCATTCCTCTGAGAGCGGAAGCACAGGCGGCTCTCCAGACAATCTACAACACAACCACAGAACTGCAGTCCAAGCACCCAGGGGCGTTCATGATTATTACTGGGGATTTTAACCACGTGTCCCTGGAAACCACTTTGCCCACCTTTCACCAATATGTCGACTGCCCCACTCGAAATAACAGAACTATTGATCTTCTGTATGCAAACACTCTGGAAGCATACTCGACTGCCCCTCCCCCGCCCCCTTGGAAAATCTGACCAGAACCTGATACACCTGCAGCCTAGCGAACAAAAAGGACATAAAAAAACTGAATCGTCTGATCAGGAGGGCAGGCTGTGTGGTGGGGCGACGACAGAATGAACGTACATTCAGTTCTTCTGTCATGGTGCTTTTATTGCATGAAAAATTACATGTTTTACTTTTTCCTCAGTTTGATATTTATAGTTATATTATAATATAGTTAGAGACCTTTTCCACACCTGGACAGAGTCATTCTTTTTTTTTATTGTAGTGCTGATCAGTCTTAGTATTCATTTTAAAACTTGTTGACATTTGTCAGAACAGACAGAAAGTCTGGGTTTAACCTGTCCCCCCCCCCCCCCCCCCCCCCCCCCCGCGTGTCTCCGTCTGTCTAGAGATTAAAGCAGCTGAACTTTATGTTTTCTCTCATATGGAAATTGTGAGTTTGACTCCACAAGATACACAAATGTGTGCATTTAGTGAGTGAAGTGTTCTGATTGGATGGTAAGGCACTATGAGGTCTTTGATACAGGATGGGGCCATTCCATGTAAGGCCTTATAGGTTAACAGGAGGATCTTGAACTTGATTCTAGAATCAACTGGGATCCAGTGAAGTGAAACCAACACAGGAGTGATGTGATCTCTTCTGCTGGTTCCAGCTAACAATCTAGCTGCTGCGTTCTGAACAAGCTGGAGACTTCTTAAGGAACTCTTAGGACACGCTGCTAACAAGGAGTTACAGTAATCCAGTCTAGACGTAACAAATGCATGGATGAGTTTTTCAGCATCACTCTTAGAAAGTAGATTTCTGATCTTAGCAATATTCCACAGGTGAAAAATGCAGTTTTCCACGTCTGAGATCTGTGAGCCTTAAATGCTAAATCCTGGTCAAATCAAAGCTCTTCAGAACTTCTCTCTGAGTAAATGGTCTGGCTGAAGCGCTGATCTCCTCTGCCATGATCAAACTTGCTTCACTTTGTGATTCTTGTTTCCGTCTCGTCCGGCCTTCTCCGATTCAGGTAGTTCAGGACGTCCAAAAATGAAATGTGCAGTTGGGAAATGAAAAGACACACTAGAGTCTGCATGAACGTTCAAACCTTTAGCCAAAGGGGGGAGGTGGAGAAACACGACCAGCTTTGTGGCTGTCCACTCTCTCTGTCCTCAAAGCAAAACGCCAAGCTTTTTTTATTCAATGAGGGAAGATGAAAACATACTAGATACGTCAGCAGAATGGTGTGCTTTTGTCTAGTCTGCATTGCAGGTGTCGTGGCTCCATAAACACTCCAGTACAGAAAGAAAACAGAGACCAAAGGTCAAAGACAGGCCTATTGGTGACCTCTGTACAGACAGAAAAAAGAGAAAACATCACTGAGGTCAATGCGTTTAAACCAGGAGTGGGAGTGGTCCAGTTCAGCCAGGGCTACGTATGGATTAGGATCAGAAACGGTAGAAGAGCTCAAGATGTTATTTACAGCGGGAAATTGGTGGGTAATGTACCGACCCATCATATGTGGTGCTCTGAGCTCACAGATGAGGTGGCTGTCAGTCAATTAAGGCCTTCATCAGAAACCACGCCCTGTGACAGGGTGTGAGCTGAGTTTCTCCTATTACTGTCCTTCTTTTAGGTGTAAATGACCTAGATTCGGCCTATTACAGTTTTATTTTTGTAATTCTCTCTTATTGTATAACGTGGTTGTGGCTTTTATTTTGAAGGACGTGCTGAACCGGAAGTCGTCAGGCAAGCGAACGTGAAGGCTGCATGTGCTTCATGTCAGCCAAAAGATAAACAGACAACTTCGGTGTTTTCTCCTTGTTAATCTATGAATTTTTTCCCGTAAATTTACGAGTTTTTATCTCCTAATAAAATTACTTGTTTTTGGTGGCCATAAAACTCTGTCGTAAACTCTGAAGTACAAAGCCACTAACTCACTAACATTAGCCATAACACTGAATACTCCTGAAAGACTCAGCTTCACTGCTCTAGCACAACATTGCGACTTTAATCTTGAAACTTTATTTCGACTTTTATCTCAACACGAGTTTTTTCTCGACATTTTTTTTGTGTCAAGTTTTTTTCTCGTCATGACGAGATTAAAGTCGACATAACGACTTTAATCTCGTCTTGTTGGCCAGAATTTTTTTTTCCTCACCGTGGCCCTAAAACTCCGTCGTAGTATCTTGATGTTACATTGGTTGAAAGAAAGGTTTCAAATTTATAAAAATACAAAATGGCTGCCAAACAGTCTCCATCCCATTGTGATTTCAAGTCTCGATGTCGTAATGCAAAGCACTCATCATTTGACAGTAAAAGTGCAGGCACATTCTCCAGTAGGGGGCATCCTGTCAAATGCTGAACCTCACGATTAGTTCTCTCATCCATGCATGTGCCATTAATCTTAGCACACTCATTCATGTATAATGGAGAAATATAGTGATCATCAGCTAACTAGTTGAATGACACAGCATCATATTGTCATTTAACCACTAACCTATGTGGTGTAACAACATGATAGTGACTTCTCGTAACAGCCACCTAACTCATGGTTTGGGAATCAACACTTCCCATGAGCCTTAGCGGCCGTGGGCGGGGCTAAGGCCCGGGTCCCGACGCTTGTCCACAAGATGGCTGGAGCACATGTTTGAACTGCATCTTCCAGCTACGAGGAGGAAAATAAAAAATACATCAGAACTAACTTAGATTTGCTCCCACTGTTTTTTCTAACATACATTGAGTGTTTGTGTGTGTGCTTTAAGCTGCTCTGATCATTTTAACGTTTGAATGGTGTCTCTAGCTAAAATTGTGTGGAAGTTGTAAGTGTTGGAAGATTCAAAGGTTGTCAAAGATTGAATGCTGTACTGCTTAATGAAAGCTGAACTTGCTGATGAATTGGCTGAACTATCCTGGAAAATCTTGAAAAGTTAAAGGATAAAAAGTCAAAGCTTATGAGTAACCCCATCTGAAAGAAAATTCTTCCATGTAACGAAATATAATTGAGTTAGTGGAACTGAATTTTATCAAAAAAGGCAAGGTAAAAAAGAGTGCAGCAGCAGTCAGAAGCCAGCCTCGAACTCAGAACCTCAGTATTATAAACCTGCTTACCAAGCCACTGAGCTAACACTTTTGTATCATCATGCATTATCTTATTAGGAGAAGCCGAGTTGAAACAATTTCATGCCACAGTTCGTTTTTTACGTGGAAAAAACGAACATAAGTTTTCACTTTTGAAAAGTCGCAGGATTTGAAGGACCAAATGTGGTAAAAAAAAAAAAAGATTTTGGAGGTAAAAAAATTGTAGGAGTTAAACAAGGCCCGAAATTGTTGAAAAAATGGCTGAATTAATGAAAATTTGAAGATTTGAAGGAAAGGAATGAGCTGAACTGTTTCATACAATGGTTAAAGTAAGTAAAAACATGTAAAAGAAGTTAAGCACAAAGATTCTCTATGTATTTTAATGGAGCAAAAAATCCTGGAAAATCCTGGAATATCTTAAAAAGTTCAATGATTTGAATGACCAAAAGTAATAACTGTAATAAGTTGAAAGAGCTCAACATTTTAAAATTAAAATGGCAGAAAAAATTTTTAAGGGTCCGAACAGGGTTTCGAACCTCGTGCAACATAACTTCCCAATGCATTTTAATAGGGCAAAAATTTCCAGAAAAACTGGAATATCTTAAAAAGGACAAGGATTAGAAGTACCAAAAGTCATAGCACCCATAAGCCGAAAGAGCTGAACATTTTAAAAGTTGAATGTTTAAAATGGGTTAAAAATTGTAGAAGTAGTTAAGTGTCAAAAAACGGCGGAAGATGAGCGTAATAAATAAAGAGAAACAGGAAAACAAAGGGTTGAATGCTTTACAGCATTCAACCAACTAGAAGGAGCTGCATTTCCAGAAGAAAATGCAGGGTTGAATGCTGTATTGCTGAATAAAAGCAGAAATATGATGAAAAAACATTGTAGAAGGAGTTAAGCATGAAAGCTGAAATTGTTGAAAAAATGGCTGAACTGTCCTGGAAAATCTTGGAATATTTTGAAAAGTTAAAGGACCAAAAGTCAAAGGTGAACATTGTAAACATAGAATGACCAAAAAAGGTCAAAATTTGTAGAAGGAGTTAAGCATGAAAGCTGAAATTGTTGAAAAAATGGATGTACTGTTGAAAATTTGAAGATGCTAAATGGCCAAAAGTGCTAGCATTGGAATCAGCATCATCAACTGACTCAAAAAAACATATTGAGAGTACCATATTGGTAAAAGCTACATGTTCTAAAAGTTGATAGAAAATCCATTTTTTTTTCAAAACGGTGGCTTTTCTATTAATTTTATCTCCATAGCAACCATTTTATTTTTGTGTCGCCTGGGGATGACGAACAAATCGACCTCAGTTTCAGACAAATCGGAAAAAGTAAACCTTTGGACCTCCTTAGTAACGAAGTTTGTTTGCTAACCACGCCCACATTTCTTATATGTCCAGATCCAGTGAAATTTCAATTTGTTCAGTTCCAGCCATGGATGAATTTATTGCAATATTTGCTTCAGATTTGGTCAGAAAATGGCCATCAAACAGTAGGTTGTGTCAACATCCCATAATGATTTCTAAACCTATATTATAGTCCAAAGCCTTATGATCAATTTAACATTTGAACGTTGTCTCTAGGTAAAGGCATGTTGAAGTTATAATGCTTAAAAGAAACAAAGGTTTTTAAGGATTCTCAATGTATTTAAATGTAGCGAAAATCTTGGAAAATCCTGGAATATCTTGAAAGATTCAAGGATTTGAAGGACCAAAAGTAATAGTTGAAAGGAATAAGCTGAAAGAGCTGAACATTGTAATAGTAGAATGGTTAAAATAGGTGAAAGTTTGAAGGAGTTAAAAATTGCCTCACATTTTGGCAACAAAACATGGCCTTCAAACCATAGGTAGTGTTGCCATCCCATAATAATTTCAAAACCTCTGAAGTCCAAAGCCTTGTGAACATTTAAATGTTTGAACGGTGTCTCTAGCTGAAAGCATGTTGAAGTTACAATGGTTAAAAGAAACAAAGGTTTTCAAGGATTATCCTTGTATTTAAATGGAGCATAAATCCTGGAATATCTTGAAAAGTTCAAGGATATGAAGGACCGAAATTGATAGCTGAAAGGAATAAGCTATAAGAGTTGAACATTTCAATAGTAGAATGGTTAAAATAGGTTAAAAACCGAAGGTTAAAATCACATTTAGGCACAAAATGGCCGCCAAACTGTAGGTTGTTTTGGCATCCCATAATAATTTCAAAATGTATGTCGAAGTCCAAAACCTTGTGAGCATTTCAATGTTTGAACAGTGTCTCTAGCCAAAAGCATGTTGAAGTTATAATGCTTGAAAGAAACAAAGGTTTTCAAGAATTCTCCATGTATATAAATGAAACCAAAATCTTGGAAAATCCTGGAAAATCTTGGAATATCTTAAAGTTCAAAGATTTGAAAGAACAAAAGTTGTAGCTGTAAGGAATAAGCTGAAAGGGTTGAACATTGTAATAGTAGAATGGTTAAAATAGGTGAAAGTTTGAAGAAGTTTAAAATTACCTCACATTTATGGCACAAAATGGCCGCCAAGCTGTAGGTGGTGTTGCCATTCCATAATAGTTTTGAGCCTTATGTTGAAGTCCAAAGCCTTGTGAACATTTAAATGTTTGAACGGTGTCTCTAACCAAAAGAATGTTAAAGTTACAATTGTTTAAAGAAGCAAAGGTGTGGTCAATGGAGCAAAAAGATTGGAAAATCCGGGAATATCTGGAAAGGTTCAAGGATTTGAAGGACAAAATATCATAGCTGGATTAAGATGAAAGAGCAGAAAATTTTAATAGTTGAATGGTCAAAATAGGTGAAAAATTCATTTTTCATTCATTCCGGTTCCGGGTTACACAACAGGACGCGTGGCGTGCCTCTCTGCGATTACAACTATCTTCAAATTACTTAAAAAGTTGATTTTTCTCCAAAAAAGAGAGCTGACCAGGCCCCGAAGAAACCCAAGGAATATGAAGAACTCAAAAAGTCTCTTGACATTATTCAAGAAACGCTGAAAAGTTTTATGGATCAAGTGTCGGCAAAGCTAACGCCACTGTGGGATATGATGGAAGAGTTCCGAAGATTTCGGGCTCAAAACGAGCAGCGAGAAAACCAGGTCGAGATTCTGGAGAAAAGAATCTCGACCTGGACGATGGACCTGGACTTGAAGAATCTCGACCTGGACCACATGGACGATGTGGAACAGCAAGTAAGGATGAATAATGTCATTCTCACTGGAGTACCAATCAAGCCTCGAGCGAAGCTGAATACAGCTGGAGCTAGCACTGCTAATGCTAGCGTAGCTGGCAGTGCTAATACGGAGATCGGTGCAGAGTCTTTGATACAGCAAATACATTCATTTCTTACATCTAAAGGGATTTCCCTGGATCTCAATACCATTGAGACCTGCCACCTGCTCCCCAGGAGAAAGGAGACGGATAAACCAGCGATCCTCATCAGGTTTGTGAATCACAAACACAAGCTAGCTTTGATGACCCAAAGGAAACAACTGAAAGGTTCGGCTGCTTATCTGAATGACCATCTGACCAGAAGGAATGCTGAAATCTCAAAACATGCACGGCTTCTCAGGAAGCGTAAGCAGATTGAGAACACTTGGGTTAAAGGCTGAAGGATTTACGTCAAACCACTGTCCAGAGGACCGGACCAAGGTTCTGGTGGTGAACACCATGAAGGACTTTGAGAAGTGCTTGATTACGGTTGTCTGAAACAACGTGGAGTAATAAACCAAAGAGCCAAATAATTTCAAGAAATATGACACCAGGAATCATCACTTTCTCTGTATGTCTGACGTCACCTGAATAACAGCAGGGTTCTGACCTGCAGACAACTTGACCTCAACTTTCACCGCAGCTGATATCAGCTGAAGAAGGATATGGACCTGAATCTAATGTCTGCAGACATAACATGGAAGAGAACTATAAACTCTGTTTTGAACCCAGGAGATCAGCTGTTATCAGTAAAAGAAGAAATACCAACCTTGGACAATCGACACTTATGGACCCTTTTTATTTTTCCCCAACAGCATTACTTTATTATAAAAAAAAAATAAAAAAAATAAATAAATATATATATATATATAAAGAGTAAAACAAATGATTAATCACTTTTGAAAATTGTTAAATTGATTGACTTTTGATGATATTACTTTACTAGCTCCTAAAATTGATAAATTGATTCAAAAATCTTTCCTAATGTAGCATAATTTTGCACATGTTTTTAACTTTTGATACTTAATGAAATTATGCTTTGAAAATTCCTGAAACAGTGTTGTGTCTATTTTACTGGTATAGTATTATTTTTTAAAGCATATGAATGACTTTTAAAAGTAACATAATTTGCATATATTTCAGATGCTGCATTTGCCATGTTAATTTCTAAAAGTTATTTTTGACGTAGTACTTAAGTAATTCATCTTTGGCATGTGCCTTATTGATACCTTATGATTTTTAATTCTGTCTGATAAAACCTAGGAACCGGATATTGATAAATCATGTAATAAAATGGTTATAGTATAACGGGGTGGGATTATATAAGTTCGCTTCCTTCCACTCCCTTTCAAGCAATATTTATTAATTATGTCTAATTATCCTAAGTTTGATTAGTTACTGTATGAATGTATAACTGATGTTTATATTGCTTTTGTGTATAACTTCTATTTGATTGCTTGAAATAAACCATTTCAAATCAAATCAAATCAAATTGTAGAAGTACTTTAACTGTGAACTTCTGCACAAAAAATTCTCCATGTATTTCAATGGAGAAGAAATCCTGGAAAATCCGGGAATATCTTAAAAAGTTGAAGGATTTGAAAAGCCAAAAGTCACAGCAGGAATAAGCTGAAAGAGCTGAACGTTTTAGTAGTTGAATGGTTAAAATAGGTTGAAAATTGTAGAAGGAGATGAGTGCCGAAAAACGGCGGAAGATGGCAGAAGAGGAAAACAAAGGGTTGAATGCTTTACAGCATTCAACCAATTAATGGTTTAAAGTAATGAATAAAACTAAAGGCTTGAAATGGTGAATAAATGGTAAGAGATGTAAAATACATTTGTATTTTTTGTAGCTTTATGGTGTGTTCACACACACACGGTGAAATAAAGGCTTGTGAACCATCAGTCTGAGAAACCATCTTTTCAACCGGGGAGGCTACATTAGGGCCTTCCTACCAGGTTTACTCATTTCTATCTGTAATAAAAATCACCTGAGGGGGGGTCAGACGGGGAGACGTAGGGCTCAAGGCTGGAGATCCAAGGTTTCCACAGCAGAAAAGCTGACAGAATACCTTCATGCTCTGTGGTTTCTGGATCTAGTAATCCCCAGTACCAGTCTGCCAGTGGCTCCTCTGTTGGACCAATCAGGAACTGCGTCTCATGAGTGAGTTCATCCACTCAGCAGTGGAGTTCCATCTGGTAGAGTGACTGTAACCCAGAATGGTGGAAATGTACCAGTGCTTGTGGTTTATGAGGCCGTGTAGATGTGCACAGTGAAGGGCAGGATTAGGACAAATTCAACCACTAAGCTACACTTAGGAGAAATTGTATTTATATATTTAATTTAATGTGCTCAGTGAAGGGCAGTATTAGGACAAATTCAACTACTAAGCTTTACTTGGTAGAATCTGTATTTATATATTTAATTTAATTTAAATATTTATTTATTGCTTTCTTTCCAGCCTCTGCCAGCTGTAACTCAAACGTTTATTGACGTCTTCCATTTTATTTTCTTCCTTTTGATATTAAACCTTTAATCCACAATTGTTTCTCACTTTCAGGTTCATTTGTTGTAGTTTGGTTGTTAGTCTGAGTTTGTCAGTTTCAATCCTATCATCATAGTCTGAAGAAACATTAGTTGTGTAGCTGACATTGTGTAGACACCAGCATGCACACACACTCCTCTGCAGCATTTGCAGTCAATTCTAAACAAAGCGCTCTGACTTCATCTCCATGAGAAACTCAAGGCTGCAGACCTGCAGCTGAGGAGAGGCTGAACTCTAGGATGTGTGTCCAACAATATGACTGATTATAGTTTCTGAATGCATCGTCAGTGGACAGAATGAATGGAAACATTGTCTGTCCTATTGTCCATTATTTTAGTCTTATCATAACTCTTCGTATGTCTGGAAAAGCTGGGTGTGAACTAACAGCATTTCTCTGCAGTGATTCCAGATAAAGTTTCCTAACAAATATAACATTTCTCTGCAGAAATGACATCATCCGTTGTAGAATCAGAGATTCAGGAGCCTCTAAAACTGCAGCTTTCTGTTCATCCACAATAGTTGTGTTTTTGTGTTTATTTATGTAGTGTGTGTGTGTGCTGTACGTCCACCATCCTGTTCTATCAGCAGTTCCCAGACAAACCTGCTTTGTCACACCTCCCTGTCCTAAGTGCATCTCATCTTCCTGTTTGTTCTGACCCCCCCAGAGGGAAGACGTCTCTGTCCTGTCAGACGTCATCAGATCCTCCTTGCTGCGTTTCATTTGCTTTTGCATACACTGGTTCCCCAATCCCCTTGACCTCCAGCTGTCCCCAGAGACCCCGCTTCTCTTTTTCTACCTTTAGCCATGTCACCAACACAACTCCAACTAAACACAAACACACAATTCACACACACAACCACAAATGGTTTGTTAAAACGCAGACAAAGCAAAGGACAACAGTCCATCACTGTTAACACAATAAAAACTTCTACACAAAAGCACAAAATACACAACGCAACACTTAAATATCTTAACCCCTAAACAAATAAAGCATTTCACTGAAATGAATCCATTAGTATGTTCACCTCCATATCTGCACGGCTGAAAAGCGTCTGATGAAGTGTCTGATTCTTCATCTCTTCTGATTTCTGGATCTTCTACTCTGACAGAAGAGGGATTGACAGAAAATGCTCTTTGTTCCTAATTCTGCCTCCAAGTGATTCTTTGTGGTGTTGTATGGTGTGCGCTTGTGTAGCTTGCTAGCTGCTATTTTCATCTGTGTTGTTGTGAGAAGTGGGCAGGCTGACTTTACTCAGAACAATAGAAGTTGAATTCTTAGAGCTTGTTGTGTGTGTGACCTTCAGACACACTCCAATATTGCATTGCTCTGTCATTTCTCTCCTTCCTCTGTAAAATATCTGCAGGCGGTTTAAACTTTTTTATATTCTCTTGATTTGTGTCAGATCCATTAAAATGTGATCAAGATTTTCCTACTGAAGATTTTTTTTACCCATAATTCAAAGTGATCTTCAATTCTCAATGAACAATTCATTTTACAAAGTGATGATGTCATTTGAAAATGTATTTTACAATTTAGGATTCAAGATGAAGAAAAACTATTTAATCTAAAATTTTAGAAATCAAAGCTTTTAAAATTATTAGATTTTAAACTGTCTTATTTCTGGTTCCATAATTCAGATGAAAAAACATTTTCAACTCTCATTTCCATTTTATATTAAAGTTATATTAAATCTACTGCATTTTCATTCACATTCATGTTTTTGGGTCAAAGTCATAAAATAAATTGCTAAATCCCCCCCCCCCCCCATGCATAATTCATTTCCAGGTCTTCATGATTTTTCATCTAAAATCTCTCCTGAAAATGTCATCTGTCAGTGTCTCATCAGGGCGGGTCCCACCTGACTGAATGGACCAAGTTCCTGGACCTCCAGCTGCATCACTGCTCCTGAACACACTTTTCTGTCTGATTGCAGGTTGAAGGACTGCAGTTTGTCAGAGATCAGCTGTGAAGTTCTGGTCTCAGCTCTGAAGAAAAACCCGTCCAATCTGACAGAACTGGACCTGAGCTGGAACAACCTGCAGGATCCAGGAGTTCTTCATCTGTGTGGTTTTCTGGAGAGTCCAGGCTGCAGACTGCAGACTCTGAGGTCAGACTCCATGTTTCAGTTGTGTTCACATCAATATGATGACAAAGTTGTGTTAGGACTGAACTGCAGACATGAGGCTCATCAGCTCTGCTCTGTGTCTTTGGTCCAAGAGACTCCTTTAAAGCGCCTGCAGAAGCAGCAGCCTCACGTGCACGCTCACATGCACTCTGAGTTCTGCTGTGTTTCAGCAGATGCAGCTGAGAGTCCAAAGGGTTAGGGTGACAGAGTCCTGCTGCAGCTGGATGCTGCTCTGACAGACACATCCTCCACAAACATCCTCACCTTTTCATCCACAAACATCATCACATCATCCATCAAAGCTCCCAGCAGCTTCTGACTCTTCATTCAGAGCTGAAGTCATGCTTGATCAGGGATCAATGTCCAACATTTGCTGCTGACTCTTCCTCATCACTTCCTTCTTCTCTCTGCTTTGATCTGTTGGAGCTGAAAGTCTCTGCTTGAAGGGCTGCAGCAGAGAAGGACTGGAAGATCATCTCCTGAAAACTGGGAGGAAGACTTTCCAGCATCCTGCTGCTGAAATTCTCCCATGATTCAGTGCTGTTTGGAGAAGAGCTGAGCAGAAAGAGGAAGTGGACTTTTTCTGCTGTTGCTGCAGAAACTTCAGTTGGTTTGGATGCAGCCACAGGCTGATGTTTGACTTTCACACATCTGGACTTCTTTCCTGAAGCAGCTGCATGTTGTCCTGAATGTTCCTGAATGTTCTTCTTCTCTGCTTCTGCTGGACTCTTCTGATCTGCTGCTATTGCTTCACATCTTTGGACTTTTTCTAAACTTTCTGATCTTCTTCAGCTCTGATCTCTTTAGAAGAAGTGAAGGATGAAAAACAGGAACTTTGTCTTTAAACTCAACTCTTTCTTCTGGATTCAGGTTATATGGCTGCAGTTTGTCAAAGACCAGCTGT
The DNA here is from genome assembly GCF_053564925.1 of Oryzias latipes. NCBI lineage: Eukaryota > Metazoa > Chordata > Actinopteri > Beloniformes > Adrianichthyidae > Oryzias > Oryzias latipes. Next base: position 3,521,164 of record NC_136238.1, read on the forward strand.
GCTGCTCTGGTCTCAGCTCTGAAGTTCAACCCGTCCCACCTGACAGAACTGGATCTGAGTTACAACAACCTTCGGTCTTCAGATGTTCAGCAGCTCCAGGATCTGGTGGAGAGTCCAAACTCCAAACTACAGACTCTGAGGTCAGTAGAGGGTTGGAGTCAGTCCAGCTGCTTCCAGATGTTTGGTCCTAAAGTTAGTCTGAGAGCAAAGATGCAGAGTTTCCTGTGAAGCTGCAGCTTCTCAGTGAAGCTCTGAGGAGAATGATGACAGGCTTCAGGACAACAGTCAGCCAATCAGAGCAGCAGAAGCTCCAACAGGTGAAGATGACAGGAAGCTGCTGCTCTGAACAGGACTGAAGCTCCTGCTGCTCTTTCTGCTGCTGTGCTGCATCACTGACTGACAGACCAGGATCAGGAGACACTCCTTCATCTCTGTCTCTCTACTTTCTCTCTTCAGCTGGAGTTAAAGAGTCTGATGTTCCTCCTGGAGGAGCAGAGAGGAGCAGCAGCAGCAGCTGGTCTGCAGAGATGTGGTGACTGGACGGTGTTCCTGGGAGGTGGAGAGCAGAGTGATGGAGGAATCAGAGGAAGTGGAGATGAGTGTCAGAGCTGCAGCAGGAACTGATCTGAGATCAGCTCCACTGTCTCTCAGTTATGGGGCTGCAGCTCCCCCAGTGGACTGATGGAGAACTGCACTTCCTCTAATTCTAACTTCTCAAACGTCACTATGGGGTCAAATTGTGAAGTTTGGTCGTTTCCTGCAAATAAACTCTGATATGAATTTGTAACAACAACCAGTAAATAGCTGGTAAACTAACCTGGCTCCAGTTAGTTTCCATTTTAAATAAAAAAGTTTCCTCTTGGTTCAAAGTAAACCTGGACGGTTTCTCTAAACGGATGTGGATGGAGGCCCTAGCTCTAGCTGGAAACACTGCTACAACGTGAAGGGGATTGTCATGGATGGTTACCTCTCAGGTTGGACACGCCCCTGACCAGGTGCCAGTGGTTGTATTGATGATTGAGGATCAGATAGAAGAGTTGGAGCAGCATAGCAGCCCCAGTCTGCAGTCTAACAGTGGTGACATCAGGCTGGGCTCATGGGCTGATTTGGAAGAGAGAGAAACTGTCAACTTTGTAGGGGAGAGCTGCATCAAATCCTTGTTCTCCTGTTTCTTTAAGTGGTCAGACAGTCAGCATGTAGGTTTGGGACTTTTATTTTGTAGGATCTGAGGGAAGTTTGTTTTCTGCGTTTACTAGAGGTGTGTTCTGTTTGTTGTGTTCGCCTTGGCTCTCCCTGAATTTAAGATGCTCCTAGAATAAATTCCAGTTATTCTTTATCTCCACTTCTTTGTTTTTTCTACACATTTATCTGAATTATTTCACTTATTCACCAACGTGAAAAGAGGAAAAGTTGATTGAATCAGTGATGAACAGAAGCACAAATACAGAAAGACATCCTCAGCGGGGGGGTTACCAGCAAACAGCACCTTTAGCCAAAATAGATCCAGATGTGAGAATCAAAGACTCCTCTACACACTGAAGCAAGCAGCTCTACAAAAGGCAGAACTGTCTGGGTTCTGGTTCTGTTTGGAAGAGGAAAATTCCCAGCAGAACTTTAGTCATCAACAAGTTTAGGAAAACGTCTCTGCTGCAGAACACAGGAGAACCAAACCAACTCATGTGTCTGTGTGGGACTGGAAGTTCAGAAAAGTCCTCATGGCTTTGAGATGCTTTTTGGGAACAAACAGATCCCAGAGTGGAAAGCCCACACCATGACAGCGCCGCCTCCTTTAAGGCTGGAAGCTACATCTCCAAAATAGACTTTGGTGGCTGTTTTGGAGCAGATGAGAACTTTTTCAAACGGTAAAAACGTCTGCAGCTGGAAAAGTACAACTCTGTTGAACAACGTGCTTTTATTTTGAAAATTACAATGACTTGGTTTCATTTAAAGTAGATTTATACATGTGTGTATTTGTTATTTACAATGATGTTCTTATTGCAAACCTGAAAGTGAATCCTTGGAAAATGGCATCATGTGAAATAAAGTTTGAATAAATCAATAAATAATCAACACATAGCGCTGTCGGTGGGATGTTTGTGTGCATTTATACACGCCAACATATCCCAGAATTCCCTGGTTTCAGCGCCATCATGTTTTAAAAATAACTTTATTCCACAAAAAGGAAATAAATCCAGTAGAAAACATCAAACTAAAGCTTGGTGGGTGATGCTAAAGCTGCTGACGCCCTCTTTTTATATTTGATTATCATTGAAATATAATCATTACAAACTCTCAGACACAACCACACAATGATGCAAGGCACAGCTCTACACACACAAAACAACGTCTACATGTCTAAAAATCTAGAAATCTTTCAGCATCAATGACATTTCAAGGCATTTAACAATCTGGACTCTAGATCAGTAACTATTCTGTAGCAGATTTCAAATGTTCTAAAATAAAGGATTTGAGTTCTGAATCCATTCAATGAGGAGAAATACAGTCTGACTTCAATTTCAAACACAGTCAATTCAGATGATCTGTTTTCATTTGGATGCATTTCTTTCATTTTGGGGACTACGGGCCATTTGATGAATTTCCATAGTTGATCACCTGATGTGTCTGTTATTTTAGATTGATGATCCTTTACTGTTAAAGTCATGGTAGAATTGACCTTTAAAGGATTTGTTTACATATTTATCATCACATTTTTCAGTGAGTTTTATTTCATCTATGACTAAATGTGGTAGTTTAATTTGAACACTGGAAGACAATCTTCTATTTCTTATTAAATGGATTAAAGCAATTGGAATTTCTCTGCAGGTTTTCTGAAATTCCTTGGTTGAACATTAAATATCAAATTGACTTTTGAAGTCTCTTCATTGAAGAATTTCTCCATTTGAATCAAGAACCTCGTTTCCAAAATGATCTTGAGGTCAAACCAATTCTGATGAAACATTGTCTTCCTGTTTGTGGTCATTACTCTGTTGTTCCACAGGGGGGCGCAGTGAGGCCAAAACTAGGACTACACAGCATTTTCCGCTGGAAAAGTACTTGTTGGTGAAATTCTGAAATCTTTAGAGGAAGTTTGGAAATTTCAAAGTCACATCAACAAAAAATCAAATCCAGCGACTTTTTTGAAGATGTTTTTGGGAAAATGAAACCAGAATGAGTCAGGATTAGCTAGAAAGTCTTGTAACATTTGATTCTGAAAGTTCCAACCATTGATTCTAAACCAATCGTCTTCACACCTCCATAATTATATTCCTGAATTAGTGGAGATTTTCTGATGAAATGGGTCTTACTTCTCCAAATAAATGTATAAATAATTGAGTAATTCTTTAAATTCTTTGGATTAATGTGGAATCAAACCTGCAGGAGGCACAGCAGCTGCAGTTGCCAGTGACTGCCACGAGAGGGCCCCAAACAGCTGCATATTCAAATCTGGTGCCTGGAACAAACGTCAACACTTTCCATTCAACGACCGACAAGAAGAGTGTTTTCTTTTTTCTACTTTTTTTATTTAGGTTCTATCAATTTGCAGGTAGATAGAAGCCTTGGCTTCACCAGACACCTTTTTCTGTTCATGTTGTTCACTGTTTATGTTGATGTTTAAAGTTTGTGTGTTTAACATAACCAACATAAATCTCTCTCTCTCTCTCTCTCTCTCTCCCTCTCTCTCTCTCTCTCTCTCCTTTCTGCCTCACACAATCTGAGAGGATTTTTCTGCAGCGTGTTGATCTGGAAACTATTTTATTTTGAAAAAACAGACATGCTTCTTAATTATTTGTTTTAATGTGAAAGTCCTGACCAACATCCTTTTTAATGTCTGATCGTTAAACTTTATTTCAGAAATGTCCATGTCCTTCATGTTGAACGTCTTTCTCTGTCATCCATTCCTTGATTTCTGATTTCATGCTCAACATTTCAAGCTGATGTCTTTGTGTCTCAGCCTTCCTGGTATTCCAGGAAGCATGTTTAAACTAGCCTGACTTTAAGCCTGAACTCTGGCTGAAATCCGCCTGAACTTGTTTACTCTGGGTATGTCGGTTCCAAGAGACCGGATATGAGTTGGCGTAATTACGCTCCACTTGGTAACCCTGGGTTCACCTCTCAACATATGCGTTTCAGTCCAGATAACGCTGCGGCATTCCTACAGGCCGACCACGGTGTGTTGTTTTCACAGGGCTGTTGACACATTCAGTGTTGCCAGTCATTGTTTCTTGCCTCTGTGGTCCAGTGAAACCATCTTGAGTTGAGCAGGGTGAGTCAACACTTGGAACTGTCTCTGATTCCACCTCACAGGTGTTCTCTAACAAAGTATCCTGTGATGTCCTGGGAAATGAAGTCTCTTTGGTTTGAAGCAAGTGTCTGTGGTTCCACCTGTACACTTGTCCTCTTGGTGTTTTTACTATGTAGGATCTTGGCAGATTGTGTTTATTTATCACAGTGGCTGCTTCCCACTTGCTGCCTTGCCTAATCCTCACATTTTCCCCATCTTGGAGTTCAGACAGCATCCTGGTTCTTTGATCAAAGGATTGTTTCTGTCTTTCCTGTCTCCTTTCAAGGTCACTCCTGGCATTTTCATGAAGAGTAGGTTGTAACATTGCCTTTGACAAAGGTAGTTTTGACTTAAGTCTTCTCCCAAGGAGTAATTGTGCCGGTGAAAGGCCAATCCCATCTAGTGGCGTATTCCGGTATTACAGCAAGGCTAAGTATGGATCACCACCACTGTCTTGTGCTTTCTTCAACAGGTTTGTTACTGTCTGGACCGCCCTCTCAGCCTGTCCATTTGATTGTGGGAAAGTGGGACTGGAGGTGGTGTGTTTGAAATCCCATACAGTGCTGAAATCCTCCATCTCCTGGCTCACCAGCTGTCTGCCATTGTCTGAGAATAACTCATCAGGCACCCCAAGTCTTGCAAAAATGGACTTGAGTGCAATGCTGATGTGTTTGCTTGTGGTTCCACTCAGTTTGATGATCTTTGGGAACTTTGAAAAATAATCCACACACAGTAAGAACTCAGTATCATTGAAGTGAAACAAACCACACCTACTTTTTCCCATGCTCTTTCAGGAACTGGATGTGGCATAAGTGGCTCTTTGGGATTATTGTGTCTGTGTGTGTTACATACAGACACAATGAGCCACAACTTCCTCTATCTGCTTAGCCATACCTGGCCAGAACAGTAAATCTCGGGCTCTTTCCTTACATTTAACTATTCCCAAGTGTGATTCATGGACTTTTCTGAGCATTTCACTTCTCATTCTGCGTGGTACTACCAACCTTGAGTTCTTGAATATGAGTCCATCCTCATAAGACAGTTCTTCTCTAAATGTCCAGTATTGCTCGATCTTGTCTGGAAATTGTCTCTGCTACCGCCTGTTCCAGCCCCTGCCTCTCGGCGCCCCCTCGATGCTCTTAGCTGAGTGTCCCGCGGGGTCCGAAGCGTTTACTTTGAAAAAATTAGAATAATGGAATAGGACTCCGGTTCTATTTTGTGGGTTTTTCTTCTGAACTGGGGCCATGATTAAGAGGGACGGCCGGGGGCATTCGTATTGTGCCGCTAGAGGTGAAATTCTTGGACCAGCGCAAAATGGACGAAAGCGAAAACATTCTTATCCATCTCTTCATCTATGAGTGTTTCTTTGTGTTCATTTAGACACGCTCTGCTTAGTGCATCTGCAACATGCATCTCCTTTCCTGGTTTGTATTTAACCTCCAGACTGTACTTTTGCAGCCTCATGAGCATTCATTGCAGTCTAGCTGGAGCACTGAGGAGTGACTTTGAATCACTTCTAGTGGCTTATGATCACTTTCTTTTTATTTATTTTATTTTATTTTTTTTAACTTGTCCTGTCCAACAGCTAGGCAGGCAGATGAGAGCTGAGGGCCTCTTGTGTTGGACATATTTTACTTTAACAAGAGGGGTTATTAATCTTCTGACAAACCAAAGGTATGACTGAATAAACCCCTTTTGGAATGGAGGCCAAACTTTATTAATTTCAACCATGTTTGAAAATCTTTGGTGTTGGACCGGACGGAAAAGGAAAGAAGGGAAGATGATATATATATATATATATATATATATATATATATATATATATATATATATATATATATATATATATATATATATATATATATATATATATATATAACTTATCCAATTTTGCCGCCTTAAATGAATTACTTCTATTGGTAACAAGTAATTGAGTTAAATGTATTCAACCTTATTTCTTAAGGTCCGTACACACTGGGACGAATTTCGCGCGATATTCGCCGACGTTTAACGCCTCGTGACTAAACAAAGGGCACCAATGTGAGTGTGCACACCGACGCGAAAAAACGCCACGCGTCAAAGTGTCACTTTTTAAAAAACAACTCGGGTTCCTTTTTTTGGTTTGACGCGCTGCGTCAAAAACTATACGTTTTGCACACGTGTCTGGAGCTTCTGAAGTTACAGTAGAAACACAACTTGGGGGCGGTCAAACACAAAACTGCCTTTCTGAGCACACATACCAGCGAAGAAGATAGACGCCAAGTAGCGTCTACACTGCCGCAAAGAAATAAGGACGGACATTCTAAAATATCCCCGAAAACGCTCATGATACATTTTCAGCTCTTGTACCAGTCGATAAAACTCCCCATGTTCTTCTCTTCTCGTAACTATGGGATGTACCCAAAATCTGCGTCTTTTCCGCTGTCTTTCATCATTCAACAGAAAAATAATTTCTTCATCTCTGGAACTGGAGCTAGAGCTACTGGTGCTGGAAATATTCATGTTTTCTTTGTATGATTCTGACAAGCACGTAAATACTTGCTCTCTTCTTCTGAGTGAAAAGCGACTTTAAGAAGCATAAAGTTGCGCAGGGCCACCTTGTGTACAAGAGTATTTCTGTTTTACATTAAGAGCCATCTAATGTCAGGGAATGAAATTGCATGTTCACTCGGCTCATCGTCAGCGAAAATCGCTTGGGTGTGAACACAAGAAACGTAGCGAAAAACGCTGGCGAATAACGCCTGGCGAATATTCGTCCCGGTGTGTACGGGCCTTTACGTTTATAAAACTCAATAATTATTTATACAACTCAGATTCACATATTTATCTAACTAAATGTCATATTACTCCAATTCAATTAATCTTTTTTCCATCTTAATTTATTATATTTCTTAACCTCTCATATGTCTAAGTTTTAGCCGGCAGATATTCTCATTTTTATGACAACAAAAAGGACGGGAAAATAATGCACGGAGTGCAAAAAAGCATTGAAGAATTTACCATCATTGTCATTACAGCATTAGATGGTAGGGGTGCTATATAAACTCATCATCCTCTCCTTCACTCTCACTCATGGTGCAGAGACGTAAGCACAGTAGGACAAAATAACTCAGCAAAATACAGTAAAACAGCAAAACAACTAAAAACATTTGGTCAAAAACCCACACTTAAACCCAAATCTGTCCAGACAGGCAAAGGGAATGATATCCCACAATTCCTTGCGGTGCCGATCTAACAGCAGCACCAAAGTTACACCTACTTAATTGAATTAATTTGAATGAAAGTAAAATAACTGTCTGACAACTATGTGCTATTTTAAAGCTGACTGAACAAAAAACTGATTTATCTTAACTGAAGCAAATAATGAAGTTAGATCTAAGTAAAAAGTTTCTCTTTCCAGCATCCATATGTGGTCTTATCACCCTCTCATGGTGGAAAAAGTATTATCTGAGCTTTTTCATCCACTAAGTCATCTTCAAATGGACACGCCATGCTGCTTCACCTCTCTGAAAACAAACTAACCTTCAACTAAACCTGCTCCAGACCAGGCTATGTTCAGAGCATGAGTTGCTATGGCAACTTGACATACTCTGAAACATACCTCCATTTCTGGAACTGAAAGCTGAGGTTATCAACTTTCTTAGCCTCAAACTTACCGTGGGAGCTAGCAGAACCTGCTTTCTGGAATACCCCCCTGAAGGTTTCAGCACCACCATCCGGACAGCTCCCACTGCATGTTCTCCTTTAAACCCAGCCGGGCTCCAACCAAGAGTTTGGGAAGAAATCAGGAGAAACTGGAGAACGGAGGAGGAGATCTAAGGATCTCTGCAGAGAGAAGGTGTGGAGAAAAGACAGACGTGCAATGTAGCCAGTTCTCTGACCGAGTCCTCATGAGAGACACGCTACATGTGTCAAGCAGGACAGACGTGGGATTAAAGGGGAGGAGGAGATCTGAGGATCTCTGCAGACAGATTACCAGGTTGAGTTAGTGTCTGTGGTCTTCTGATCTATGTCAATATTATTTTTATTCTCTTTCTGGTTTTCATGCTGGGATGGGGCGGGGGAGGGTGGGTGGTTTGTTCATTATCTTAATTTTGAATCATCTACAGACAAATGGTTCAAAGTATCTCTCAGCTGGATCATTTATCAATATGTTCATAAAATAAAAAGAAGTACAAGGATCAGTAGATTCTGCACACATACTGCAGATTAGCCCCCCTGTCCTCCCCCCTCCTTGGTTCTCCTCTCTGGGAAAACTTTTCGTACTACTACTTATATATTGTTTTACATTTTTTGTCTTTAATTGTGTTTAATGTTTTGTTTTTTAATTGCTTTTTCTGTGGGATGTCCATCCAACAAGCCGGCATTTATCCTGACTTGGGACATGTGAGCACTGAGTGGTTCCACATGTGGTAGCATTAAAACACGCAAGAACCTCAAATATTCCAAATACCATCAAAGTACTTTATCTACTTTATTTATGCTGTTTTTATTTGTTTTAGGAATTATTGTATTATTATTTAAAATTATCAATAAAGTTTATTCATCCATCCATCCATCAATCCATCCATCAATCCATCCATCATCCATCCATCAACATTTAGTTGGAGGGTCTCTCTGGACAACGTCCCACGTACCTGTCATCCGTGGATCCACAGCATTCAGAGGACATCCTCCTCTGATGGACGTCCTCCTCTGATGGACGTCCTCCTCTGATGGACGTCCTCCTCTGACGGACGTCCTCCTCTGATTGACGTCCTCCTCTGATGGACGTCCTCTGCTGTGGAGCTCCAGTCTTTTGCAGGAGGTGCAGCCATCAAGTCCCCCACCAGGCCGTCCCAGATGGCAGCGACCCCCTCAGGGATGAAGCTGCTGGCCGTGGTCCTGAAGGAGTCTCCCACCTGGAGAAATACAAGTTCTAAACATGAGTTGACATTAGTTAGTAGAACTTGTACTTTGAAAGGAGGAAAATGGCAGGAAAGGTGTCTGAAGTTCCAGAAAAAGTAAACCAGTTTTTAAAGTGAAATGTATTTTATTTAGATCCATTGGCCTCTGTGAATGAATGAGTCATAATAAGTAATTAGGTACCATGTTGGTATTTTTCCAACTGAGATGAACAAACCCAGAAACAAAGCCACAGATAACCAGCTGACCAGAAGTTATTTGGCTTTAATGTTACGGTTCGGCTCACTTGAGATCAGAATGTGGCCCTGAACCAAAATGAGTTCAAACCCCTGCTTTACGCGGTTCATGGTATCACCTCACAGGCTCCTCTGGAAGCTCAGTTACAGTCAGACAGAGACCAGAGATGAAGGATGAAGAGCGAGGAGGAAGAGGAGGAAGAAATCTTCCTCTTTGGTCTTTAAATGTCCATTTTTTGTCCATTTCTGTTGACCAATCAGATGTCTTTAAATCCCAGCGCCTGATGATGCCGACCACCAGAACCTCAGCTGTGTTCAGACTTGGGTTGTTCCTCCACCTCATCGGCTGCAGTTCCTGCGTCCATGGAGTCCCTGGATCAGTTGGTATTGGTTACTTGGTTCTGATACATGGACTGTTCTGGTCATGTGATTTTCCTTGAAGCGATAAGATGACCAACACAGGGTTCTGCTGTCTCTGCTCGGCACATGCCAAGGTTTCAACATCGTCAGATAACTGGAAACCCCAAAGTCTAAATGGGAAACACCTCTAACCTAACCTCTGATGAACATCTAGAAACCACCTCTGTTGCTAAATCTGACATGACTGTCAGTCTGAACATGATTCTTCATTTCTAACAGTCAGGCTGAAGAGAGGAAACCTGAAGGAAACAGTTTATCTGAGAAACTTTTCTCCTGAATGTGGAACTTCTTCCTCATCTTCACTTCCCTTTCTCTGATCTGCATCTGTCCCTGCAGACGTTTCCTGTCCGTCTGCTCTCTATAAAGAGCCTGTGAGATCTTCAGAGACTGAAGACCTTCAGCAGCTGACGCCTCAGAGGTCCTCCTGCCTGAACCAGCGTGGGTCCAGCATCCCGTTCTGAAGCTCCTGAAGAACCAGAGACTGTGGGTGAGACCATCAGCCATCAGTTCACTCTCCAGAAAGTCTGGAGTTCCTTTCAGACCTTTCAGTTTGAGGGACTTTGAAAGTGTCCTTAGAAAACTGCTTTATCTGCTGGTTCCTTCTTCTGAACGGAGACAGACAGACGTTTAGAACAGAAGGTCCTGGTCCTTCTTTGGGGATGAAACAGGGAATTCCAGGAATGTCATGGTTTCTGCAGAAACGCCATCCATCACTGTGATCCTGGTCCCATTAGGATCTCTAGACGTGTTGGTTTCTGCTAAACGCTTTCTGGAAGAAAGTGTTGAGGATCTGCAGCTGCTTTGGTAGAAAAGCTGAAAAACCAACAGATGTTGTTGTTTCTGCTTCCAGGTGACCATGAAGATCCTGCTGAGCTGTTTGCTGATCTTCATGCTCTTTGCTGGCTCATCACTGGCTACATATGAAAGTTTTTGCAGGAAGCACATAGACAAAGACATGACAGACATGGTAACAATGGTAAACAACAAATGTGACTCAGTGATAAAAGACAAGAACATTTACGACAACAACAACTGTAAAAGAATCAACACTTTCATTGCCTCTGACCTGGCTGAAGTCGAAAAAATCTGTACAAGTGAGGGAACCCTAAACAGTCAAAGTCAAATGATGGAGAGCAAGAAAATGTTCACACTCATCAACTGCAAACTGAAGGACAACAATGCCAAGAAACCCAACTGCCAATATGAAGGCATTCTCCTGACTAACAGGAAGCTGTTGGTCCAGTGTGACAACAACAACCGGCCTGTTCACTTTGGTGGTTACATAGCAGAGCCTGGTTTCTGATGTCTGGATTCCTGAGGCGACAGTGAAATGTCCTGCTGACCTTCTCTGAATCCCACTGAACATCTGGCTTTACTGCAGCAGAGCCGCTTATCTAGATCAGCTGATCCTGTTCTGTGCTGCTCACAGTTTGCATTCCTGTACTCTGCTTGCTCCAACTCCAAACAAAGAGGAGTTCTGCTTTCATCAATAAAAGTATCAAGTTGACTCACAAGGACTCAGTTATTGACCCACATTTGGAATCCTGATCAGTTCAGAACTAGGACTTCTGTAGAGCCAGTATCTATGGTCCCAATGATGGATCAATAAACCTGCAGGAATGAGTCTAAACCTTTAAACTCTGCAGAAAGCTGTGGAGGCTTAGAATGACCTCACTCCCACTAACAGATTACAATCCTGTCATTTCTAATGGAAACTTTCCTTTTCTGATGGAAACATGTTTGACTTCCACCAACAGAAAGAAATGTCCTTCAAATGTTTCAGAAACGTATTCCTACTCTTTGCTCATTTATGTCCATAAATGTCCATTTTCTAACTAAATCCCACATGTTTCTTTATTTTGTGGATGTCAGACTAAATGTAGAAAAACAAAAAGCTCTAAAGTCCATGAATTTGTTCTCAACATCAAACTGTTTCAATGTTAAATCCGTGATGTTTGATGTGGTTTTAAATCCTCATTGTGTGTTTTTTTCATTCATACTCTGGTATTTTAGTTCATCATTCCGTGTTTTAACATCAATGTTCCATACCTGGTGCATTAGAGTTTCAGGAAGGGCGCCCTCTGCTGGCAGACTGCAGAGCTGAAGCTGCTGGATGTTCAGCTCCACGGAAATACCCGATCTTCTCCGAATGTGGCCGATCCGGTTTGTGACGTCACGGGACTTTCGTTTGACTTCTGGTCTTGAAGGAAAACTTGAACTGAGTCAATGTTCTCTTTGACAAGAATATCTTATGTCTCTTCATTTACTATCCTCACCGGAGGAAACAAGCGCTTGTCACCCAGAAATTCCAGCACACCTGCATTCCCACAATCCTTTGCGAACAAAGCAGCCAGTGAAAAAGCGCGATGACGTCATGACGTCTTCTCCATGTCAGAGCTCAGGACTCACACCAGCAACCTGCATTGTCCACAGGAACCAACCTGGACCTGGACTTGGATCCAACAGTGTTTGCTCCAGGAGTGACAGATCTAAGGATACAAATCCAGACTTCAAAGACATCCATTCAGGACTGGAACAGGAAGTGTTTGTCAGAGTGAAAGGAGGCTGGATTCTAGTTCAGATGATCTGTAGTTTTAGGTAAGGTTGTCAGGTTTTGGTGAGAACTCGTGCAGCAGTGTTCTGGAGGAGCTGAAGGTTCTTAATGTTACTTTTTGGAATACCAGCAAGCACGGCATTGCAGTAATCAGTTTTAAAAACATGCATTTGCATCTCCATATTAGCAAGAGAGAGCAGTGGGTGGACCCTAGCTAGATTTCTAAGATGATAAAAAACAGTTTTAACCATCTTTTTTAAGTTAGCTTAGAGTCAAAGATAACACCCAGGTTTCTGACTGTTTCTGAATGGCTTAATAAAGGTTCCTTTACCATCAGAAACGGTTTCTCTCTCTTGGCTTCAGGACTGATAACAAAATTTTAAGTTTTTTTCCTGGTTGAGCTACAGAAAATAATTTGTCATCCATAATTTCATATCTAAAATACAGTTACAAAGTTCTTCTATTGGTCTTGTGTAATCAGGAGACATAGCTATGTACAGCTGGGTATCATCAGCATAGCTATGAAAACTGATGTTGTGGCTCCTGATGACATTCCCAGGAGGAAGCATGTAAATGTTAAAAAGCAAGGGGCCGAGGATGGAACCTTGAGGCACACCACATTTAATTTCATGGACCCCTGAAAAGTCCATGCTTACCAAGAAGTTTCTCTCCATGAAGTACGATTCGAACCACTTGAGAACAGTTCCTGAAGGACTTTTAAGTCTGTTTACAAGGATCAGGTGATCAACAGTATCAGAAGCTGCACTTAGATCTAGTAGAACTAGTACTTAGATCTGACTTGAACCGGAAATCATTAACGATTTTTTACACGGCTGTCTCAGTACTGTGGTTCGTTCAAAAACCAGATTAGTTTATCTCAAAAATGTTCTTTAGTTAGAGAAACTCATTCAGCTGAATAAAAACACGTTTTTCTAAAACCTTGCTTAAAATTGGAGTTGGAAAGTATTTACAGTGTAGTCTGTTAGATACAGGTGCAAAGGTGACGACTCTGGGGAAACAACTGTTCCTCAGTTGGGTGGGACCAGCTGATGACCTGCTGTTGCCGTGGAAACAGACTTTGGAGCACTAAGCTGCAAATGCAGCTGGTTTCTTCCTGCATGGTTTGTCTGTCAGATCTTCATCAGACAAAAGAGTCCAGAACCAGATCTGAAATCCTGAAGGTCTTTTTCACAAACACTGACAGAGACTCCCAACCATCTGATTTTCAGAGAGGCTTCAAGAATCCTGTTTGAGGAGTTTAGGGTCAAAAGAAAAATGAGAAGAAAGGAGAAGTGATGGTAAATGGAGAAAGAGTTTATCCAGTTTCCCTCAGACTTCCATCATCGTGTGATGTTTGGAGAAACAGAAAGAGAAAAACTCCAAATCTGTTGATGTTTTACACAAGAAAACAATCAAACCATAAATCCAGTCAATGATTACACATCAACCAATCATCTGTCGACTGCAGAACAGATTTATCAACTTTATGATCTGCTTCAGTATCAGACCATGTCCTTCAGGTCCAAAGTCCACAGGAATCTGCTTCCTGGCTGTATTCAGAACCGGTTTGAAATTTGAGCTGGTTGGACTTCAGGGACACAAAGCGGTTCCAAAGATCCAGAGGAAGAAGTCAAAGAAAGAACAGATGCATTAGTGTCAGAGGGGTGAGTTGATGGAACAGCTGGGATGGAAAGAATGTGGATGTTTGCATTTCAAAGGCTTTCAGAAGAGGTTCTTGAATGTTAGGACTCAGCTGGGAGCCTCTTTGTTGGAATCCTAAAGGATCCTGGCTGAGATCAGATCAGACTGATCCAGCATTAGTTTGGAGTTCTGGATCAGGAAGTGATGAAAGGATTTGGAGGAGTAGAAATGAGGATCAATCATCTGTGCTTCAGCTTTTTCAGTCCCATTTCATCTGGTTGTGGTTTTTCTTTCTTTACTTCTTTCTTCATCCTTCAACCAAACAAAGAAACAAAGTAAAGATCTTCACCTCTGCAGGTACAGACCATGATATCATCTGCAAACAGACGGAGGCTTTGGGGATCTTCAAACACTGACCTCTGCAGGGCAGAATGGGAAGTGCAACTTGATGTCTGAATGGAGGACATGTTTGATCTTGAAATGAGAGGCTCTCATGTGAGGAAGAACATCTGAACAGCTTTGATCATTTTCTGCTGCTTTTGCTCTGACGTTGCTTCAATTCTGCTTCAATACGTTTGGATTTCAACTCCTTTCATGGATTTTCCTCAGAGCAGATCTACTGGATTCTGGACATGAAGGAAAACAGGACAAATGTCAGTGAAGAAACTGAGTTCATCCAGATGTTTAGTTTTAGTCCAGAAAAACAGTAGAAGAGAGAAGTTGTTTCCGATCCACAGAGTCCTGCAGGGATCAGAGTCCTGATCCTGCTGCAGACAGAACTTCTCAGAACATTTGAATCTTCATCTGAATGAAAGGAGAAAGACTTTTCTGCTGCAGCAAACAAAGGTTTGATGAAGCTGTTGAGGATTGAAGATGGAGCTCCAAAGCAGAAACTTGATGTTGATGTGCTGCTGACGATGATGATGATGATGATGATGAGGGTTTCCTCTGCAGGTGAAGGTGTGTGTGAGCTGATGTGGATCCAGTGAATCCAGCAGCATGGATCAGTGGGAGGAGCCACAGGAGGGAGCCCCTCCCTCTAAAAGCAGAGATGGTAACCATGACAACCAGAGTAAAGCTCAGAGGTGAGATGAACATCTCCAACTGTCCATGATCTTCTCCATGTCAGAGCTCAGGACTCACACCAGCAACCTGAATTCTTCACAGGAACCAACCTGGACCTGGACTTGGATCTGATTCTGGATCCAGCACTGTGTCCGTCAGGAGTGATGCGTCAAAGGGTCTTAATCCTAACTTCAAGGACATCCATTCAGGAGTGGAACAGTAAGTGTTTGTCAGAGACTGGATTCGCCAAATGAACTATCGTGATACATCACTGAATCGATTTTTCTTCCAAAACCACAAATTATTCCAGTTACAATACCTGCATAATAAACTGAAACTGTCAGCAAAATCAAAGATAGGAAAATAGTGAGATGACACACAACGCATGCCGAAACGTGTTTTGCAAATGCAAAAAAAGTTTTTGAAAGCAAAAAAATATATAATTGAAAAGCAAATAATTAGTACTTTCATTTGCAACTTAGAAAGTTTTGTGTGCAACGTAGTGGCAGGAATATCACTCCATGCATGCAGTGTCACACAGCTGTCAGAAGGGGGCGTTTGAACAGACTGTCTCACTGCAGATCAGTCTGTTCATGATCTGAGTTTAATAGTTCAACATGAAGAGAATCTGATGAACAGAAGAGATGAGTTTCTAAGAAAACCATTGTTTTTCCATCAGGATTCAACTTAGACCTGGATCTGGATCCAGCAGTGTGTCCTTCAAGAGTGACAGATCAAAGGGTCTTAATCCAGACTTTAAGGACATCCATCCAGGAGTGGAACAGTAAGTGTTTGTCAGAGTTAAAGGATTCTGGATTCTAGTTCAGATGATCTGTAGTTTTCAGATGAAGGACTTGAGGTCTGGTTCAGTTCTGGATCTCTCTGATCAGACTCACTTGGAGCATCATGTGTGTGATGAGATCTTTTCAGTTGAGTCTTCTGAGAGTCTCTGAGAGACATCAGAGATGTTGGAGAAGAAAACATGTTGACTGCTGACTCTGACTGACAGCAGCTCCAGTCTGATTCCAACCAAATCAGGAGAAAAGTTCCAGTTTTCTCTGCTTTGCTAGATTTTCTTGGTGGAAATGTCTGACTTTGGTTTCATAGTGTGGCTGATTTCTCCAAGTCTGACAATTCCACTGGTTTCTTTTTCTGGAGAAGATTCAGATGAACATGTTCTCCTCAGTCCAGAAATGCTTGAAGAATCTTTTTTTTCTCTGTAGAAAAACATCCTCATCAATGTAGCTGCTGTGCTCCAACAGCTAAACCGTGTTGATCTCCATGAATTAGATCAAGTGTTCAGATGTTTCAGACTAAATCTAACCTTTCTGGATCTAGATCTAGTCTGCTTTGGAAAAACCTCATTCTGATGATGAACTGAACAAAGTTAGAACAGAAACAACTTTTCTGGAAGTAACATATAGGATAACATTATACACAATAATTTACTAGAAAAAAACTTCAATGTTGAAAACAGATTTCTATAAAGTATTGTTGATGAAACAAAAAAAGATATATAATTGTTTGTATAATTATTCACCCTTCAGGGTATTCCAGAAAGCAGGTTTTGCTAGCTCCCACGGTAAGTTTGAGGCTAAGGAAGTGGATAACCTCAGCTTTCGGTTCCAGAAATGGAGGTATGTTTCAGGGTATGTCAAGTTGCCATGGCAACTCATGCTCTGAACATAACCTGGTCCGGAGCAGGTTTAGTTGAAGGTTAGTTTGTTTGAAGCAGCATGGCGTGTCCATTTGAAGATGATTTAGTGGATGAAGAAGCTCAGATAATACTTTTTCCAGCGTGACAGGGTGATAAGACCACATATGGATGTTGGAAAGATAAACTTTGTTGATATAACTTAATTATTTGCTTCAGTTAAGATAATTAAAAATCCTTTTTTTGTTAAGTCAGCTTAGAAATAACACATATTTATCAGACAGTTATTTTACTTTCATTCAAATTAATTCAATTAAGTAGGGGTAACTTTGGTGCTGCTGTTAGATCGGCACCGCAAGGGATTGTGGGATACCATTCCCTTGGCCTGTCTGGACGCATTTGGGTTTAAGTGTGGCTTTTTGACCAAATGTGTTTAGTTGTTTAGCTGTTTTACTGTATGTTGCCGAGTTATTTTGTCCTACTTTGCTTAAGTCTCTGCACCATGAGTGAGAAGAAAGGAGAGGATGATGAGTTTATATAGCACCCCTTTTTTGTATATAATTTTAACATATCTGTCTTATATTGTCTTATTTGGCAGTTTAGTTTTTTATTTATTTATTTATTTTTTATTCTTACTTTGACTTTTTATTCCACCGGAAAAATTGCACTGTAATTTCGTTGTACATGTACAATGACTATAAAGATATTTCTATTTCTATTTCTACAGCCAAATTATGTAATGATGGTGTCGGAAAACTCTAACATGGATGTAATCTTCAAAATATATTTCATTTTGCTCTTTTTATTGTTAAAAGAATGAGTATATCTGCCGGCTCAAACTTAGACATTTGAGAGTTCTAGACTTATAATTCATTAAGATGGAAAAAATAATAATTGAATTAATTGGAGTAATATGACATTTAGTTAAATAAATATGTAAATTTGAGTTGAATAAACACTAATTAAGTTATATAGACGTAAGAAATTAGGTTGAATAAAATTAACGCAATTACTTGTTACCAATAGAAGTAATTCATTTAAGTTGGCAAAATTGTATCAGTTATATATATATATATATATATATATATATATATATATATATATATATATATATATACATAGGAGCCAAACACCAACTCCTGGTCGACAGAGCAGTCGCTCAAGACTGCAAGTCACGACACACCAACCTGTGCACAGCCTGGATTGATTACAAGAAGGCCTATGACTCGATGCCACACACATGGATCACTGAATGATGGAGCTGTACAACATCAACAGGACTCTAAGAGCCTTCATAGGAAACTCAATGAAGCTGTGGAAAACCACCCTTGAAGCCAATGGGAAGCCACTTGCATAAGTGTCCATCAAATGTGGGATATACCAAGGTGATGCTCTTTCCTGATGACTCCCTGATCCACACCACCAGGATCTACAGTACTGACATTGGGATGTCATTCGGGCTCGAGAAATGCAGCCGGATGGTGACAAAGAGAGGCAAGGTAGTCCACACAGGGGGGGTCTCACTCCCAGAAGGAACAATAGCAGACATCAAGGACAGTTACAAGTACCTTGGAATTCCACAGGCAAATGGCAACCTGGAACAGGCAACAAGGAAAGCTGCAACAGCTAAATACCTCCAACGAGTAAGGCAAGTCCTGAGAAGCCAGCTCAATGGCAAAATAAGACCCGGGCAATAAACAGCTACGCACTGCCAGTTATCAGATACCCTGCAGGAATAATAAGATGACCAAAGGAAGAGATACAGACTAGAGCCCTGCGCGGGACTATTTTCTTCATCCCGCTCCCGCCCGCGCCCGCTGAATTTTTGACCAATCCCGCCCGCTCCCGCAACGTATGCGTTACACTCCCGCCCGCTCCCGCAATATGTATGTCCACTCCCGCCCGCTCCCGCAAAACTCATAGAATTTAGTCCCGCACAGTAATAGAGATGCATTGATTTTGTATCGTCTCCCGTCCCGCAGGAAAAAAACACGTATTTGTATTGATATTATTAAAGAGATTCATGTCCCTCCTCCAGCCTCATCTTTTCATGCATTCCTCTTGTGTAATGTGCAACTTAATTATTAAATATATTTTTACAAATCCTGTTCTGTTAAAACTGTGTGTGTGTGCGCGCGCAGACAGACGGCCTGAAGCGCGCTCTTAGTAAGAGGCGGGGCGGGGCGCACCCCCAACAACAGGTTAGATGACAGAGGCCATTGGGCGTCTCTACCTGGTGCCTTCACGGAGCTTCAGTACATAAGAATCAAACAGCCGCACAGCCTAACGTAGTCCGCTAATTTATATTCATGAGATATTCATGCCAGCACTGATCCCGCGGGTTTTTTTTTTTGCCGCCCGTTCCCGCCCGCAGCACAATTCAAACCGCCCAATCCCGCGAGATTTGGGTTGGGTCCCGCGGGACCCGGCGGGACCCGATCCCAATGCAGCCCTCTAATACAGACCACGGATGTTAAAACACGAAAGCTCCTCACCATGCATGGAGGGTTCCATCCCAAATCCAGCACCCTGAGACTGTATGCTAGCCCCAAGGAAGGAGGCCGAGGACTAGTGAGCGTAGAAGCCACTATCCAGGATGAAACATCAAAGATCCATGAGTACATCAAGCTCAAGGCCCCAACTGACAGTGTGCTCAGTGAATGTCTCAGGCAATGGAGAGCAGAGGATACAGTGCTGGAGGACAGATCCTCATGGGAGGACAAACCCCTGCATGGGATGTACCACCGGACCATAACTGAAGTGGCTGATATCAAGAAGTCCTGCCAATGGCTAGAGAGGGCTGGCCTACAGGACAGCACCGAAGCGCTCATCCTGGCAGCCCAGGAACAAGCCCTGAGCACCAGAGCAATAGAGGCTCAGATCTACCACACCAGACAAGACCCAAGGTGTAGGCTGTGCAAAGAGGCCCCTGAAACAATCCAGCACATAACTGCAGGATGTAAGATGCTGGCAGGTAAAGCATAAATGGAGCGCCACAATCAAGTGGCTGGAATAATATACAGGAACATGTGTGCAGAATATGAACTGGAAACCCCAAGGTCAAAATGGGAAACACCTCCGAAGGTGGTAGAGAATGAGAGGGCAAAGATCCTGTGGGACTTCCAGATCCAGACTGATAGGATGGTAATGGCGAACCAACCAGACATTGTAGTGGTGGATAAAGAACAGAGGAAAGCCATTGTGGTGGATGTGGCAGTGCCAAGAGATGGGAACATCAGGAAGAAGGAACATGAGAAACTGGAGAAATACCAGGGACTCAGAGAAGAACTGGAGAAAGCCTGGAAAGTGAAGGTGACAGTGGTGCCTGTGGTAATTGGAGCACTCGGGGCAGTAACCCCCAAGCTGGAGGAGTGGCTACAACAGATACCTGGAAAGACCTCAGACCTCTCAGTCCAGAAAAGCGCAGTGCTAGGAACAGCTAAGATACTGCGCAGGACCCTCAAGCTCCCAGGCCTCTGGTAGAGGACCCGAGCTTGGAGGAGAAACCACCCGCGGAGGGTGAGAGGGGCGTTTTTTTTTTTTTAATATATATATATATGCTTCACAAGGAAAATGGAAATAAGATCAGAAACTCGTACGTTTACTTTGTCTGTTCTTTTACTACAAGCAGAAACTCTTTCTTTTGCGGATGTAGCCGTTTTACTTTTTTATGGACGTATAATCTTCATAGCCGTCATTAATCTCCGACTCCATCTCAATGAAATATAGCGCTCACTTTTTTTCACCAAGCGTTTCCATGGTGACTCCGGAAATCGGCGATCCATTGAGAATGTCTTTATGTACTTGACGTGTACCCGCATTAACCCAGGGTTACCAAGTCGAGCGTAATTACGCCAACTCATATCCGGTCTTTTGGAACCGACATACCCAGAGTAAGCAAGTTCAGGCGGACTTCAGCCAGAGTTGAGGCCTGATCTGAAGATCCAGATTCACACATGTGCCGTATTCCTTCCATTGCTTGATGACTGATTTTACTGGGGGATGTTCAATGCCTTGGACAGTTTTTTGTATCCATCTCTGGACTTGTACCTTTCAGCAACCATTTCTCTGAGTTGCTTGGAGTGTTCCTCTGTCTTCATGGTAGCCAGGAATACCGCTCCACCAGTATCTGGACCCTTCATAGACTGCTGTTTTATAACTCAGTCACTCTGGACACACCCACACCACTCAGGTGATCTTCATTTCAATAATTGTGAGACTATTGGACCTCGCCTCTGGCTCATCGGCCCCCCAGCCGTCAACCACACTTGAATAGAGTTCTTTACTAAAATCCATCCTGAATATTGTAATCTGTCAGTCGATGTATCTTCATTATATGAAGTATGGGGGTGTATTAGCAAGAGTCTGGCAATATTATACGTATCCTAATATTGTACCAGAACACTTTTTTTCCCTTTTAAATATGACTCAGAAAAAACTCTACCTGAATATCAATACGTCTTCCACTGTAATAAAATGGTAAAATTCAGTTTATTTAGTGATCACAATGTTAAGCACTGCAACTGTATCTCATCTAGAAGTTTATTTCACTAAAGCAAATTCATGGTGCTTTTATTTTGGTAACTTACAATATAGAAAGGGAACAGTCACCATTGTCTGATTTCCACAAAAAAATATTTTTCAGTGTAAGAAAATAATTAAATGAATGTTTCTTATCCAATAATGTTCTAAAGGTGCACTGAAAAAATGATTTTTTTGGCCTTGTAAATATTATTTCAGTTATATATCTAAATCCTACAAAATAATACCAATTCTGTGCTTTTACTTAAAAAAGCTTGTTTTCATGTAGTGCATTACTTGGTAATTTATTGTGATTATAAATCCTGTTTTGTATGTAAATTTCATCCTTCAATCCAAGTAATATTTACTAAACCAGTTATTTAGTTGATATTTCCAAGTAATTGTAAATGAATAACATCAGTAATTCTGTTCTGGGAGCACAACGTCTAAGCCCCGCCCCTCATTTGAGCGGTCTTTCGTCAGACAGAGACAGACAGGTGCGCATGCTCCACATTTCAAATGTTGGCGGGCTTTGTTGACGTGGATCACAAAGGTAAGTTTGAAGTGAAACAAACTTTCTACTTTCCTGTTGGCTCACCTGATTAAGTTAGTCCTCACTTATGGTCATGGTGTATTTTCTAGCTAGCTAAGCTAACGGCCAAGCTAACTTTGCTATATTTAGCCTGGAATTGCGCCATTTTAGTTGAGGCGTGTTTTTACCAAAAAAACCTGTGGTGAAGTTCATGCTGGAAGGAGTGAATTTCATGATACACGTTTAGAAAGAAAAAGATGTGCTGCCCGTCATGTTGTCTCGCCTCCGCCGCCGTTTTAGCTTGATGCTGACCCATAAATGACCGAAGTGTGATTTGAAATGTTTCGTTTTTGCCCATTAATTTATTTTAGAAAAAATCCGTGGCGGTTTTTGTCTACAGCACTCAGTTTCACTCCAGTTTCCACGTCGACCTGTTTCAATGCGACACCG
Organism: Oryzias latipes; assembly: GCF_053564925.1. NCBI lineage: Eukaryota > Metazoa > Chordata > Actinopteri > Beloniformes > Adrianichthyidae > Oryzias > Oryzias latipes. The sequence goes on from NC_136238.1 coordinate 3,543,424, forward strand.
AGCTGACACGGTGACCCCAAACGTCTGCGGGCTGTGCGGGGGGGTCAGCGCGCTCAAGTAACTTCCGGGTTTTGACCATGGCGCCATGGTAATAATGTGAATGTTAAGAGAGTCTCTGCTGCTCCTCATATTCTGTTTTCCTTTAGACGTGAACAGGAAGTCAGAACCGGACGAGCATTCAGACCTGAATGCGCATAAAGCAGCTACTTTGGACAACTACAGGACATCATTAGTAATATATGTACACAAAAATAAAGAAATATCCATCTACATCCTTGAGTTAATAAGGAGTTGAAAAACATTTTCTTTTTTCAAGAGCACGGCACATTCTGACTGCTAATCTGGACCCCCCACCCCCCGACGCTACGTAAGACCAAATGATTTGGTTTAATTTGTCACAACATTTCGTTTGGTTTCACTAAATTTTAATTTTTATGTTTCAGGTGCCACAACATGAGATGGATGGATGTGGAGACGTGAAGATGATCAAAGATTATGAGGTATCTTCTGATCATCATGACCATATTTCAATAATTGACTAGCCTTGTAAAATAGTTTATACTTGTGATGTTTTATTCAAGGTCAAATATTCTTTACACTTGTGATTTTTAAAAGAGAAAATATTTTTTATATGAGAATTTTAACTGATTTCTTATATGCATTTTATTTTTTTTACCCTTTTTTTAGCTGTTGATGAATTATTACTGTTATTTTAGGAGCATAATTGCATTTCAGTTCTACATTTTTTACTGATTTGATCCCTCAGTTGTTGTTGTTTCAGGTCAGCCCCTGTGAACAATGTTGTGTAACTTGAAAAAAAAAATTGCCGTATGAATATTGTTTAAATTACACTAGATTGAGGATACTTCAGGGCTCCAGACTAACTTTTTTCACTAGGAGCACTGTGGCCCCAACTGAAAATTTTAGGGGCACAACCAGAAAATTTAGGGGCGCATCCCGTAAATCAACATTCTAACCAAATCTACTAATTTCCACTGTATTACTAATAAATACTTTAATAATAGATGCAGAAATTACAATGTGCCGTTTTAAATTCAGTGTCACATTTTATTCTGCACTTTTGAAGATGCAACAAGAAGGTAAACTGACAGCATCATCGCTGTCATGACAGTACAAATAGCAAACAAAATACCATACATTTAGAATGAAAAAAAGTTTTTAGTAACAAAGTGATTACCGTAGTAACCTTTAGGTCATTTCACAGTTTCAAACAATACTTAAATATATGTAAACATTAGGGGATGGAAATTCATGTTGGCGACACCAAATAGGTGCAGCCAAGATGCACAAGAAGCGTGTTTGAGATCACCCATGTGAACTCAACGCTGCGCAGATCACCTGGTGTGAGATGTATATTTTTGTTTTTGCTCTAACATCACCTGTCAATCAAAACAAAAATATCACGAGAAAGGGGCGGGAGCAAGACCCCAACCTGAGCGAACGCAGCTGGAAATTAGTACTGACCTGTCTGAAAGCTGCCCTACAGACAACAAAACAATGCATTATGGGACATGTGTCCTGATGGGTTTTTGTAGTTCAGTGATCAATTAAAATAATTTAAAATACCAACTGATTTAAAAAAAAAAAGGCTACATACATTACAAAACATTAAAATAATTACAAAAGATGTAATATCACAGATCATACTTAGGGGGAGAGGCATATTAAATTGAATGTTAAGGACTACAACTTCCTGTACTCCTTCAGTCTCACTTTAGCCTCGCCTTCATGCCCCCCCGGGCCTGGTCGCTGCGCTGGATCGTTGGGCGTCTTAAACACGTCTATCGTTACATTTTCCTCACGTGTTTTAAGTGTGTCTAAGACTAAATCGTGTTGTTGCTCGCACGTGTTTAAAGTTCAAGCCCTCGCGTGTAGGTGTGGAACATTTATTCTCCTTAGCTGACCATCTCCCGCGGGAGCGGTGTGCTACAGTGACAGCCGCGCATGAGAGCCGTGGTTTGCTTTGCGAGTTTGAGACCCCTGCTGTACACTCTGGCACTGGTACACTAGCTGCAGGTGGGAAGAACGAATCAATAGTTCGCTTGCTCATGGCTCAGACGCACATATCAGATTGTGATGATATTTGTCTCCGTTTCCTTCCCACAGATGTTTACGCGCGCTCGATGGTCTCTAGGCCCCTCCCCCTCCATGCATTTTAGCCACTTGCAGTGACTTTCCCTGTTCTGCTCACACGCATTGGCCGCCTCACAGACAGGCATCACTCAATGAAACGTGCGTGTGCGCTCGCGTCTCATTGATTATTTCATTGCTCATTTCATTGATCATTGACTTGCCCCTTCCACGTTTAATGGGTGGGGGAGGCAAATTTACTGGTAGCTCACTCTCAAATTTTGGATGCAAAATGCGACTATTTGGTCGCAGTCTGGAGCCCTGTACTTCTTTTTATTTTAACATTTTTCCTCTTAGCTGTTTGTTTTTCTTGGAATCTATTCTTAATCATTTCTAATTACAGCTTATTTCTTTTCCTCAGGATGTCAGCCGGGAAGCAGTGAAAGAGGACTGAAGTAATCGCTTCAAGATTGTGGTGGTCCATCCCAATGTAACCCAGGACGACCAAGACCCTGAGTGGGTCAGTCATCATTGAGGTTCCAGAAGTTCTGGTGGACTGCAGAAGTCTGACAAACGCTGGCTGTCATCTACACGTCTGCTGTCAAGTTAAGCTACCTGATGACATTGAAATATGCCTTTGAATTTGTTATTGATAATTATTTTAATTCTACACTGCTTTACTCTTGTGGTTGATGCTGATCTCTGTTCTTCCTTCTTGCATCTTCTAGACTTATGTATGTTTGCACTATTTTGAAATTTGCTAACAAGAGATTCTATGGCCGTGTCTGTGTGCAATGTTATGTAGATGTTTTATCTATGCAACTTCTAATGATAAATAAAAATGTCTTTCAAATATTCCTTGAACTGCAAATGTGTGTTTTGGGAAAATATAGAATTATATTTAATGGAATAGTAAAAATATGTACTTAATTCAATTAATATTGTTGTATAGCCACAGGAGCTGTTGCCGTTCAGGCCACGAGGGGGCAGGATTGAGCCACCCCGGGAGTTCAGGTGTGAAGCTGGACGGGGAGCTGCCAGCAGGTTGTACACGGCGCGAGCCGGCCATTGTTGAAGAATAAAGTTACATTTGAAGAGAACAACGATCCTGTCATTCTTTCCTACAAGCTACTACAAATATTAACTAACATATCATTTATAATTATTACTTAATAATTACATAGATTATAACAAAATAAAAATGAGTAAGATCCACAAAGAAACATCAGTAATATTTACTTAGGTTTTGTAATTAGATGCAACAATCTGAGTGAAATTTACTTGTTCATTTTTCATAAACAACACGTGGTTCTAGTAAGTAAATTTGACTTAAAAATTGCCTGAGTATGGTTTACATGCATTTTCTGAGTGAAAAAACTCTCCTAACTTTTTTAAGCAAACCTCACTCCAAATATGTTTCAGTGTGCGATCGAGGAAATAAAGTTCGGTTTATTCCAACATTAACGTTGATTCTCCAGAACTTTAAAACAGTTCAGGAGGCTGAACGGTGATTCAAAAATGAAGAAAAAAAAATTATTTCCAGAAACAATAAAGTGATGATGATGAGGCAGCATGACAGGATGAAGAGCTTTAAAGTGTCTCAGATGCTTAATTCCCATCAGTCTGCTCTGCAGCTGCAGATCCACTTTCTCACATGTGGAAGTAAACACGGATTTCACCGCTCATCACCACGACGACTGTCTTTATTCAGAGCTTTGGACACGTCGCTGTGATCCATCAGAACTAGAATCTATTGCTGGGAAGTTCTGAAGAACTTTTACCCGCTTTGCAGACAGTATTTTGTCTCCGTGCATCAGCCGCTGAGCAGCTGCAGAGCTTCACTGGTTCTGATCATATGTGTGGACAAAGCAGTAATGTACATTCTGACTGCACATACATACGTGTGAATAACATCAGCCTTTTTTTCTGGACATGATTGTTTCCACGGTTTCACAGGAATGCTTGAAACATCATTTCTGCATTCCAAAGCTGTCCCTGGAGCTCAAACACCGTACTGAAGCCACTTTTCTGCTCCTCTGTTCTCCTGGGAGAGAGTTCTCTGGACTCAGGCAGCTCGCTATGACTGGAGTAGCCAGAAGTCCACAAGTGTCTCTATTGGTTTGTTAGGGAGGATGGTGTTAAACGCTGAGCTAGAGTCCACAAAGAGCATCCCTGTTAGCTCTCCTCTAGCTCTAGGTGGGACAGAGCATCATGGAGGGCTGTGGTCACAGAGTCCTCTGTGGATGGACTGCCTCTTTAGGAAAACTGCTCAGAATCCAGACATGGGGGCAGCAGAGACATGAATCCAGCCTTTGGCTCCAAGACAGTCTAGACACTTCAGTGACTCTGTAGACATGGACAGAGAGGTGTTGATATGATCCATTGGTTTGCTGTTCTCCATCTGAACTGTGAACTAGAACATTCTAGCTGTGACATGACTCTAGTTAGTTTGGTTTCAGACAGAATGGAGCTGATTGCTGCTGATTCTCCACAGACTGGACCAGCAGAGCTCAGAGACTCCCAGTGGTCCGTCTGTCCAGCAGCATCAAACACAGCTGGACTCCATCTTTCTGGTCTGTACATGAACAACAACTACTTTCCATCATTCTGTCCACAGTCGTCTCCATGCTGCACTTTGCAGACCAGTGGATTGTCAGAGTGTCCAACATGGAGCTGATGTTTGGCTCCATGACTTCACTCTGATTGGCTCATTCATCTGGAATTCTGTTGCAGCAGCTGGAGGACAACATTGTCACTTTTGTCAAGAAGGAGCTGAAGAAGATCCAGAAGCTTCTGAGTCACAGGGAGGAAGAGGAGGAGGCTGAAGATGAAGAGCAGAGGAGCAGCAGAGAGTCAGTGATGAAGATCACAGTGAACTTCCTGAGGAGGATGAAGCAGGAGGAGCTGGCTGATGGACTGCAGAGCAGTAAGAGGATTTCTCTGAAGGTTTCAGCTGCTGAGAAATGAAGATTTCCTGATGTCTCAACAGGGATTCAAACCCTCATCATTCAGGGCTGCAGAGACTTGATTTACTGTTTGTTGTCTTCATTCAGGATCTGCTGCTGCAGTTTGTCGACATGAAGTCCAATCTGGTCTGAAGAAGAAGTTCCAGTGTGTGTTTGAGGGGATGGCTAAAGCAGGAAGCCCAACCCTTCTGAATGAGATCTACACAGAGCTCTTCATCACAGAGGGAGGAAGAGGAGAGCTGAATGAAGAACATGAGGTCAGACAGATTGAAGCAGCATCCAGGAAAGCAGACAGAGCAGAAACAAGCATCAGACAAGAAGAGCTCTTCCAACTCCCAGCTGGAAGACCAGAACCAATCAGAACCGTGATGACTAAGGGAGTGGCTGGCATCGGGAAAACAGTCTTAACACAGAAGTTCACTCTGGACTGGGCTGAAGGCAAAGCCCACCAGAATCTCCACTTCACATTTCCATTCACTTTCAGAGAGCTGAATGTGCTGAAAGAGGAGAAGTTCAGCTTGGTGGAACTTGTTCATCACTTCTTCCCTGAAACCAAACAAGCAGGAATCTGCAGCTTTGAAGACTTCCAGGTCCTCTTCATCTTTGATGGTCTGGATGAGAGTCGACTTCCTCTGGACTTCCACAAGACTCGGATCCTGAAGAACCCTAGAAAGTCCACCTCAGTGGCTGATCTGCTGACAAACCTCATCAGGGGGAACCTGCTTCCCTCTGCTCTCCTCTGGATAACCACACGACCTGCAGCAGCCAATCAGATCCCTGCTGAGTGTGTTGACATGGTGACAGAGGTCAGAGGGTTCAATGATCCACAGAAGGAGGAGTACTTCAGGAAGAGGTTCAGAGATGAAGAGCAGGCCAGCAGGATCATCTCCCACATCCAGAGATCCAGAAGCCTCCACATCATGTGCCACATCCCAGTCTTCTGCTGGATCACTGCTACAGTTCTGGAGGATCTGCTGAAGAGCAGAGGAAGAGGAGAGCTGCCCAAGAGCCTGACTGAGATGTACATCCACTTCCTGGTGGTTCAGGCCAAAGTCCAGAAGGTCAAGTATGATGGAGGAGCTGAGACAGATCCTCACTGGAGTCCAGAGAGCAGGAAGATGATGGAGTCTCTGGGAAAACTGGCTTTTGAGCAGCTGCAGAAAGGAAACCTGATCTTCTATGAATCCGACCTGACAGAGTGTGGCATCGATATCAGAGCAGCCTCAGTGTACTCAGGAGTGTTCACACAGGTCTTTAGAGAGGAGAGAGGCCTGTACCAGGACAAGGTCTTCTGCTTCATCCATCTGAGTGTTCAGGAGTTTCTGGCTGCTCTTCATGTCCACCTGACCTTCATCACCTCCAAACTCAACCTCATGGAGGAAGAACAATCACAGATCTCTCGGCCTCAACAGAGCAGTCCAGTCCAGTTCTACCAGAGTGCTGTGGAGAAGGCCTTACAGAGTCCAAACGGACACCTGGACTTGTTCCTCCGCTTCCTCCTGGGTCTTTCACTGCAGACCAATCAGAGTCTCCTACGAGGTCTGCTGACTCAGACAGGAAGTAGCTCACAGACCAATCAGGAAACAGTCCAGTTCATCAAGAAGAAGATCAGTGAGGATCTGTCTGCAGAGAGAAGCATCAACCTGTTCCACTGTCTGAATGAACTGAATGATGGATCTCTAGTGGAGGAGATCCAACAGGTCCTTCAGTATGGACATCTCTCCACAGATGAACTGTCTCCTGCTCAGTGGTCTGCTCTGGCCTTCATCTTACTGTCATCAGAAGAAGATCTGGAAGAGTTTAACCTGCAGAAATACTCTGGTTCAGAGGAGGCTCTTCTGAGGCTGCTGCCAGTGGTCAAAGCCTCCAACAAAGCTGTGTAAGAACTCTCATGAAAATCACCTTCAGTGAACAAATGAATCTGATGGAAACATGAAAGATTCAATAACTGCTGTCTGTCTTTGTTTTCTTCAGACTGATAGGCTGTAATCTGTCAGAGAGAAGCTGTGCAGCTCTGTCCTCAGTTCTCAGCTCCCAGTCCTCCAGACTCAGACTTCTGGACCTGAGTGGAAACAACCTGCAGGATTCAGGAGTGAAGCTACTGTCAGCCGGACTGGAGAGTCCAGACTGTAAACTGGAGACTCTCAGGTCAGCTTTCATTCAAATGTTGATTCTCTACAGTGTTTTTCAACCAGTGTGCCGTGAGAGATGATCATGCTGAGTGACTGTTTTCTGATTTGCTGATTGCGTCTGCGCGAGGCTGCACATCCGTTGCTCTGTGTGTGAATGTTTGTGCATTTCAGACCTTTAGATCTACTAATGCAAGCCAGCATTAGTAGAATGGTTTATCTTAGGAATGAACTACTGATGCTCAGGAAACATAAAACCCCTGGAATCCATCATGTTATTCCATGGGAGCTTAGGCGGAAATACCGGGGATGCCGAGCTGGTCGTAAACACAAGGCGAAGCTGAAGGCTAAGGCGGCTAACCGGCGGCGTTTCAAACCATTCATCCCCTCCGGCATTATGGGAAACGTTAACGCCCTGTCCAACAAGACGGATGAGCTTACTGTGCTGATCAGGACACAACGCTGCTACACGGAGACCGAGGCATGGCTAACCAGCTATGTGCCGGATTTTAACGTGGATCTGCCCGGCTTTACCACCGCTCTGTGTTTACATTCCTCCGAGAGCGGAAGCACAGGCGGCTCTCCAGACAATCTACAACACAACCACAGAACTGCAGTCCAAGCACCCAGGGGCGTTCATGATTATTTCTGGGGATTTTAACCACGTATCCCTGGAAACCACTCTGCCCACCTTTCACCAATATGTCGACTGCCCCACTCGAAATAACAGAAGGAGGGCAGGCTGTGTGGTGGGGCGGAGCCTGGAGACAGTGGAGACATGGCACCATGACAGAATGAACGTACATTCAGTTCATTCTGTCATGGTGCTTTTATTGCATGTAAAATTACATGTTTTTACTTTTTCCTCATTTTGATATTTATAGTTATATTATAATATAGTTAGAGACATTTTCCACACCTGGACAGAGTCATTCTTTTTTTTATTGTAGTGCTGATCAGTCTTAGTATTCATTTTAAAACTTGTTGACATTTGTCAGAACAGACAGAAAGTCTGGGTTTAACCTGTTCCACCCCCGCGTGTCTCCGTCTGTCTAGAGATTAAAGCAGCTGAACTTTATGTTTTCTCTCATATGGAAATTGTGAGTTTGACTCCACAGGATACACAAATGTGTGCATTTAGTGAGTGAAGTGTTCTGATTGGATGGTAAGGCACTATGAGGTCTTTGATATAGGATGGGGTCATTCCATGTAAGGCCTTCTAGGTTAACAGGAGGATCTTGAACTGGATTCTAGAATCAACTGGGATCCAGTGAAAAAATAGTTACAGTAATCCAGTCTAGACGTAACAAATGCATGGATGAGTTTTTCAGCATCACTCTTAGAAAGTAGATTTCTGATCTTAGCTATATTGAACAGGTGAAAAATGCAGTTTTCCATGTCTGAGATCTGTGAGCCTTAAATGATAAATCCTGGTCAAATCAAAGCTCTTCAGAACTTCTCTCTGGGTAAATGGTCTGGCTGAAGCGCTGATCTCCTCTGCCATCATCAAACTTGCTTCACTTTGTGATTCTTGTTTCCGTCTAGTCCGTCCTTCTCAGATTCAGGATTTCCAAAAATGAAATGTGCAGTTGGGAAATGAAAAGACACACTAGAGTCTGCATGAATGTTCAAACCTTTAGCTAAAGGGGAGAGGTGGAGAAACACGACCTTTTAGGCTCTGTGGCTGTCCACTCTCTCTGTCCTCAAGGCAAAAAGCAAAGCTTTTTTTTATTCAGTGAGGGAAGATGAAAACATTCTAAATACGTCATCAGAATGGTGTGTTTGTGTCTAGTCTGCATTGCAGGTGTCGTGGCTCCATAAACACTCCAGTACAGAGAGAAAACAGAGACCAAAGGTCAAAACCAGGCCTACTGGTGACCTCTGTACAGACAGAAAAAAGAGAAAACATCAGTGAGGTCAGTGCGTGTAAACCAGGAGTGGGAGTGGTCCAGTTCAGCCAGGGCTACGTATGGATTAGGATCAGAAATGGTTGAACAGCTCAAAATGTTATTTACAGCGGTAAATTGGTGGGTAATGTACCGACCCATCATCTGTGGTGCTCTGAGCCCACAGATGAGGAGGCTGTCAGTCAATTAAGGCCTTCATCAGAAACCACGCCCTGTGAGAGGGTGTGAGCTGAGTTTCTCCTGTTACTGTCCTTCTTTTAGGTGTAAATGACCTCTAGATTCAGCCTATTACAGTTTTATTTTTGTAATTTTCTCTTTTTGTATAACGTGGTTGTGGCTTTTATTTTGAAGGACGTGCTAAACCGTTAGTCATCAGGCAAGCGAACGTGAAGGCTGCATGTGCTTCATGTCAGCCAAAACGGTTAAAAAAGTGTTAAAAATTTAAAAGAAACCGAAGTTTACAGCATTCCATAGCACCTGATTGATGAGGTTTGTAATATTTTATGTTTTGGTGATTTAGTTCTGTGTTTTCACATCATTTTACATTGTCAGCACATTTTATTTGCCCACTAGGTGGCGCTGTAATGTCAAGCTAATGCTGAGTCAGTTTGAAATGAATGCTAATATTAGGATTTATTTTATGTTTATACAGAAGGGAACATCATTTTATTGTTAAATAGTTCTGTTAAAAATACAGTTACATTAGTAGATTAGCATCAAAGGTTAAAAATCTAATAAATGAATGGTTTAAAGTAATGAATAAAACTAAAGGGTACAAATGGTGAATAAATGGTAAGAGATGTAAAATACATTTGTATTTTTTGTAGCTTTACGGTGTGTTCACACACACACGGTGAAATAAAGGCTTGTGAACCATCAGTCTGAGAAACCATCTTTTCAACCAGGGGGGCTACATTAGGGCCTTCCCACCAGGTTTACTCATTTCTATCTGTAAAGAAAAATCACCTGAGGGGGGGTCAGACGGGGAGACGTAGGGCTCAAGGCTGGAGATCCAAGGTTTCCACAGCAGAAAAGCTGACAGAATACCTTCATGCTCTGTGGTTTCTGGATCTAAATCCCCAGTACCAGTCTGCCAGTGGCTCCTCTGTTGGACCAATCAGGAACTGCGTCTCATGAGTGAGTTCATCCACTCAGCAGTGGAGTTCCATCTGGTAGAGTGACTGTAACCCAGAATGGTGGAAATGTACCAGTGCTTGTGGTTTATGAGGCCGTGTAGATGTGCAGTGAAGGGCAGGATTAGGACAAATTCAACTACTAAGCTTTACTTAGTAGAATCTGTATTTATATATTTAATTTAATTTAAATATTTATTTATTGCTCTTTCTAGCCTCTGCCAGCTGCAACTCAAACATTTATTGACGTCTTCTAATTTATTTTCTTTCTTTTGATATTAAACCTTTAATCCACAATTGTTTCTCACTTTCAGGTTCATTTGTTATAGTTTGGTTGTTAGTCTGAGTTCGTCAGTTTCAATCCTATCATCATAGCCTGAAGAAACATTAGTTGTGTAGCTGACATTGTGTAGACACCAGCACTGCACACACACTCCTCTGCAGCATTTGCAGTCAATTCTAAACAAAGCGCTCTGACTTCATCTCCATGAGAAACTCAAGGCTGCAGACCTGCAGCTGAGGAGAGGCTGAACTCTAGGATGTGTGTCCAACAATATGACTGATTATAGTTTCTAATGCATCGTCAGTGGACACAATGAATGGAAACATCGTCTGTCCAATCCTGAAAATCTATTTTATATTCGTATGTCTGGAAAAGCTGGGTGTGAACTAACAGCATTTCTCTGCAGTGATTCCAGAAAAAGTTTCCTAACAAATATCAAATTTCTCTGCAGAAATGACATCATCCGTTGTAGAATCAGAGACTCAGGAGCCTCTAAAACTGCAGCTTTCTGTTCATCCACAATAGTTGTGTTGTTGTGTTTATTTATGTAGTATGTGTGTGTGTGCTGTGCGTCCACCATCCTGTTCTATCAGCAGTTCCCAGACAAACCTGCTTTGTCACACCTCCCTGTCCTGAGTGCATCTCATTGTCCTGTTTGTTCTGACCCCCCCAGAGGGAAGACGTTGTCTTTCTTCACTGCTCTGTCCTGTCAGACGTCATCAGATCCTCCTTGCTGTGTTTCATTTGCTTTTGCATACACTGCTTCCCCAATCACCTTGACCTCCTGCTGTCCCCAGAGACCCCGCTTCTCTTTTTCTACCTTTAGCCATGTCACCAACACAACTCCAACTAAACACAAACACACAATTCACACACACAACCACAAATGGTTTGTTAAAACGCAGACAAAGCAAAAGACAACAGTCCATCACTTTAAACACAATAAAACTTCTACACAAAAGCACAAAATACACAACACAACACTGAAGTATCTGAACCCCTAAAGAAAATGAACCATTTCACTGAAATGAATCCATTAGTATGTTAACTTCAATTCAATTCAATTTTATTTGTATAGCCCAAAATCACAACAACGGTCGTCTCGATGGGCTTTGAAGTAAAACATGAACTCAAAAGGATCACGAATACAAAGAGTTCAATAGAAAAATACTAAAATGAACTAACAAACTGACTAAGCTATACTGGCATCCTTGCCCTTAGACCCCCCTTCGCGGTAAGGAAAAACTCCCAAAAAAACCGGATTCCGGAAAAAACGAAGAAACCTCAGGGGTGTCCACATGAAGGAGGGATCCTCCCCCAGGACGGACAGGCGAGTTACCAGAACTCTTAGAGAAGAATTAACTTATCTAAATCTACAACTACATATATAAAAGTCCAGCAGATGAGCTTCATCCAGCCGTGGTTGTGGGGACAGTCAAAGGCGCGAGTCGAGCCGGAGACATGAACCACAGCCAGGTGTAGGAGCAGGAGCAGAGGCGAGGTACTCGGTCAGGTACAGAGCAGAGACGAGCCAGAGATGAGCCAGAGGCAGGATCCACAGCCAGGTGTAGGAGCAGGAGCAAAGGGGAGGTAGACGGTCAGGAACTGAAGCACGGATGAGCCAACTGGAGTCTGGAAGCACTCCCACTCCCCAGGAGGAGAGAGGAAAAGAGGGACAATACATGAATCACTGCACCAAACAGGCATGCAGAACTAAATGATAAATTATGATCAAGAATAGAGGAGAGGAAGGGTAGAAGTAGAAGAGAAAAGAGGACAGAACCCCAGTGCACCATAGTTACCCCAGCTTCAACTTCTAGCAGCCTTTTAAAACAAATAGTTACTATTAAGTTTAATTTAAACACATTAACATTAAGTTAAATAATCTCTGAATACTAACTAGTCTGACAATAAGCCTGTCCACAGAGGAATGTTTTCAGTCTAGCTTTGAATGTAGAAACTGAGTCGGCCTCTCTTCCATGAGCTGGGAGTTTATTCCATAAAACAGGGGCTTGGTGGCTAAACGCTCTACCTCCAACCGTACTTTTACTAATTCTAGGAACCACAAGCAGTCCTGCATTTAGTGAGTGAAGTGTTCTGATTGGATGGTAAGGGACTATGAGGTCCTTAATATAGGACGGGGCCATTCCATGTAAGGCCTTCTAGGTTAACAGGAGGATTTTGAACTTGATTCTAGAATCAACTGGGATCCAGTGAAGTGAAACTAACACAGGAGTGATGTGATCTCTTCTGCTAGTTCCTGCTAACAATCTAGCTCAGGGGTCGGGAACCTTTTTGGCCAAGAGAGCCATAAACGCCACATATTTTTAAATGTAATTTCGAAAGAGCCATACAATAATGTTGTGTCCTTTTCCCACACTGAGGCACGGAGACTTAACCTCTTTTAAGGTTCTTTATTCTGGTTACTGTAGACCGCAAGAAACGCCGTTCAATTAATTCAGCAACTCCTTATACTCTCCCGCCGAGACGAGAGCGCTTCTCCCAACTTTATATTCCCCCCTCCCGCTCCAGCCCTCCCATTTCCTTTATTCGGCCCATAGCTGAACCCCATTGGTCCAAACTCCCTAACAACAGGCTGAGCGACAGAACTGAGAGCCAATCAGATCACTGCTTGATCGATGCGTTCCATGAACTCCAGAACTTTTAACGCGGCCCAACAGCCAAGTTAAACTCAGTCCGCGACAATATGTTTGAAACTAAATATACAAATGAATGTGTGCATTTGATGTAATTTCAACATTTTTAAAGTACAATAGGTCTGTGGATTCTTTTTAAAAACTTCATTATGCTGTTGCTAATAAATGAGTATTTCTCGTGGTAGTTTTGCTGATGGTCTAGTCTAGTTGATACGTGGTGAGTTTCTGCTTCATGCAGGCGTTGAGACTTTAAACGGGATCTTAGGTCTGAATGTTCTTTAGATGTGGACAAGGAACCAAACACTCACTCACACGCTGCAGTGAGTGACGGGCAGCGGGTTTACGTTTTTACCATCCCTGCGCGATTCACCTGCTGCCGGTCCCCCCCCCCCCCCCCCCCCCCCCCCCCGGCTTTCTTCCTCACACATCCCGTCCCCGAAACTATGCGCTCTTCCTCAGAGACGGGAGCGCGCAGCTTTAGGCACGGCAATTCACAGGTTTCCGGGTGGTACAAACTCTGTGAAATAATAGATAATAGTAAAGGATTTTCAAGGATTTGTCTGCGAGCCACATGTGACCATCAAAAGAGCCATATATGGCTCGCGAGCCATAGGTTCCCGACCCCTGATCTAGCTGCTGCGTTCTGAACAAGCTGGAGACTTCTTAAGGAACCCTTAGGACACGCTGCTAACAAGGAGTTACAGTAATCCAGCCTCAACGTAACAAATGCATGGATGAGTTTTTCAGCATCACTCTTAGAAAGTATATTTCTGATCTTAGCAATATTCCGCAGGTGAATAAAGGCAGTTCTACACGCCTGAGATATGTGAGCCTTAAATGATAAATCCTGGTCAAATAAAACCCCAAGGTTTCTAACTGTGGAATTGGGGGCTATACTTATGCCATCCAGGGAGACTATCTGAGCAGACAGAGCATCTCTGAGGTTTTTAGGGCCTAGTATAATGACCTCAGTTTTTTTCTGGGTTCAAGAGGAGGTAATTAATTGTCATCCAGGTCTTGATGTCTCTGATGCAGGCGTTCAGTTTCTCTATCTTGTCATTCTGGTCAGGTTTCATGGATAAATACAACTCTGTATCGTCGGCATAACAATGAAAATTAATGCTGTGTTTCCTGATTATGTTTCCTAGGGGTAGCATATAAAGCGTAAACAGGATCGGTCCCAAGACTGAGCCCTGTGGGACTCCATAGTTGACTTGAGTGCACTGAGAGGAATGTCCATTTACATTAACGAACTGATACCTATCGGACAGATAGGATTTAAACCACTGGAGAGCAGATCCTCTGATCCCTGTGTCCTGCTCTAATCTATGGAGTAAAATACCGTGGTCGATAGTGTCAAAGGCTGCACTGAGGTCCAACAGGACCAGAATAGAAAGTAGTCCCTTTTCTGAGGCCAATAACAAGTCATTAGAGACTCTAACTAGTGCAGTTTCCGTACTGTGGTGAGGTCTAAACCCCGACTGAAAGTCTTCAAAGTGGCTGTTGTCCTGTAGGTGGCAGTAAAGCTGCTTAACTACAACTCTTTCTAGGATTTTAGAAATAAAGGGCAGGTTTGATATCGGTCTAGTTGGCCAAGATGCTAGGATCCAAACTGGGCTTTTTCAGAAGAGGTTTAACAACTGCATATTTAAAAGACTGTGGCACGTAACCCGTTTCCAGAGAGGTATTTATCATTGTTAATATGGGATCATTAATTAGGGCAAAAGTTTCTTTAAAAAGTCTAGTGGGAATTGGGTGTAACAGACACGTTGAGGATTTGGAGGACGTAATAATTGATGCTATTTCCACTTGATCCACAATAATGAAGCAGTCTAATGTTACAGAGGTTTCTATGGATGCCTTCATTTCTACCGCTTCAGCCTGTTCTGGGCTGATAGTAGGAATAACTTGATTTAACTTATGTCTAATATTTGAGATTTTACTATCGAAAACTGTAAGAAAATCATCAGAGCTGAGAGAAACAGGAACATGTGGTTCTACTGAGCTCTGACTGCCAGTTAATTTAGCAATAGTGCTAAAAAGAAATCTTGGATAATTTCCATTCTCTGATATTAAGGTTGAATAGTACTGGCTTCTAGCTCTACGCAGGGCTTTTTTATAATTTAAAAGGCTATGTTTCCAGGTATTCAGAGACTGCTCTGAACCGGAGCGGCGCCATTCTCTTTCCAACTTACGGGTTTCTTGTTTAAGAGAACGAGTGCTCTAAGTTTTTGCGTTTAGCACTAGGTTTCCTCCCAACCGGTGCAAACCCCTGACTGTCTCCCGGCTGTTGGGAGGACGCTGGGGTGCTAACTAAGTTAGCCCTGGTAGTGCGGCCCGCGCTACGAGTAACGACCTGGCTAGCCGGCTTAGCTTCCACTGTGCGGAGCCGCGCTTCTAACTGCTCCAGCCTGGCCTCCAAGTCTAAGACTACACTTAACACACCTACCGCTATCTTCACTAAAGGAGGCAGGGTCATCACTAAACATATGGCACATGGGGCAGGAGAAAGGGGGAGAGGCGGAAAGAGTGGTGGCCATGCTAGGTTCTAAGCTAAGGCTAGCGGTGTTTAGGTAAAGACGAGTGGTTTATTTAGCAAAATGAGAAAGTGAACAGCAAGCGGTTTAACAGTAGTGTATTCGCTAATAAAAGGTACTAGATGTGAATATTAACCCAGATAACCCTTAGAGTAAGCAATAGTAGTCAGGCTAATGCCAAACAAGAGGACAGCAGTCACACACGACTAGCACTGGGAATAGCTCACCCGGAAATGACATCACTTCCATATCTGCACGGCTGAAAAGCGTCTGATGAAGTGTCTGATTCTTCATCTCTTCTGCTTTCTGGATCTTCTACTCTGACAGAAGAGGGATTGACAGAAAATGCTCTTTGTTCCTAATTCTGCCTCCAAGTGATTCTTTGTTGTGTTGTATGGTGTGCGCTTGTGTAGCTTGCTAGCTGCTATTTTCATCTGTGTTGTTGTGAGAAGTGGGCAGGCTGACTTTACTCAGAACAACAGAAGTTGAATTCTTCAGAGCTTGTTGTGTGTGTGACCTTCAGACAGACTCCAATATTGCATTGCTCTGTCATTTCTCTCCTTCCTCTGTAAAATATCTACAGGAGGTTTAAACTTTCTATATTCTCTTGATTTGTCAAATCCATTAAAAAATTTTTGGTACCAATTTTTTTTTTACCCATAATTCAAAGTGATCTTCAATTCACAATGAACAATTCATTTTACAAAGTGATGTCATTTGAAAATGTATTTTACAATTTATTTTGATTTGATTTGATTTGATTTGAAATGGTTTATTTCAAGAAATTCAGTAGAAATAATATACAACAACAATACAATCATCAGTTATACATTCATACAGTAACTAATCAAACTTAGGATAATTAGACATATTAATAAATATTGCTTGAAAGGGAGTGGAAGGAAGTGAACTTATATAATCCCACCCCGTTATACTGTAACCATTTTATTACATGATTTATCAATATCCGGTTCCCAGTTTTTATCAGACAGAATTAAAAATCATAATATATCGATAAAGCACATGACAAAGATGAATTACTTAAGTATTAGGTCAAAAATAACTATTTTAGAAATCAACATGGCAAATGCAGATCAGTCATCTGAAATATATGCAGATTATGTTACTTATAAAAGCCATTCATATGAATAAAACATAATACTATATCAGTAAAGTAGATACAACACTGTTTCAGGAATTTTCATAGCAAAATTTCATCAAGTATCAAAAGTTAAAAACGTGCAAAATTATGCTACATTAGGAAAGATTTTTGAATCAATTTATCAAGTTTTGGAGAAAGTGAAGTAATATCATTAAAAGTCAATCAATTTAACAATTTTCAATAAGTGATTAATCATTTGTTTTACTTTTTTTAATATTTCTTTTGTATTTTTTTTTTATATATAATAAAGAAATGCTGTAGGGGAAAAATAAAAAGGGTCCATAACTGTCAATTGTCCAAGGTTGGTATTTCTTCTTTTACTGATAACAGCTGATCTTCTGGGTTCAAAACAGTTAATAGTTCTCTTCCATGTTATGTCTGCAGACATTAGATTCAGGTCCATATCTTTCTTCAGCTGATATCAGCGACGGTGAAAGTTGAGGTCAAGTTGTCTGCAGGTCAGAACTCTGCTGTCATTCAGGTGACGTCAGACATACAGAGAAAGTGAGGAATCCAGGCGTCATATTTCTTGAAATTATTTGGCTCTTTGGTTTATTACTCCATGTTGTTTCAGACGACCGTGATCAAACACTTCTCAAAGTCCTTCATGGTGTTCACAACCAGAACCTTGGACCGGTCCTCTGGACCGAGCGGTTTGACGTAAATCCTGCAGCCTTTAACCCAAGTTTTCTCAATCTGCTTCTGCTTCCTGAGAAGCCGTGCATGTTTGGAGATTTCAGCATTCCTTCTGGTCAGATGGTCGTTCAGATAAGCAGCCGAACCTTTCAGTTGTTTCCTTTGGGTCATCAAAGCTAGCTTGTTTGTGATTCACAAACCTGATGAGGATCGCTGGTTTATCCGTCTCCTTTCTCCTGGGGAGCAGGTGGCAGGTCTCGATGGTATTGAGATCCAGGGAAATCCCTTTAGATGTGAGAAATGAATGTATTTTCTGTATCAAAGACTCTGCCCCGATCTCCGTATTAGCACTGCTAGCTACGCTTGCGCTAGCATTAGCAGTGCTTGCTCCAGCTGCATTCAGCTTCGCTTGAGGCTTGATTGGTAATCCAGTGAGAATGACATTATTCATCCTTACTTGCTGTTCCACATCATCCAGTCTTTTCTCCAGAATCTCGACCCGGTTTTCTCGCTGCTCGTTTTGAGCCCGAAATCTTCGGAACTCTTCCATCATCTCCCAAAGTGGCGTTAACTTAGCCGACACTTGTTCCATAAAACTTTTCAGCGTCTCTTGAATAATGTCAAGAGACTTTATGAGGTCTTCGTATTCCTGGGGTTTCTTCGGGGGCATGGTCAGCTCTCTTTTTTGAAAATCAACCTTTTAAGTAATTTGAAGATAGTTGTATTTGCAGAGAGGCACGCCACGCGTCCTGCTGCTGTAACCCGGAACCAGAAGCCAGCCATTTAGGATTCAAGATGAAGAAAAACTATTTAATCTGAAATTTTAGAAATCAAAGCTTTGAAAATTATTGGATTTTAAACTGTCTTGTTATTTCTGGTTCCATAATTCAGATGAAAAAACATTTTCAACTCTCATTTCCATTTCATTTTAAAGTTATAGTAAATCTACTGCATTTTCATTCACCTTCACGTTTTTGGGTCTAAGTCATAAAATAAATTGCTAAACAGCCCCCCCGCCCCCGCATAATTCATTTTCATTTCCAGGTCTTCATGATTTTTCCTCCAGAATCTCTCCTGAAATGTCATCTGTCAGTGTCTCATCAGGGCGGGTCCCACCTGACTGAATGGACCAAGTTCCTGGACCTCCAGCTGCATCTCTGCTCCTGAACACACTTTTCTGTCTCATTGCAGGTTGAAGGACTGCAGTTTGTCAGAGATCAGCTGTGAAGTTCTGGTCTCAGCTCTGAAGAAAAACCCGTCCAATCTGACAGAACTGAACCTGAGCTGGAACAACCTGCAGGATCCAGGAGTTCTTCATCTGTGTGGTTTTCTGGAGAGTCCAGACTGCAGACTGCAGACTCTGAGGTCAGACTCCATGTTTCAGTTGTGTTCACATCCATATGATGACAAAGTTGTGTTAGGACTGAACTGCAGCCATGAGGCTCATCAGCTCTGCTCTGTGTCTTTGGTCCAAGAGACTCCTTTAAAGCGCGTGCAGAAGCAGCAGCCTCACGTGCACGCTCACATGCACTCTGAGTCCTGCTGTGTTTCAGCAGATGCAGCTGAGAGTCCAAAGGGTTAGGGTGACAGAGTCCTGCTGCAGCTGGATGCTGCTCTGACAGACACATCCTCCACAAACATCCTCACCTTTTCATCCACAAACATCATCACATCATCCATCAAAGCTCCCAGCAGCTTCTGACTCTTCATTCAGAGCTGAAGTCATGCTTGATCAGGGATCAATGTCCAACATTTGCTGCTGACTCTTCCTCATCACTTCCTTCTTCTCTCTGCTTTGATCTGTTGGAGCTGAAAGTCTCTGCTTGAAGGGCTGCAGCAGAGAAGGACTGGAAGATCATCTCCTGAAAACTGGGAGGAAGACTTTCCAGCATCCTGCTGCTGAAATTCTCCCATGATTCAGTGCTGTTTGGAAAAGAGCTGAGCAGAAAGAGGAAGTGGACTTTTTCTGCTGTTGCTGCAGAAACATCAGTTGGTTTGGATGCAGCCACAGGCTGATGTTTGACTTTCACACATCTGGACTTCTTTCCTGAAGCAGCTGCATGTTGTCCTGAATGTTCCTGAATGTTCTTCTTCTCTGCTTCTGTTGGACTCTTCTGATCTGCTGCTGTTGCTTCACATCTTTGGACTTTTTCTAAACTTTCTGATCTTCTTCATCTCTGAACTCTTCAGAAGAAGTGAAGGATGAAAAACAGGAACTTTGTCTTTAAACTCAAATCTTAATCCTGGATTCAGGTTGTGGGATTGCAGTTTGTCAAAGACCAGCTGTGCTGCTCTGGTCTCAGCTCTGAAGTCCAACCCGTCCCACCTGACAGAACTGGACCTGAGCTGGAACAACCTTCATTCTTCAGATGTTCAGCAGCTCCAGGATCTGGTGGAGAGTCCAAACTCCAAACTGCAGACTCTGAGGTCAGTAGAGGGTTGGAGTCAGTCCAGCTGCTTCCAGATGTTTGGTCCTAAAGTTAGTCTGACAGCAAAGATGCAGAGTTTCCTGTGAAGCTGCAGCTTCTCAGTGAAGCTCTGAGGAGAATGATGACAGGCTTCAGGACAACAGTCAGCCAATCAGAGCAGCAGAAGCTCCAACAGGTGAAGATGACAGGAAGCTGCTGCTCTGAACAGGACTGAAGCTCCTGCTGCTCTTTCTGCTGCTGTGCTGCATCACTGACTGACAGACCAGGATCAGGAGACACTCCTTCATCTCTGTCTCTCTACTTTCTGCAGCTTCTGAATCTGATGTTCCTCCTGGAGGAGCAGAGAGGAGCAGCAGCAGCAGCTGGTCTGCAGAGATGTGGTGACTGGACGGTGTTCCTGGGAGGTGGAGAGCAGAGTGATGGAGGAATCAGAGGAAGTGGAGATGAGTGTCAGAGCTGCAGCAGGAACTGATCTGAGATCAGCTCCACTGTCTCTCAGTTATGGTGCTGCAGCTCCCCCAGTGGACTGATGGAGAACTGCACTTCCTCTAATTCTAACTTCTGAAACGTCACTATGGGGTCAAGTTAGGATCATCTTAAAGTGAACGAAAAACCAGATTGAACATTTGAAAACAGTTTTAAACTCTAAAGTTCACATTATAAACCTGAAGAAATTCTGGAAAATGTGTAAATAAAATAGCTGCTGACCTCGGCACATCTCATCTGTTACTGCAGGCAGGAAACCAGCATATTTCACAATAGAATATTCATGCATATATAGAATCAAGTCAATGCATAATCAAAAGAGCACCATGGATCCCCTGTTCACCTCCACACTCTGGAACAGGAAAAGACACCAGAACCAGAACTCTGGATCACAACATTTATATTTGAAATACAAATTCACATTTTTCACTTCAGTTTTTATCTCTGTTGTGAAGTTTGGTTGTTTCCTGCAAATAAACTCTGATATGAATTAGTAACAAAAACCAGTAAATAGCTGGTAAACTAACCTGGCTCCAGTTAGTTTCCATTTTAAATAAAAAAGTTTCCTCTTGGTTCAAAGTAAACCTGGACGGTTTCTCTAAACTGATGTGGATGGAGGCCCTAGCTCTAGCTGGAAACACTGCTACAACGTGAAGGGGATTGTCATGGATGGTTACCTCTCAGGTTGGACACGCCCCTGACCAGGTGCCAGTGGTTGTATTGATGATTGAGGATCAGATAGAAGAGTTGGAGCAGCATAGCAGCCCCAGTCTGCAGTCTAACAGTGGTGACATCAGGCTGGGCTCATGGGCTGATTTGGAAGAGAGAGAAACTGTCAACTTTGTAGGGGAGAGCTGCCATTTTCTGTCAAATCCTTGTTCTCCTGTTTCTTTTAGTGGTCAGACAGCCAGCATGTAGGTTTGGGACTTTTATTTTGTAGGATCTGAGGGAAGTTTGTTTTCTGCGTTTACTAGAGGTGTGTTCTGTTTGTTGTGTTCGCCTTGGCTCTCCCTGAATTTAAGATGCTCCTAGAATAAATTCCAGTTATTCTTTATCTCCACTTCTTTGTTTTTTTCTACACATTTATCTGAATAATTTCACTTATTTACGTTTTCTAAAGTCATGTGACGCTGCAGCTACTAAATCTGATGGATATAAACCAGAAATCCACAAAAACCCACAGAATCAAACAATAAAAATGTACAAATGTATCTGAAATAGACATAAAAACTAGTTTGAATGATGTTTTTCTGCGTTAAATGAAGGAGTCACCAACGTGAAAAGAGGAAAAGTTGATTGAATCAGTGATGAACAGAAGCACAAATACAGAAAGACATCCTCAGCGGGGGGGTTACCAGCAAACAGCACCTTTAGCCAAAATAGATCCAGATGTGAGAATCAAACACTCCTCTACACACTGAAGCAAGCAGCTCTACAAAAGGTTCTGGTTCTGTTTGGAAGAGGAAAAATCCCAGCAGAACTTTAGTCATCAACAAGTTTAGGAAAACGTCTCTGCTGCAGAACACAGGAGAACCAAACCAACTCATGTGTCTGTGTGGGACTGGAAGTTCAGAAAAGTCCTCATGGCTTTGAGATGCTTTTTGGGAACAAACAGATCCCAGAGTGGAAAGCCCACACCATGACAGCGCCGCCTCCTTTAAGGCTGGAAGCTACATCTCCAAAATACACTTTGGTGGCTGTTTTGGAGCAGATGAGAACTTTTTCAAACGGGAAAAACGTCTGCAGCTAGAAAAGTACAACTCTGTTGGACAACGTGCTTTTATTTTGAAAATTATAATGACTTGGTTTCATTTAAAGTAGATTTATACATGTGTGTATTTGTTATTTACAATGATGTTCTTATTGCAAACCTGAAAGTGAATCCTTGGAAAATGACATCATGTGCAATAAAGTTTGAATGATTGAATAAATAAATAATCAACACAGAGTTCTGTCTGAAGGATGTTTGTATGCATTTATACATGCCAACATATCCCAGAATTCCCTGGTTTCAGCGCCATCATGTTTTAAAAACAACTTTATTTCACAAAAAAGGAAATAAATCCAGTAGAAAACATCAAACTAAAGCTTGGTGGGTGATGCTAAAGCTGCTGACGCCCTCTTTTTATATTTGATTATTATTGAAATATAATCATTACAAACTCTCAGACACAACCACACAATGATGCAAGGCACAGCTCTACACACACAAAACAACGTCTACATGTCTAAAATCTAGAAATCTTTCAGCATCAATGACATTTCAAGGCATTTAACAATCTGGACTCTAGATCAGTAACTATTCTGTAGCAGATTTCCAAATGTCATCAATAAAGGATTTGAGTTCTGAATCCATTCAATGAGGAGAAATACAGTCTGACTTCAATTTCAAACAGTCAATTCAGATGATCTGTTTTCATTTGGATGCATTTCTTTCATTTTGGGGACTACGGGCCATTTGATGAAGTTCCATAGTTGATCACCTGATGTGTCTGTTATTTTAGATTGATGATACTTTACTGTTAAAGTCATGGTAGAATTGACCTTTAAAGGATTTGTTTACATATTTATCATCACATTTTTTCAGTGAGTTTTATTTTATCTATGACCAAATTTGGTAGTTTAATTTGAACATTGGAAGACAATATTCTATTTCTTATTAAATGGATTAAAGCAATTGGAATTTCTCTGCAGGTTTTCTGAAATTCCTTGGTTGAACATTAAATATCAAATTTTCTTTTGAAGTCTCTTCATTGAAGAATTTCTCCATTTGAATCCAGAACATCGTTTCCAAAATGATCTTGAGGTCAAACCAATTCTGATGAAACATTGTCTTCCTGTTTGTGGTCATTACTCTGTTGTTCCACAGGGGGGCGCAGTGAGGCCAAAACTAGGACTACATAGCATTTTCCACTGGAAAAGTACTTGTTGGGGAAATTCTGAAATCTTTAGAGGAAGTTTGGAAATTTCAAAGTCACATCAACCAAAAATCTAATCCAGCGACTTTTTTGAAGATGTTTTTGGGAAAATGAAACCAGAATGAGTCAGGATTAGCTAGAAAGTCTTGAAACATTTGATTCTGAAAGTTCCAACCATTGATTCTAAATCATTCGTCTTCACACCTCCCTAATAATATTCCTGAATTAGTGGAGATTTTCTGATGAAATGGGTCTTATTTCTCCAAATAAATGTATAAATAATTGAGTATTTTTTTTTAATTCTTTGGATTAATGTAGAGAGATTGTCACGGATATATTAATGTTGAAATTCCTTCTGATTTGGAGAACAAGTTTCCTCCAAAAATGGTTAAATCTCTGATAAACTGCAGCAGCAGATCACAGCAGCAGGTGGCAGACATTACCCATAATAAGCAAACTGAAAAGAGGAGACTTTTTGACGTGGGATTCCAAAGCAGATTTTGGTAGAACGTTTCTATTTCTGAATATTTCAGTGTTTTTAAGCTCAGCAATCACTCTTTTATTCTCAAACACAGTCAGTGTTATTTTAATAAACCACACAAGCCTTCTAAAGCTAAAACATAAAGGAGAATACACACCATGATAGCACCACCACCATGCTTTTACAGAGAATGCTTCTGAAAAGAGACGATGAAGCTTCTCCTTCGTCCCGTTGAATCATGGCAGCTTCTGAAACATTTCTCATCCAAGTGTCCTCATTTAATTTTTATTAATTACAGAAATATTTATTCCACAAAATTCCACAAACCTTTGAAAGCCCAGATTCTCTCTAACTGTATGAAATGATGTTTGTCTCCAAAGCCAAAGGACTCTGCAGTGAGAGACATCAGCCGCTAGAGGGCGCTGTCACCTGTATACCTGCAGTTTTAATCTCCTTGTAACTTCCTGTCTGGATCAAATTAAAATTGATAATTCAATAAGTGAAAATACAAAACGGATTCTCAATATGTCACAAAATTCTGTCAGAAACCTAACACTAAAGAGGATTTAGAGAAGATATTGAAGTATTTATTAACAATATTAAAGATAAGGTTGGAAAAGTCAGTGAAACCTTTGAAAAGACTTGAGACCAAAGTTTGTAGGTTTTTTTTTACCACGTTTTTATCCGTCTCTTCAAATGTTTTCATTTTTTGAATGTTTTCTATAAATTATAGTCATGTCTGATAAACATCTGTTAAAAATGGATATTTTTAGAAAATAGATTGATTTTCTTAAATTCCTGGTTGGAAATGGTGTAAATCCTGAATATTGATGTTTTCAAGCACGTCAGTGATGGCTGAGCGTGTTTTTTCTCTTGAATACTTTTGATTGACAGGCTTCCAAACACAAAGAACTTTGATCAACAGCCGCTTGATGAGTTCATAGAGAAAGAAACAAAAATGTCTTGAAAATGTGACATCACAAAGGGAAACCCGTTTAAAAAAGGTGTTTTTTTTTCATACATTACAAAAATCTATACCATTTGTTATAAAAGGGAAAAAAAAACATGAAAAAATCTGTTTTTCTGGATGAAAAATGTGCTGAATGTGAAGATGAATAAACCAAAATCTCATGTTTGTTGAATGATTCTTCTTGCTTGGTAGATGCTTCTACTGGCTGTGTCTCTTTTGCCTTTGGGTCAAAGCAGAAATCCTTTTCTGTCAGAAACATTGAACCAGCTAGGGTTAAGTTTCCATTGACTTGAGACTTTTTCCAGATCCTGAGATCAGTGAACTGATCCATGTCCTTTGGTTGATGTTTCTCCAAATGTTGAACTGTTGTCTTCACAGCTTTCATTTTAGACCCAAGGCTTTCAATGAAAACAACTGTTGTTGGAAACATTTGAGGAAGTTGGTTACCGTTTTCATTAAAGACTGTGACATCAGCAAGTCGCTTTCATTGAATTCTTTTAGAGTTTCTAAATGACATTTCTGAAACAAACCTACTTTATTCCTTTCTTAACTGGGAATCTTAGGGACGTTCTTTGTGGAAGGACGGTACTATTGGGAACAAAAACCAAAACAGAAACTGAATTCATTCTATTATTAAATGTTTACCAAATCCCAGAAACTCTAATGTACCAAATAGAAACTCAATAGAGTCAATGAACCCCCCTTCTTTCAATTCTATTCACTTTGATTGATGTAGTCCAATATTCCAACAACAGTCGTCTCAATTCTACCGGTAATTGTAGAATAAACACAAAATCCTAAAGTACATGAAGTCATCCAATTCAATAGGTAATGGCTAAACTAAATGGAACAGACTAAAGTGACCTTTGACCCTCCTTCTCATCCAGTCCCAAACCAGTTCCCCTCTGGAGATCCAGGATGTAGACGAGTCGGCTCAGGACGCGTTCACCAGGTTCCACTCAGTTTTTGGAACCATCTGATGTCAAGTGTTCTCTAAAAACCAACAGTGGAATTTAACAATTCATTCAGACCAAAGGCAGTAGAGAAATTGCTGCCTTTTATTGTCTGGATGCATTTTTTTTCCAAATGTCTTCTGTTTTTCCCGTCTCTATGTTGTTTTTTTCTTTTCAATTGGTGGTGACTCATCACCATGGAAACACGTTGCTGTATTTGTGCATCAATACAAAGTGTTGTCTGGTTCAAATCCCATCAGTGTCTCCAATGTTCATCCAAAAAGCCTTTACTAGGGTTTGAACACTGATTTAGCAATGGTTTTCCATAAGCTGCCACTGAATTTCCCAATCTAAAAAGAAACTCATTTCATGCAGACTGTTGGAGACGCTGCTGCTAATTCAAACCACATATTGATACTAGTGCTGTCATGCCATCCATTTATTAATCAGGACCTAGAATGATTTCATCTGTTTGGAATCTAACCTCATATTTGCTGTGAAAAGCCTCATTTGTAGATATTTTTGTTCAGATTTGTGATATTGTTCCAAATACAACAAAAAAGTGTCTTTATGAAGTTCTCATTGGATCACACTTCCAAATTTGAATTTGATAGCAAGTTCAGAAAAAAACACAACAGAAATCAGAAATAATAGTGAAAATGAGAAAAAACTTAGACCAAAAAAAATAGCAAAATGTAGAAAATGAATATAGTGAAAATGAGATTATTTAAACCAAAATTAGAAAGACATTGCAGAGAAAAATCTTTGATAAACTGTGGTTGACCACACTTAGAACGTGAGCATCCAGCAGGTCACCCACACACTTTGCTGCTTTGTGCACAATATTGTTGTGGGGGTTGACTCCCAAACAAAAATGAAGAATAAAACTGCTCCTAATTGTCAATATTGAAGACTTTCCCAACATTTTGCTGTGTCATGTTTGTGGATAAAGTCAGGAAGAAGAACCAAACAGACTTGTGATAGTTGGAAATGAGTTTTTGGGATTCTGCACAGGAGCGTGGTTCCTCTTCCTCACCACCTCCCGCTGGTTTGCCGTCCGGCTCCATGGGATCTGCGTCATCTTCATCCCCATCACCACCTTTGGCGTCCTGCTGCTCCCAAACCCTGAGAAACACTGCTGGTCTCCACCAGGGGGCGCCACAACTTCTCCTGAACGCCGCCTTTCTGTTTCCTCCTCAGAACTGGACGTGCCACTGACCTACGCCGTCACGCTGATGGGCGTGTTCCAGTGGGGCGTGAGGCAGAGCGCCCAGATGGAGAACATGGTGAGGAGCAGCGCAGACGGCTGCACAAGCAGCTGCAGCTGCAGACGTTTGGCTCCGCCTGTGTTTGCAGATGACCTCTGTGGAAAGAGGACACCCATCTCCAGAGCGAGCCCCCCTCCTGGAAACCCAGAAGCAAAGGTTTGGTGACCTTTGACCAGGTCAGCTTCACCTACAGTGAGGACAGCCGGCCGGTGCTGGTTTCTTTTGGATTTCATTGGTAATCTGAGATTAGAAGAATAATCTGGAACAATAAAACAGAGCTGCTGTTTTACAAAAAGAAGAGGTTTTTCATGGTGGCGTTAATCCACTGAAGATGAAGATTGACACCTGGGAGGATCCAAC
The DNA here is from genome assembly GCF_053564925.1 of Oryzias latipes. Lineage (NCBI taxonomy): Eukaryota > Metazoa > Chordata > Actinopteri > Beloniformes > Adrianichthyidae > Oryzias > Oryzias latipes. The sequence continues at coordinate 3,570,790 of NC_136238.1, forward strand.
ATGTGGAAAGGCTTTGAATGAAGAAATTCCAAAATAAAAGCTTCTGTCTCCACGGGAACTATGAGGAAGAACCTGGATCCTTTCCACCAACACTCAGATGAAGCTCTGTGGAACGCTCTAGACCAGGTCAGAGGTCAGAGGCAGCTGCTGTGTCTGAGGAAGAACCGCATCGTCATCATGGGCCAGGCCGCTGCCAACGTGGACCCGAGGTGCAGCAGGACTCCGGGTCCATTTGTCCAAAGGCGGCCCACCTGCTCCTCACCGTAAGCGCTCTGTGTCCCCGCAGGACGGACCAGCTGATCCAGAAAAGCATCTGGGAGAAGTTCAGAGAGTCACGGTGCTCGCCATCGCTCACCGCCTCAACGCCATCAGCCACCGCAGACTGGTGAGCGCCGGCCCATCCAAACGGCGCCAGACGGCTCATGAAGTTCTGGACTTTAGGCTTTCTTCCTATTTTCCAGAACTGTTAACTTTTCAGTCCAAAGTCAGAAAGTGAGAATCTGGACTGAAACAAACGGGATTCTGGGTAATTTCTCTGGAAACTGTTGCTAAATTCCTTGAAACTGTGTGTTTGTGTGTGAACATGAGTTGGATGGTGGACATGCAGACTTGTCTGGATGTGAACATTTTTGGAGCCAACAGGTATGTTTCCAACGTTTGAGTATGTGTGTGGACAGGCCCCGCCCCTTCTAGATCTGGATTAACCCTTGTGCTATCTTAGATGACCCCCCCCCCCCCCCCTTCCATTGAGGTGTTCTCCCTACCATGACAAAGGTGGATAAAGGTGGAAAGATTTCATGGAATCCATGGACACCAGTGAAGATCACAAATCATTGAAGAAAAAAGGTTCAGCGTCTGTCTAGTGGGTCTAGATGACCCACTCCCAACGTTAAAGTGCCTAGGATAGACCAGGGTTAATCTGACCCTGACTGTAATGATTCTACACTCAAAAAACGTTCACTTTGAATGAACATAAAAAAATTATGGAAAGGATTTCCACATGATTAGATTGCGTTACTTGAACAAAAATGAATCATGTTGGTCCTACTTAATTTATTTAGGTTGGCTCAACTTAATGTATTTAGGTTGGCTCAACTTAATGTATTTAGGTTCAAACTAATAAATTTAAGTTGATTCAATTTAAATAGAGCAGTTGCACCCAACTTTAAATTGATATTGTTGCTCACTCTAAAAAGTTGATCCAATTTAATTGAATCACTTCAATTGGTCACCTAAGTAAATTAAGTTTATTTAACTTGAATTTCTATTTATTTCTTTAATTTTATTTATTCATCTGTAATTGATATGTTGTTCCAAAGTTACAACCAATGGGTCTTTTAATTTTCACATCAAAGGCATGAATTACCCAGCAAAGTCCCACATCACAAGACAGGAGCTCAATTACCGCGAACTCTGTGTTAAGTATTAGAACATTAACAGTTTGCCAAACAAGGGGGTTGGTCATCATCCTCTACCAAACTTTAACTCATGGTGCAAAAAAAAAAATAAACATAACATTTTAAATCACTAGTTAAAACAGAGTAAAACAGCTAGACAATAAAACCCATGGACAAAAACTCACACTTATACCCCAATCTGCCCAGATAGACAAAGAAAATGGTATCCCACAATTCCTTGCGATTACTAATGCATCCAATTTAATGGTATCATGTTGGATCAACGTGATTGAAATTAGTAACTTTTAAATGGATTATTTTTATGTACAATCGACATGATTCATTCACGTAAGATTTACAAACATAAAATTTTCTGGTTGAAATGACAAGTTACTTTTTCGTTAACTTAATTGGCTGGTAATTTCCTTTTTTTGAGTGTAGACATGCTGCTGCTTCATGGTTTTACCCCCCCCCCCTCCTCTGTCTTCTTCCCTCCTTTTCTTTTCCATCCGCTCCAACAAAAAAATGTTCCAAATAGAAGTCAGATGAATAAAGTTGAGTCTAAATTCCAAAAGGAGTTTCTTCAAATCTCCACCTAGTGTGTCTAAAGATTCCTGACCCAGATTCATCTGTTTGCTCAGCTGTTGGACAAGTTCACAAAAAGAAACTAGGAGTCCATCTGCTGCTGTGCTGCAGACACAACGGCTCAATGGAGGCACGGCTGACCTTTCAATCAAAGAGAGAGGGTTCAAATCCCACAAAGTATGGTCCAAAAAACTGTTTTTTGAATAGAGTGTGGAACATCTTCACTTCAAAACAGAGACCAGCTGCTGATCTGCTGCAGACAGATCAGCTCAGTGGGAACCACTTGATCCTGGGAGCAGAAGACTGAGGGTTCAATTCCCTCCTAATGTCTTTCTAAATCCATCAACAGTTTTTTCAGAGTCTGGAACGTCTTCACCTCATCAGAACGACCAGCTACTGCTCTGTTCCAGCCATGAGGGCTCAGTGGAAACACATCAGACCACCAATGCAAAAGGTTGAGGGTTCAAATCCTGCTAAGTATCTTTGGAAAGAAACTCCTAGTTTTTCCACAATGTAGACTGTCTTCACCTCATCAGAACGAGGAGCTGCAGCTCCAGTCTAGGTAGAATAGCTCAGTGGTAGAGAGCAGGTTATTAACTAGGAAAAGGGTTCAATTCCCAGCTGGAGACAGAGGCAGTAACTTACCTCTGTCATCTAGAAACAAGAACTAAAGAGAATTCAACAGGAAGAAACAGATGATAGGATTCATTGGTAAGTCAGTGGAGGGGGGGTTAATGGAAGGGGGGTGGAAACTGGCCACAAAGGAGGAAATGAGAGGAAGAACACAAATGTGGTCAGTGGAATTGAACCCTGCACTCCCACCCATAATAGCCTCTTCTCTACCACTGTGCTATACTTCCTAGACCAGAACTGCAGCTCCTCGTTCTGATGAGGTGAAGATGTCAGACTCTCTGAAAAAACTTGGAGAGTTTCTTTCCAAATCCATGCGGTGGGATTTGAACCCTCACTCATCTGCTTGTTAGATCAACTCTACAACGCTGAGCTGTTCTGCTTGTGTCAAATCAGCAGCTGGTCTCTCATTTAAGGTGAAGATGTTCTCCACTTTGAAGAAAATGACAGAGATACTCAGTGGGATTTGAACCCTCACAGTTGGGAATTGAGGTCAGGCATCATTTCCCTGAAGCCATCAGTCTGTCTTAGAGGAGCGGCTGGTGGTTCTGATGAGAGAAGATGTTCCACACTCTGAGAAATGTTTTAGATGAAAGTTGGGATTTGAACCATCAAGCTGGTGTTTAATGGTCAGCTGTGTTTTTCCTGAATCCTATTGTCTGAACCAGACCTGCAGCTGGTGGTTCTGATGAGGTGAAGATGTTCCACTCGGAGAAAAAATGATGATCTTCTGAACAAAGACTCTCAGTGGGATTTGAACCCTCACCCTTCTGCCTGTAGATCAAGTCACTAACACTGAGCTGTTCTGTCTGCATCACATCACTGCAGAAAAAGCAGCAATGATCATTTTAGAGTCCAGAAAAGCACATTTACTGATTCATAGCTGAGAAAAAAACTTCTACTGTCAAAAATACCAACAGAATCAAAACATGAAGTCTGTGACAGAGATGAAAATATTTGGGTCTAAAACAAACAAAAATACTCCAAGTTTCTACTTTACAGAGTTTTTGGGGCTCACTACAAACTTGTGCAGGTTGGTGGATATTTTGACATCTTTTCTTTCCAAAGCTTCATATTTGGAAAAAGTAAGTCATAAAAAAGGATTTGGATAAATGATTAAAACATGGAAGCAGAAATAGAAGGTAATATTTGAGTAGGTCATAAAAAAACTTTAATTTTCAGCTTTTTAAAATAAGGAAATCTTTGGACTCATTCAGAAGTTATAAAAAATGTCCTAAATTTAAGTTGTAAAGAAGAAAATTCCTAATAAATATTGTATTTCTGCCATTTGAAATGTCATATTTATGTCTCAAAGTGAATCAAATGTTTGTTGATAGAAAGGAAATGGTTTGAAAACGTTGGTCTGGGGCCTGTTTCAGAAAGGAGGTTAAGTGTAAACTCTGATTGCGTTAACCCTGAAATCAGGGAAACCCTGGGTTTTCCGTTTCAGAATGGGAGGTTTGTTAAACCAGGGAAAGCAGAGTAAGTCAAACCCGTTTCTGAAAGAGAGGTAACTTCTACTCGGAGTCAGTGTCCATGGTTACTTATGCTGTGAACCTAACCTGGTCGGGAGCAGGTTTTATTCTCTAAACTCAAGGTTTCTGCCGGTCCCCTCCCCTTTTTAAAGACGAAGCTGTATTTTTCGCTTTAACCTTCATTGCCCAAATTTCCGTCACACATAGACGGTCTAAGTGACAAGAATGGCTTGTCCTTTTTTGGAGGACCCAATAGACGAGGAGGCTGCATTAATTCATAGAGAATTACATTTACGTCGTACGAGGATTTTGATACCTAGGCTCGTTTTTTTGTCATTTCCCCATACGTTTTTGTTTGAGCGTTACCGTTTTTCGTTGCAATTACATATACAATGAAAGCAACATTAGATATGTATAGCTATGTAGATGTTTCATATGTCAAATATTGTCAACAAAGCCTACATCCATGACATGCTCACATTTACCTGATTGAATTATGTTTTTATACTTCATTTTTAGCTGCTGCCATGTTCTTTTAATTCCTGCAGGATTGCATCTACATGAAAATGAAATCAGGGACATTGAATTAGATTAATGTAACAATTACTTTTTGGAAACACAATTTGCTAGTACTGCTTACTTTCTTAATCCCATATAAACCTATACCAGTTGATCAATACAAGGGTAGACAAAAGCTTACTTTTAAAAACACAATTCTGTAGCAGCCCATGCAGTGTCTCATGTTCATGCATTTACTGCTGCAGTTACGGTAGTGGGACTGTAGGGGGCATGTGTTCTGCTGTGCAAGATTTATAATGAAGAAACCTGTGGAGTAGAGCCCTGCGCGGGACTATTTTCTTCATCCCGCTCCCGCCCGCGCCCGCTGAATTTTTGACCAATCCCGCCCGCTCCCGCAACGTATGCGTTACACTCCCGCCCGCTCCCGCAATATGTATGTCCACTCCCGCCCGCACCCGCAAAACTCATAGAATTTAGTCCCGCACAGTAATAGAGATGCATTGATTTTGTATCGTCTCCCGTCCCGCAGGAAAAAAACACGTATTTGTATTGATATTATTACTAAAGAGATTCATGTCCCTCCTCCAGCCTCCTCTTTTCATGCATTCCTCTTTTGTGTAATGTGCAACTTAATTATTAAATATATTTTCACAAATCCTGTTCGGTTAAAAGTGTGCGTGTGTGCGCGCGCAGACAGACGGCCTGAAGCGCGCTCTTAGTAAGAGGCGGGGCGGGGCGCACCCCCAACATCAGGTTAGATGACAGAGGCCATTGGGTGTCACTACCTGGTGCCTTCACGGAGCTTCAGTACCTAAGAATCCAACAGCCGCACAGCCTAACGTAGTCCGCTAATATATATTCATGAGATATTCATGGCAGCACTGATCCCGCGGGGTTTATTTTTTGCCGCCCGCTCCCGCCCGCAGCACAATTCAAACCGCCCAATCCCGCGAGATTTGGGTTGGGTCCCGCGGGACCCGGCGGGACCCAACCCAATGCAGCCCTCTACTGTGGAGTGAACAGACGTGTGTGTCTGAGCGCCATAATTTCATTCACATCTACCGACACCGAACCTTGTGAGGCCGGCTACAATTGAATGTATTAATATTAAACTGACCAACGTTTGCAAGAGGGGAAGGTTAACAAAAAAGTCCTCTTAACATTACCGACGTTAAATGCATTTGCCCCCAGATTGGTTCTGTATACTATGCAGCATTTCATGCATTTACACCAGGAATAACACTTCAAAAGTACTCCTAAATATCACCATTTTTTATTTCACTCCTTACGCTATTTAGAAAGTTATTACAGACAATATTTTATAACAATGATATAAATGCAAACTTAGGCATTAACTTGAGCAGCTATGTTTTCCACGCTAACTGTCTCTGTCTTGCAGATGCAGCGGTGTTGCTTTTCTTCTGGAATATGTGCTCATATTCACTGTAACTCTGCAGCAGCACGTCAAGTTCAGCTGGCGAAAAATATGCAGACCTCTTTTTTTCACGGTTGCCATGGTGACTCGTGATATCTGCGCTCCATTGATAATGGCTTCTTATAGTCGCGGTGCTCACGCTCACCTCCGAATCAGTCCACTCAGAGTTGATTGATCTAACTCGGATCAGCTTCTCTGAAACAGAAAACTCAGAGTTGTTAATCTCCCGATTGACCAACTCAGAGTTCAAGTTCAACCTCAGAGTTGGTTGAACCTCCTTTCTGAAACAGGCCCCTGCTTCCCAAAGTGGAACGACCTTCTTTACCTGAACTCACCTGGCAGAGCAATTATCACAGGTGTTTGAGATTGATGTCAGTGGTTCAGAGAGACACAATATCATCCATCAGTTTAACGGAAAAAGAATCAACTGGATCTGTTTGGAGACAATCTGCATCATCATTTGGAAGACTCTCTATTTCTGTGGAAGGAAAAGTATTGTTGAAACAGAAGGCAGAGGATTGTCACGCTGTGATTGGCTGAGAGGCAGAATCACCTTAACATGAACCAACCATTGACTGGAAAAAGAAGGAAAGATCAAATATACTGTTTATGGAATGAACAAGTACACCAGGTTCAAATAGAGAAGTAGAAAAGATCATGTCAATATTTC
>NC_136238.1:3585000-3760000 GCF_053564925.1 Oryzias latipes
GATGGTTCTGCTTTTCACGAGAGATCAGCGTGACTCTTTTTCTGGACTTTTTCTAAACTTCCTGCAGTGATCAAAGTGTCAAACTAAAGTGTTTTTCTGCTCCTCACATCTTTCTCTCTGTTGGAATCTGTCAGAGTTTTTCCTGGAAGCTCTGACAGATCTGGAAGATCCACATTCTTTCACTTTGAGCTTTTCTTTGGGATCAAATCTCTGCCTCCAATGGCTGTTCTGACTTGTTCACATTCAGATTCAATCTGCTCAGTTCTGAGCTTTAGCAGAGGAGAACCATCATCTAAATCCTGACAACATCTAAATCCTGAAAACATCTAAATCCTGAAATCATCTAAATCCTGAAATCATCTAAATCCTGAAATCATCTAAATCCTGAAAACATCTAAATCCTGGAAACATCTAAATCCTGAAAACCATCTAAATCCTAAAATCAGCTAAATCCTGAAATCAGCTAAATACTGAAAACATCTAAATCCTGGAAATATCTAAATCCTAAAACATCTAAATCCTGAAAACATCTAAATCCTGAAAACATCTAAATCTTGAAAACATCTAAATCCTGAAAACATCTAAATCCTGAAACATCTAAATCTTGAAAACATCTAAATCCTGAAAACATCTAAATCCTAAAAACATTTAATCTGCTCAGAATCCAGACTGCAAAAAAAGAAAGGTTCATAGAACTTAAAATTTTAAGGCAACAAACTTTGGCAAAATTTTGAGTTAAGGACCTAAACTCAACATTTTAAGTTTTGTGTTGGAGTTTGCAAACTCATTTATCTAAGATCTTCTAACTCAGTTGTAAATTGTATGAATTTAAAAGTTCAAGTTGGATTAACTTTGAATTGTAATTTTGACCAACTCAGATGTAAGTTACAGTGACCTAAAATGTCACGTAATCTAACTCTGAATCTTAACCTTTCCCAACTCAGGCTAAGTTGTAAAGATCTCAATTTTTTAAGTTATAGCAACTGTAAATTCCAATTATTGGTAACTTAACCAAAGGTTGAAGTAACTTATAATTTAGCTTTATGAGAACCTTTGATTTAGACTTTCAGTTCAGTTGTGTACCTCCCTGTATTTTCACAGCACCACATGTGTCCCAAATCTTTTCCTGACCATTGAGATATGGGTTAGCAATCTCATTTTGCCCACACATGTGCGTGCAAGGACTAATCATGTAATTTGACCATACTCTATATCTGCAACAATATGAGCCCCACTTCTGTTCACAGCTCCCTAACTCATGGTGTGGGAATCAACACTTCCCATGAGTCTTAGTTGCCATGGGCGGGGCAAAGGCCCGGGTCACCAAAACGTTGTTTACAAAATAGCTGAAGCCCTGGGGGGTCGCGTGTCCATTTGAAGATGATTTAGTTGATGAAGAAGCTCAGATAATACTTTTTCTTATAGATATATATTCATATATATCTATCTATATATAGATATATATTAATATATATATCTATATATATATATATCTATATATATATTTAGATATATATTAATGTATATATCTATATATATATATCTATATATATATAGATATATATATAGATATATATTAATATATATATCTATATATATATATCTATATATATATAGATATATATTAATATATATATCTATATATATATATCTATATATTAATACATATATCTATATATATATATCTATATATATATAGATATATATTAATATATATATCTATATATATATATCACAGGGCTCCAGACTAACTTTTTTCACTAGGAGCACTGTGGCCCCCAACTAAACATTTTAGGGGCACAACCAGAAACTTTAGGGGCGCATACCGTAAATCAACATGCTGACCAAATCTACTAATTTCCACTGTATTAATAATAAATACTTTAATAATAGATGCCGAAATTACAATGTGCTGTTTTAAATTCAGTGTCACATTTTATTCTGCACTTTTGAAGATGCAACAACGAGGTAAACTGACAGCAGCATGGCTGTCATGACAGTACAAATAGCAAACAAAATACCATAAATTTAGAATAAAAAAAAGTTTTTAGTAACAAAGTGATTACCGTAGTAACCTTTCGGTCATTTCACAGTTACAAACAATACTTAAATGTACGTAAACAGTAGGGGATGGAAATACATCTTGGTGACACCAAATAGGTGCAGCCAAGATGCACAATAAGTGTTTGAGATCACCCAGATGGACACAACGCTGCACAGATCACCTGGTGTGAGACGTATATTTTTGTTTTTGCTCTAACATCACCTGTCAATCAAAACAAAAATATCACCAGAAAGGGGCGGAAGCAAGACCCCAACCTGAGCGAACGCAGATGGAAACTTAGTACTGAACTGACTAAAAGCTGCCCTACAGACTACAAAACAATGCATTATGGGACATGCGTCCTGATGGGTTTTTGTAGTTCAGTGATCAATTAAAATAATTTAAAATACCAACTGATTAAAATAAAGGCTACATCCATTACAAAACATTAAAATAATTATAAGATAATAAGATGTAATATCACAGGTCATACTTAGGGGGAGAGGCATATTAAAACTAAATTGAATGTTAAGGACAACGACTTCCTGTTCTCCTTCAGTCTCGCTGCAGACATTTTATTACTGATTTTCTGTCTCCCTTCTTGGTGGGCCATGCCTCTGGCCACCCAGTAAATGCATCCATGCACACCAACACAAAACTGTAACCTCTGATGGAGGTCACCATGTCTGTAATATCAATTATGATATTGAAGCATGGCTCTGGCTCCCACTCTGTTTCTGAACAGCTCTGATCCTTCTGCTTCAGCTAATCCTGCTCAACATCTTTTTCTCTGTGAGCTGATTGGGGATCTGTTAGTCTTTCTGCCTTTCTGACCACATGCTGACCATTCTGATCTTCCACTACTGCATATGCTGATCTCAATGCATCCTTGTCATGCCTGAAACAACAACCATCTGTACAACTCTTTGCTCCCTGTGGACTGCACATCTGACCTGATCTTCTCCTGTTTGTTCCACCGGTTCAGCACACATGTGGTGTTCCTGTGGTCATGTGGTCTGTGATCCTTTGTGTGTGAATGTGATATTGGGTGCTTCTAAAATGTTGTTCAGAGAGTATCAATTCCTGAGAGTTCACGTAAGCCACTCCACCATATGTGGTCAGTATTTGTAATGGGTGTCCCATGACTATGTGCTAGCGTGGTTTGGTTCCTCCAACTGTATGTTTGGTGCATTTGTGATGTCTCTTGTCCATGTTGTCTAACATAACGCTTGGGTACATAAGTATTACTCTTCCTCCCCCTTTTCTCTGGAACAGAACACCGTTTGCTAGGTCTTCTGTTCCAGAAACATCAAGGAGAAATGGTCTATGATAATCTGGTGTGGCCAGCTCAGAGGCCGCAGCCAGGGTCTATTTTAGTTTACTAAAAGTAGTTTCAGCCTCTGCAGCCCAGTGCAGGTCTACTTTAAGGTTCATCCTATTTTGCTGTCTGACCATGCCGTGGAGTGGATGGGTCAATCCTTTGTTATTGGGGACGTAATGTCTGCTTCAGCCAGGCAGACCTAACAATGACAACATCTTCGACCTTCATGTGCTTAGGATGAGACGCACAGCTGACCTGTGGGACTGGGAAATAATGTTTTAAGAAATCTACTTGTCTGCGGCACTCCTACAATTTTTCCGAACTTTACACCCTGTGGCTGCTATACGGCTAAGAATTACGCCTGTGGCGTCTAAACATGCATTCACCGTTTGAGCTGTTATCAGACTTTCATCCACATACTGGATGAGAGTGACGTTGCCTGACAGGGGACAGTCAGAGAGCACCTCCTTTAATACCTGATGGAAAATTCCTGGAGAGAGTGCGAACCCCTGTTGGAAACGCGTGTAACACATTTACTGGGTTTCACACGTAAATGAGAAGATGTCCACTATCAGAGTGTAGAGGCAGACCGAAAAAAGCATTGTCGAGGTCAATGCATGTAAACCAGGAGTGTGAGTGGTCCATTTTGGCCAGGGCTTTGATGGATTAGGATCAGAAACGGTTGAAGGGCTCAAAATGTTATATACAGCATGCAAATCGGTGGGCAATTTACCAACCCATCATCTGTGGTGCTCTGAGCCCACAGATGAGGTGGCTTTCAGCCAATTAAGGCCTTGGCCAAGGGATGGTCGGTCCGCTCATGACCATGACAGCAAAGTACCTGAGCGTGTTCTAGGGTGGCTTTGTCCTCCCCTCAACCATTATACCAGACTTGGGACATCTGAGTGAGAGTCTAATACGTTTGGGCTGAGGCGCGTTTTAACACTCCGCCTAATTTTTTAGTCTCAGGTTTGGGATGCAATGTATGGGAAACGTGGGGTACTATATCAGAAACAACGCCTTGTGAGAGGGTGTGAGCAGAGCGTCTGCTACCCACCCTTCAGAGTCTACATAAATATGTAGTCTAGCGATCTGCTATTACTGTCCTGTTGGGCCTTGGTACCAGGTTTTTAGATTTCTATCTTTTTAAAAAATCACGAGAGGGGGTCAGACGGGGAGACGTAGGGCTCAAGGCTGGAGATCCAAGGTTTCCACACCAGGAAAGCTGACAGAATACCTTCATGCGCTTTGGTTTCTGGATCGAGTAATTCCCAGTACAAGTCTGCCAGTGGCTCCTCTGTTGGACGATCAAGGTACTGGGCCTCATGAGTGAGTTCATCCGCTCGGCAATGGAGTATAGTCCCATCTGGTAGAGTGACCTGTAACCCATCCGGGCTTTACAGACTGGTTGCTCCCAGCTTCACCAGCAGGTGACAACCCAAAAATCGACTGGCACTGTTGGCGAGTGCACAAAGTGGTGGTTCAGTCTGTTTGCTGACCTTAGTGTTCAAGGACTTGGTGTATGGCAGAGTCCGTGTCTCATTATTCTTGAGGATTCCAGAGGTTCCATGCCTCCTGGGATGCCAGTGTATTGCAGGCATTTGGTGAACAGGCCCGTGTCCACGCCCTCTTGGGGTTCTGCCCCTAGGTGGTCCACCTCTGGACCCATGGCATCCACAAGGCTGCCAAAGTTCGTATGGACAGCCTCTAGTCCAATAGCCAGGTTCCTCGCAGTAATAGCACAATCCAGCATCCATCAGTTCCCTGAGTGTACCGCCCCGGAAACCTTCGCCTCTCACCCCACCTCTCCCCGTCATTGTCGCCTAAATCCTGCGGGGCGAGGGCCGGATTGACAGCCGTCACCACTAAGACTGTTCATAGATGAGTTATAGGTTGTAAAATGAAACCAGGCCGGACCTGGCAGAAATGCACCAGACAAATGCGACCACTGAGCTTCCGTTGTAAGCCTAAGACATTTTATTTATATATTTAATATTATTTTTATCTTTTTACATTTTATTTTTTGTATTCATGTATTTATTCATTTTTGCTTTCTGCGTAGCCTCTGCCAGCTGCAACTCAATTACCTGTTTATTGACTTCTTCCAATTTATTGTCTTCCTTTTGACATTAAACGTTTCATCCACAATTGTTTCTCACTTTCAGGTGCATTCGTTATAGTTTGGCATTCTTGGTTTGAGTTTGTTAGTTTGAATCATATTATCATACCGAATCATAGTCCAAAGAAACATTGGTTGTTTAGTTAACACTGTGCAGACACCGGATCTAGAGGGCTGCATTGGGATCGGGTCCCGCCGGGTCCCGCGGGACCCAACCCAAATCTCGCGGGATTGGGCGGTTTGGATTGTGCTGCGGGCGGGAGCGGGCGGCAAAAAATAAACCCCGCGGGATCAGTGCTGGCATGAATATCTCATGAATATATATTAGCGGATTACGTTAGGCTGTGTGGCTGTTGGATTCTTATGTACTGAAGCTCAGTGAAAGCACCAGGTAGAGACGCCCAATGGGCTCTGTCATGTAACCTGATGTTGGGGGTGCGCCCCGCCCCGCCTCTTACTAAGAGCGCGCTTCAGGCCGTCTGTCTGCGCGCGCACACACGGACACTTTTAACCGAACAGGATTTGTGAAAATATATTTAATATTTAAGTTGCACATTACACAAGAGGAATGCATCAAAAGATGAGGCTGGAGGAGGGACATGAATCTCTTTAGTAATATCAATAAAAATACGTGTTTTTTTCCTGCGGGACGGGGGACGATACAAAATCAATGCATCTCTATTACTGTGCGGGACTAAATTCTCTGAGTTTTGCGGGTGCGGGCGGGAGTGGACATACATATTGCGGGAGCGGGCGGGAGTGTAATGCATACGTTGCGGGAGCGGGCGGGATTGGTCAAAAATTCAGCGGGCGCGGGCGGGAACGGGATGAAGAAAATAGTCCCGCGCAGGGCTCTAACCGGATCCTCTGTTTTTATTGAATGACACCAGCATGCACAGACACTTCTCTACACCATTTGCAGCAAATTCCAAACAAAGCGCTCTGACTGCATCTCCCTGGGAAACTCAAAGTCAAAGTCAACTTTATTGTCAATTCTTCACATGTGCATCACATACAATGAATCGAAAATCCGTTTCTTACTCTTTCGTGTCTGTTCAGTAGAAGAAAAATAAAAACAAAGTATACGTTTAGAATAAAATAAATAAGTAAAAAGAAAGAAAAAGATACAATTTACAATATACAACATAGGCAATTTGCCATAAAAGTGCGAGTGCACTTAAGGCAGTGTCTCAAGGCAGCGGGGGGGGGGGGTTCGTTTGAGCACTGTTCATGGGGGGATATGGGTGGTGGGTAGGTGGAGAGGGGAGAGCGTGTTTAGCATCCTGATGGCCTGGTGTGTGAAACTGTTTCTGAGTCTAGTGGTCCGGGAGCAGAGGCTCCTGTACCTCCTCCCTGAGGGCAGAAGGCTGAACAGGTTGTGTGCAGGGTGGTGTGCATCCTTGATTATTGTTAGTGTTTTTCGGGTGAGGCGGGTGATGTATAAGTCCTGCAGGGAGAGGAGTGGTGTTCCAATGATTCTCCTGGCTGTGTTGACTATGCGCTGCAGGGCTTTCCTGTTGCTGTGTGTACAGCTGCCCCCCCACACAGTGATGCAGCTGGAGAGGATGCTCTCGATGGTTCCTCTGTAGAATGTGGTCATGATGGCTGGTGAAGCACCTGATCTTTTTAGTTTCCGCAGTAAGTAGAGACGTTGTTGTCCTTTCTTTGCCAATGATGTGGTGTGGGCGGTCCAGGAGAGGTCCTCACTGATGTGAACCCCCAGGAATTTTGTGCTGCTCACTCTCTCCACAGCAGTACCATCAATGATCAGTGGCAGGTGTTGAGTGTGGCCCCTCTGAAAGTTGACAACAATCTCCTTTGTCTTGCCGACATTTAGCAGGAGGTTATTGTCTCTGCACCATTTTGTCAGCAGATCCACCTCTTCCCTGTAGTTGGTCTCATCGCCCTTGGTGATGAGACCCACCAGGGTTGTGTCGTCTGCAAATTTCACAAGGTGGTTTGTGCTGTGGGTTGTTGTGCAGTCATGTGTCAGCAGGGTGAAGAGCAGCGGACTAAGCACACAGCCTTGGGGTGCCCCGGTGTTGAGAATGATTGTGTTTGAGGTGTTGTTGCCGGCTCGTACTGTTTGTGGTCTTTGGCTGAGGAAGTCCAGTAGCCAGTTGCAGATGGGGGTGTTAACACCCAGCTTGTCCAGTTTGCAAATGAGTTGCTGTGGTATTATTGTGTTAAATGCGGAGCTGAAGTCTATGAACAGCATTCTCACATATGCGTCCTTTTTGTCTAAGTGGGTGAGAGCTGGATGGAGAGCAGAACAAATGGCGTCCTCTGTCGATCGTTTGGGTCGGTATGCAAACTGGAAGGGGTCCAGGGTGGGGGGAAGAGTGGACTTGATGTGTGACATGACTAGCCTTTCAAAGCACTTCATGATGATGGGCGTTAGTGCTATGGGGCGGTAGTCATTGAAGCAGGATGGTGATGGTTTCTTTGGCACAGGGATGATAGTTGTAGCCTTGAAGCATGATGGGACGATGGCTTGCTCCAAGGAGATTTTAAAGATGTCTGTGAAGACATCCTTAAGCTCTTCTGCGCATTCCTTCAGCACACGGCCTGGGATATTGTCTGGACCCGCTGCTTTCCGTGGGTTGATGGTGGAGAGTGTCCTCTTCACGCTGGTAGTTGTCAGGTGCAGAGTTTGATCCTGGGGGGAGGGGGGCGTTTTCTGTGGGTGTGTGCTGTTTAGTCCTTCAAAGCGTGAAAAGAAGCTGTTCAGGTTGTTGAGAAGGGGGGTATTGTTCTCACAGCTCTGCGGTGCAGGCTTGTAGTCTGTGATGGCCTGGATGCCCTGCCACAGGCTCCGTGCATCTCTGCTGTCGTTGAAGTTGGAAGAGACTTTTTGCATATAGTCCTTTTTTGCTTTCCTGATGCCCCGGGACAGGTTGGCTCTTGCTGTTCTTAGGCCAGCTTCATCCCCTGCTCTGAAGGCATTGTCTCTGGCTCTCAGTAGCCCTTTGACTTCCCCTGTCAGCCAGGGCTTCTGGTTGGCTCGAATGATGATGCTTTTTGTGTGTGTCACATCATCGATGCACTTTGTGATGTAGGAGGTTACTGTGTCTGTGTACTCCTCGATGTCTGTCAGGTTGTTGTAGGTGGCAGTTTGTTTAAACATGTCCCAGTCTGTTGTTGCAAAGCAGTCCTGAAGGGCAGAGGATGCTCCCTCTGGCCACACTCTTATTTTCTTCAAGACTGGTTTGGCAAGTTTCACCCTTTGTCTGTATGCAGGCGTTAGCATAACACTGAGGTGGTCTGATGTTCCGATGTGGGGGAGGGGGGTTGCTCTGTAAGCTTTTTTGTGAGGAGTGTAAACAAGGTCCAGTATGTTGTTTCCTCTTGTTGGAAAGTGCACATGCTGATGAAATTTTGGAAGGACTGTTTTGAGATCAGCGTGGTTGAAGTCTCCGGCAAGAATGATGAAGCCATCTGGATGTGCTGTTTGTTGTTCACCAATGGCCTGGAATAGTTCATTTAGCGCTGCATTCCTGTCACTGTTGTTGGTTGTCGGGGGGATGTATACTGCCACTAATAAAATTGCAGTAAACTCCCTCGGCAGGTAGAAAGGACGGCACTTCAGGATCATGAACTCCGCCCGCGGGGAACAGTGTTTGCTCACCAGCTGAGCGTCCCGGCACCACGCGTCACGAATGTAAACACAGACCCCGCCGCCGCGTGTTTTTCCTCCGTTTACGATGTCTCTGTCCGCCCGATAGCACGTTAGTTGTTCCAGTTGTATGGCAGAGTCGGGAATGTTGTTGTTTAGCCATGTTTCCGTGAAGATGAACACACAGCAGTTGCTCGTTGTCCGGTTCGCTGATCGGAGTAGGCGAACATCATCCATCTTGCTGTCCAGGGACCTCACGTTAGCCAGAATTATAGATGGTATGGCTGGACGAGTTGGGTTAGCTGCCAGTCGGGCTTTGATACCTCCACGATGTCCCTTCTTCCTTGTCCTTGCGCACCGTTTTCGGTGCGACCTTCCTGGGGCGGGCGCGTCTGGTGAGTTCCGTGTAGTGGTTTCTGGCTGGCGTAGTAATCCCAGCTCTACCAGCATCTCTGGTTTAGTGTCCAAAACGTCGCATATTTTGCTGTTTCTAATTTCAAGCAGTCTCTGTCGACTGTACTTGTGTTTCGTTGTAGCATCAAAAAGCATCATAAATAGAACCAAAAAGGAATAAGAAATATAAAAAAAATAAGATAAGCAAAAACGAAAATAAACACAGACACGCGCACTGAGAGAGCAAGGGGCCGCTGCGACTGCTCGCGCCGCGCCTTAAATACCCCAAGGCTGCAGACCTGCAGCTGTGAGGAGAGGCTGAATCTCTAGGATGTGGGTCCAAACAGTATAACTGATTGTAATTTTCAAAAGCCCCTTCAGTGGACAGAATGAATGTAAGCATTGTCTGTCCAAACCTCAAAATCTTCTTCCCTTTTTTATTTTAATTTATTTATTTATCTTAAGTATTATTATAACTATTTGTGTGTCTGGACAAGATAGGTGTGAACTAACAGCATTTCTAAGTACAGTAAACCCTTGTTTGTCGCGGGGGTTCTGTTCCAAAAAGAACCCGTGATAGGCAAAATCTGTGAAGTAGAAACCTCTATTTTTTTTACAATCATTATAGAATTAAATACTCCATTATACATTGAAAAGAAAGAACAAACCATTTTACAGGCTCAAGCATTTGTTTCACAAATAAAAGTACATTAGAAACGTTTTTTTCAACAAATAACTTCTGTACTGTACTGTCAAATAATAATTTGAATAATCAATGTGAACAGAAGGCTTCAAATCGCGGAGATAAGCCCCGCCCAACGCGACCCGAGTATTGGATTAAACGGGAGAAAATTTAAAATGATTATGAATAAAATACAAAGTACAGTGGGACAAATAGTGACTCAGGTGTATTTACTGCTCTTCAGACTGAGCCGCTGCATCCTGACTCCGCTCTGCAGTGTTTTCTCCTTCTGAAGCCCGTGGTGCAGGTCTGTTTGTTCGGGAGAAGAACATAGTGATAGGCAGTTGTTGTCGCTCTTTTTTCTATGGGTTTTAGAGAAACTCGAAATTGCAAGATGATTTGCACGTACGTGTTGTAAAATTGGGAAGCTGTTTTACATACGTGTACATATTAAACTGCAACTTTATTGATGCACAGGTAGAGAAGAAGCGGAGCGACTTTAGCCAATCAGAATGCAGAACACAATGCACGATGCAAATCCGTGAAGTAGCGAAACCGTGAAAAGTAAACCGTGTTATAGCAAGGGATCACTGTAGTGTGATTCCAGAAAAAGTTAACTAAAAAAAAAAAAAACATCCATCTACAGAAATGACATCACTTGTATAATTAAAGATTTAGGAGCCCCTAATACTGCAACTTTCCGTTCATCCAAAATATATTTTTTAATATTATTATTATTTTTATATTTATAATGTATGTGTATGTGTGTGCTGTACGTCCACCATCCTGTTCTATAAACAGTTCCCTGACAAACCTGCTTTGGCACACCTCCCTGTCCTAAGTGCATCTCATCTTCCTGTTTGTTCTGACCCCCCCCAGAGGGAAGACGTTGCCTTTCTTCACTGCTCTGTCCTGTCAGTCGCATCAGATCCTCCTTGCTGCGTTTCACTTGCTTTTGCATACACTGGTTCCCCAATCACCTTGACCTCCAGCTGTCCCCAGAGCCCCCACTTCTCTATATCTATCTTTAGCCATGTCACCAACACAACTCCTACTAAACACAAACACAATTGACACACCCAACTCCAAGTGTTTTGTTAAAACACAGACAAAGCAAAGAATTATACAGTCCATAACTTTTAACACAATCAAAACTTTTACACAAAATCACAAAATACAAAACACAACACATAACACTTGGGTATAACCCTTAATCAAACTAAGCCATTTCACTAAAATGAGTCTGTTAGTACGTAACCAGTATTGACTTTCATGTCTGTCTTTGTTTTTTTGTTTTTTTCCATATACACACAAACTCTGTCCGCTCCCCCGCTCCACCAGCAGACCTACGTGGGAACCTGCCGCTGCACATACCTCTCTGTGCAAAACCTCAATCCTCTACCCCTTTACAAAATAACGTTACAAAATATTTCTATTCTAATTTAGAATTTCTCAACAACATCAGGCTTATAAATAGGACCGTTCTTTTTTTTTTTTTTTCAAACCATTTAGGATAAAAGTTGTCACCGTTGGTTCAGACATCGGCTGCTCCTCTTTTCCCAGCAGAATTTCCTCTCTGTCTGTTTCTTCCAGGTATTTTTTATATTTTACTCTTCTTACATGTTGCGTGACCCTCACTAACGTTTTATCAAACAGATTTTCTGGAATGCTGTGGAAGTCCAAATGGAATTTCTAAAGACCAGTAATAGTTCACTTCATCATATGTTCTGCACTTTGCCACCACACCGCCAGCCGAGACCACCAATTGTAATCCTTCTAAAAACTATACCCTCACGCTTCTCTCCGGCTCTGTAAACTAACACACACACAAACATATATAATTGATTCTAATACTTATGTCATTAAATAAATGTTAAGACGCTTCTTGACAAACATCAGTGGACAATGCCAACTCCAAAAGTTGGCATTCCCACGTATCACAATTTACAAAAAAACGTTCACAGAATATTATCACGCTGTAATGAACTGCAACTTAGATATATAAGTACAGACGACTCAAAGATAATGTTGAAGTGTACAACTATCTTAACTTGCTGATATAGCGCTTTATTAGCTTGCTTTGACCTACAGAAGATTTTGTTCGACTCATGGAGCCCAGAGTGTGTGGATAGAAGACGCAACACAGGGATAAAGCAATCAATTGACTGTATTAAAGAAAGCAAAAAACAAAACAATAAGTTGAGACAGTGGAGAAATGAGTGTCCAGGGATCCACAGAGATATTTTTCAGTTTTTGGTTTTCAAAGTTCTTTTCCTTTGGGTATGGAGTCTTTTGCAAAGTTCCTTTTTCATAGGTTCTTAATTCAAGGTCTCATTGAGAGTTCGTGGGTAGCTCGCCAGGCACCATTCCTGTATGGTGCAGATCAAAAAGTTGTTCCAATAGGGATAAAAGTGGGGGTGGGAAAAAAAACCTGACCTAAACAAGGTCAAACAAATGATAGATTAGACACATACAAGACATACTATTTACAATACATTATTTACAACATATAAATGTATGTCATAATTGTAAGAAAAACAATAATCAAATAAGGTCCTAACAAAATTTGTAGAAACCTACTTTCAAATTTCAGGCCTATAAATAAATGGGTTTCAATGGGTTCCAATATTTCAAAAATAAAGTGCACTTTTAATCATATTTAGCTTCAGCATTAATCAATTCAGTTTAGCATTAATCAAAGGAGGAAAACAATGAATGAAATTAATGAATGAATTCAAAACCAAAATGGCCGACCAAGCACAAGTACAAAAAACAAGTTGAAAAGTCCTAAAATGGACAAAAATTGAAAACAATTAACTGAAATATTTCCAATTTCAACAGCAAAAAAAAAGACTAGCATGGCATTTCTCTGAGGTAGAAAGCCTTTGAAATACTAATGTACTGCTATGTGTGTGACCCGATCGCATAAACTCACCCAAGAGTAGTTAGTTCAAGGTGTGGTTGTTCAAAGAACTAGTGTAGCCCAAATGGAGATACTTATAAATTAAGATTTCATTGAGAGTTTGAGTTTAGGCTAGTATCTGAAAATCTTTGGTTCTTCTCAGGGAGGGAGGTGAAGTGCCCAAACAAAACACAAAGACAAAGATAATGGCTATGGTGCAAAAAGTGAAATTTAATATAGTTAACCCCAAAAGACATTTACAATATATACTGTTGGAAAATATAATCTGTCGCTTTGAGATTACTTTCCTTGTTGCATGTTCAATAAAGTCGAGAAGAAGAAAACCACGGGATTCGGCCGGATTAAGTTTAACAAATTTATTCCCTAACAATATTACTAAAAACAGAGTAAAAACAGATCGATCTGGGTGTCCAAAACCAAGGCCTGCAATACGCAAGAGGTTACATTCCGAATTCACATGCAGCTTGTCTGGAGACACAGGAAAATTCCTTGAGTTCAGACTTTTAAGCATGTGGTCAGAACATCCTCCCCCGGGAGCAAGATGGCCGCCGAATCTCCGCCTCTGGTCGCTGGAGATTGGCTGACAGAGGAGCCCGCCTTCTTCCTTCAGCCCATCCTTAAAATCACAGCATCTGGTCTCTGGGGGGGAACCTCACAGATAGACACGGTACGGAATCCCCATGGGTGGCAGGAACTGTCACCGCAGGAAGTCGATCCTAGAGCTTTGTTCTTCACACGGGAGCAGATGCCTGTGGCGGTTCCCAGGGATTGAGATGATTGATTTATGATCCAAGTCAGACCTACAACCAAATGGCCCCAGAAGATCAAAGACCGTTTTCTCCTGAAGGGGGTTGGAGGTTGGAGCTGCATTCCTGAAACCTCTTTACATATGCAATTATCAGGAAGTCCCTTTTAATTGAAATGACTGAAACCCACACACAGTAAACCAGAAAGAAAACCTTCAATGAAATAAAATGAAGATAAAAACCTAGGAGAAATGAGAACCACAAAAAATAAATTCCTTCAGTTTCCCTCTCTTGACCTCACGAAGTGAGGTCACACAAAAAATAAAAACACATTATCACATCATGCAATCAAAACAGCTGTGGTCTCGAGCCCTCACAATATATAAACAGAACCAATGTGCATTTCAAAGGTGTTGATGATCCGTTTATGAGTTTAGCAGCGAAAAACCTGTGGAGCTTGCATTAATGATCTTTAAGAAACATTCAGTTGGACAGGAAAAATGCATGCTAAGGCCCCGAGCCCCATCGGCGACCGTCCCTAAGGACACTCATGCTTCATTGGATCTTTGGCACATTGGCGTTTACAAAGAACAAGACATAAAATAGTAAATAAAGAAAACGCACGAGTACAAATTCAAATTATTCTAAAAAGTAAAAGATAAAGACAATAAAATAGCACTTCCTGTAAGAAAAAGGAACACCTGGAATTAAGGAGGGAATTGAGAAATGTTAAAGCAGAACAAAATTACACAGACGATGAAAAGGAAAAAGAAAATTGTCAAACATAACAGTAAGCAATTTTATAAAATGCAACAAAGTCCAAAAAAGGTCATTCCGGGCCTCGAACACTCGCGTCCTCCTTCTGCATGTCCCACAAGCTCTGGCAAGCTTGGACCTGGCCTCCTATGGACTTCTCAATAAGCCTGTTATTAGAGATGTGACACATCTGATACAACAGAACGGCTGCAAAAGGACTTGGGGTGTCCACTGCTGTGGTACTGTTCTGCTAAGATGATTCTGCTGTGGGTCTAAGTTTTTGTTAGTGTTAGGGTCAGGAAATTAAAAAATTAAAAAACAATAAAACACAAAAGACAATGAGACAAGAATCAATTTACGCATGCGCAGTAAGAGAAAATATGATGGAAAAGGTCCACCACATTTCTCTTCTCAAAGGTCTGCTTCCCCTCGTGCTGTTTTATGAAGAACACAAGTGGGGAAAATACAAATTCAAGAAAAAGAAAAAAGTTTATTATGGGCTGTTGTCTAATGACCCAGTCGTAGAACCTACTCATCCTTGCTGTGGATGAGAGAAAATCAGATGAACAGACACACAAAGCTTTAAAATTTTAAAAATGGTCAATCTGTGTTACTATTTAAACATTCTTTCTAGACAAATACATTTAAACGATAATAAAATAATGTCCTTCTTTTAATCATTAAGACCTCTTTTGTCTACCTCCCTCTCTTGGCCTGGGGCTAAGCTCCAGGACAAACACATAAAACGAATTAAATGTAAAGCAAGAACATAAAAACAATAAACAGTTTGGTGCACCGATAAGGTGAACAGGCGTCCTGTCCACGCTCCTGTAAAAGGCAAGGTCACAAGAAGAAATAATACAACTGCAACAGAAGATCTTTCATTAATTGCAGGCAGATGTCATCAACCTGTATTAGCAAAACACAAACCTCTTATAGCATAATGTTCTGTCAGAGAGACTTTAAACAGTGATCAAAAATGCAAGAAGGATTTTATGAACCCCTCTGTACTATAATGCGAACAATGGTCTGCTATTTTTATGTAATGATTCCATTAAAAGAAAACGTGTGCTAAGTCAATAGCAACAAACACCTTGTGGGGTTAAAGATGACAGCATGCAATATGGATCAGGGACGGATAGGTTTTATAATAATGGTGACGTCATCAACTTAAATTAACATTAGCTTAAATTATATGCCATACGATCCATCAGCTTTTAAAACCGCTTTCCTAAAGTAAACTATGAAGAATACGAATATTCAATGACACTATAGTTCTACAGCCCAGACTGAGTTTCCTTCCTCCCTTCATCTGCATCTTCACTCAGCTGCACTGAGATCTAAAAACCTGTGCTCCTGCAATGACCTGAATCACCACCGGGGGGACGATGAAGAATGAACCAACATCAACTGAACCTGTGGACCATGAAGCATCAGAGAGCGTTTTAACATCACCTCTGCATCTTCATGAGCCGTCTCCTCTCTGCTCAGTTGTTGAACGGCAAAATTAACCTGTACATTTTTATTGAGGGAGGAAAGTGAACACCTGAAAAAACACAATTTAACCAATGTGTTGTTAATGTCCTGCTTAGTCTAATCCTATGTGAGATACAGCTGTGTCTGACAGCTAGTATCATTGCATTTGTGAGTGTATGAATGCACAATAAGCCGCTCGCCCTCAGGGTTAATATATGTCAGTGTAGTTCAAATGCCACGTGTGGTCTTCTACCTGCTGAAATACTTCTTACTGTTAATCATGCTCTCTGTCATAATGGAGTGTACAGGTCAGACCATTCGGAGGCTTCAAACACAGGAGTCCAGGCTTCAAACCTGAAATTAACGAAACCACTTGGCGTTTCAGGGCCCTTTCTACAGTGGGGGTCGGCTGTGGTGTCCGGCATGGCATCCAGTCTGTTGTCTCCTGTTTTGACAAGACTGTCTCATCCCAACAGATTCACAGGCGTGTTTGGTGAACGCACGCATGAATCTTCCACCATCTGGTCAAAAGTCAGTCGGATGGTCTTTTGCAGGTTTTGAGGAGTCATCTGTTCATTTGTCAGAGCAGGTAGAGTGTCCAGTAGACTCATCAGTGGTTACCTTTGAGCTTGAAAAAGACAATGGCTCCTGCATCAAGTGGTGTTGTCCGACTTGCCCTGTGGTCCTCGCCACGGTGGAGGAGGGCTTGGAGTGGTCATGGGTACTGTTCATTTTTCCTCCAGACCCTCTGCCTCTTGGTCTGTACATTCTGCTGTTGGGCACCTCGTTGTGGGCTGTCAGGGTTCAGAGCGCCATAGATGCCATTTCCAACTGCTGCTGGGGTCCCCTGGGTGGCCTGCTTTTCCCAGGATTTTTCCACCCGTCCTCCTGTTTTGGTCTCCGAATGGCTGAGCATGACACGTCACTACTGCTGTCTCTGAGGGCATCAAAAGTCAAAATTCATGTTAGTTTCCTTTTCTTTTTTAAAACACCTTTTATCCTGTGTGAATTATTTCAGCAAGGAAAAGAATTGTTTTTCTTCAGCTGCTCAACCTCCCCCTCTCTCCTGTCCTGTTTCTTCAAATGTGCTCTGGGGGTCAGTCACTGCTGACTCGGCTCCCTCCTGTGAAGGTAGAGAGCTGCGGAGGATGGTAAACTTTTGCGTCTTTTGTCACTCACCCACAAAACAGAGGGGGGTTTTCTGCCTAAAGTTTTATGAGATCTCGGGGGGGCTGCTCTTTTGCTTGGAAAGAGATTTAGAATGGATTAGTCATGTTCAGTCTTCACCGTCTCCAACACCGTCAGTTGATCAGTAATGAAAACCAGCAAAGGGAAAAATCCCTAAAATTTTCTTTGTCCGATATGACGGACATGGAGCAAAGTCTTTGGAAAATATATTGTCTTACATGCATTCCGACCGCTAATCATTCACTCTTAATCAAAAAATAAAGACAAATTGTTTTGACTTACCATTAAGGACTGTTGTTGCCCTACAAAAAGAATTTGGAGAAGTGCTAAAAGCAACAAAATCCCACAATTTAAGCTTTTCCTTATTTAACCAAAAACACAATTCACACCCTAAAACACAGACAATCAATACAAAGACAACAACTTTTAACCGTTTTTGCAAAAGACATAACACAACAAATTAGGTACCTTACACAAACAAAAATAAACCATTTCACTGAAATGAATCGTTCATAACTAGCGTTTTAACATTCATGTTTCCTCTTCTCCTGTTCTACCAGAACCCGCACTTTCATACCACACTTTTCCATGCCCACAGACCCTCCATTTTACTAACAATGCCTTTTAATTTCTCCTGCTTGTCACCTTACATTTTTTGTCTCTACATTGCAACATCCTTCCAAATCCTCAAAAACCATGTTTCCCTTTCCTTTACCTCGTCCTTTTCCCCATTCTGATAACAATTTTTAAATACTATTGATTACGATTCAAACAAACAAAACCACCACTCATTCGCTTCTCATTCAAACAGCAGTGCACAAGATCAAAACAAACAGAAAAACGAACTTAAACAAATTAAAAATGTCAATAATACTTCTTCGAACAAAACTGAACTTAATCGCGGTTATTAGGACATACAAACAAATTAGAGACATGTATTCACAAGAAAACCGAAATAATTACAAAATTATTTTACCCCAAATGTATTAGACCCTGCAACCATGCACGCTGATCTCGCCGTTGCGGCAGAGGCTCCCGTCGGAGGCGCTGTGCAACATGAAAACCTTTTTCGGCGAACCGAAAACCCACTGGAAGTTGTTTTTCAACGCTGTCTTACAACCGAGATCATTACCACGCTCGATAACGACGATCCCCACCATGATTTTACCGCAAATTACATCCCAAACTCTTCAAATGTTCCTCATGAAAAAGTTCAGCACGTTCCGTCATATTTGGTCGTCAGGGACGCGTCTCGCCGACCACATGGTACAAACAAAGCCAATCACAGCCACACGTCGCCATTTTGGCTAGGACTCCGTCACGCTTACCACGTGGTACAGTCAAACCCAATCAGAATCGTCGACACATTTGAAGCAACTAAAACGTCCCGTCATTGGTCCATGTGACGTAAACACACTGTGATTAAGATGGCTGCGTCCATAGAGCAGACAATACACAGGGAAACGTGGAAATACAGTTAAAACACACAGATTTCAAACACTTTTTCATTCCATTCTTTCCAAAATCGGATACATTTCATTCCATTCATCCTCATTCAAGCCATTTTCACCGCTGTTGTCAAGTCAAGTCGTCAGCGTCGTCTGTCGTCAAAAGAAAATTCACCGGTTTCCTCATATTTTCTGTCTAGTGCACCTTTCATTTTTACTGTGAATCTCTCTGTGGTTTCTCTACGCATTAAAAATAATTTGTGAAGGTTCGCTGCCTTCCTGGTTTTTCCGAAAATCCTAAAACGCGCAAAATTAGTTCCTATATTAACACTGTTTTTCGTGAACGGGTTTCTTCACAGGCTCAATAACAGACGCAAACCTAGTTAATTTTAACGTAATCCAAATATCACACGCTCCCAATTTACTATTTATTCAATTTTGACAGGTTAAACAGACACAAAACCTGCACAATTTGCTCAGCTCTAATTAATTTTCATGAATTTCCTTAGTCCAATTTGCTGTTTCAGGAGGGTGAACCACAAAACTTATATAAAGGTGCGCTATGCCGTCCACATACTTCACTTCCCCACAATTTGAGTTATTCACTAAGAGAATAACGTAAACAATATGCAGAATTTACGAACAGGTTCCTGCTTTACCTTTTGTTTGTGAGGCCTCGAGGGAAGTCAAGCACGTGGGGGAAGCGTCACCGACTTTTCGCCGAAAGTCCCAGAAATCTCATAATAAACCACTATCGGTCCTCTTACCCGCGTTGCGCTTCCGCGTTTCTTCCCCACTTTTCACGTTCAGGGGTCACCAATTAATGTTGGAAAATATAATCTGTCGCTTTGAGATTACTTTCCTTGTTGCATGTTCAATAAAGTCGAGAAGAAGAAAACCACGGGATTCGGCCGGATTAAGTTTAACAAATTTATTCCCTAACAATATTACTAAAAACAGAGTAAAAACAGATCGATCTGGGTGTCCAAAATCAAGGCCTGCAATACGCAAGAGGTTACATTCCGAATTCACATGCAGCTTGTCTGGAGACACAGGAAAATTCCTTGAGTTCAGACTTTTAAGCATGTGGTCAGAACATCCTCCCCCGGGAGCAAGATGGCCGCCGAATCTCCGCCTCTGGTCGCTGGAGATTGGCTGACAGAGGAGCCCGCCTTCTTCCTTCAGCCCATCCTTAGAATCACAGCATCTGGTCTCTGGGGGGGAACTTCACAGATAGACACGGTACGGAATCCCCATGGGTGGCAGGAACTGTCACCGCAGGAAGTCGATCCTAGAGCTTTGTTCTTCACACGGGAGCAGATGCCTGTGGCGGTTCCCAGGGATTGAGATGATTGATTTATGATCCAAGTCAGACCTACAACCAAATGGCCCCAGAAGATCAAAGACCGTTTTCTCCTGAAGGGGGTTGGAGGTTGGAGCTGCATTCCTGAAACCTCTTTACATATGCAATTATCAGGAAGTCCCTTTTAATTGAAATGACTGAAACCCACACACAGTAAACCAGAAAGAAAACCTTCAATGAAATAAAATGAAGATAAAAACCTAGGAGAAATGAGAACCACAAAAAATAAATTCCTTCAATACACAAGCTGTTCACAATGTTTTAAAGATAAACAGTTCATGAGTTCCAAAACAGCTGAATTTAATCCGGGTTTTATTGTCCAGGAAGAACAGAATAGATGCACTGTGGCTTTGGTAAAGGCAAGGTGAGGTGTTAAATGGGGAGAGGACAGTGCTGCTGCGCCTCTTACCACGCAGGTTCCAGGCGATTCCAGGCAGCTCACCATCAAAAGGAAGGAATCAACATAGAAATGGAGATGGAACCTGGCCAGATCCCTCTTAAATCGAACAAATCCCGGTAACACGATATTTGTAGCAGTAGCTCCAACTAGCTTCCTGCGACAGTCTGTACTGCGCCATTTTTAAAGAGGCACGAAAAGTCACGTGGAAATTATCGGAACCGCGCAAGTCTCGCGATAGCTCGTAAGCAGCCGGACAGAACGGAGAGAGGGAGGGCAGGAGAACAGAAAACGGCTGAAAATCACCCGGGTTACACCCTCCCCCTTTAGATAATGCACGTCCCGTTGCAAGAGTTATCAACATTTGGCCCTGCTGCGGCTGCTTTCCCCGCAGGCGGACATTACGAACAAGGACACGATCTCCAATGTCCAGGCTTGATGGAGTTATCTTCTTGTCAAAGTGGGCTTTGTTCTATGCTGCAGACTTGAGGGCGTGTTTGGAGGCGAGTTTGTAGCTCTCTTCTAGAAGTGAGCGAAGATTCTTAACACCGTCAGAATGAGACATGGATCTTGGTTCCCGGACTGGTAGACCAAAGGCTAAGTCAACAGGGAGACGAGGGCAACGACCAAAAAGCAGTTCATATGGCGTAAACCCTGTGACCTCGTTTTTCGTGCAGTTGTATGCATGAACCAAGGGCTTCACATGTGTTTCCACTGTGACTTCTGTTTATTCTCTAGGGTTCCAAGCATCCCCAGCAGTGTGCGATTAAAACGCTCAACTGGATTTCCCCGTGGATGGTACGGAGTAGTCCTGCTTTTCTTGATGCCGGCAACCTCACACAGCTCTTTGATGAGTTTTGACTCGAAGTCTGGGCCCTGGTCTGAGTAGATGCGCTCTTGAATACCATAATGCACCATGAACTCATTCCAGAGGCACTTGGCAACAGTCCCGGCTTTCTGGTTGGCAGTAGGAATGGCAACTGCAAATTTTGTAAAATGGTCTGTGAGAACCAAAATGTCCTTTGTGTTGCTACTGTCTGGTTCAAGGGTGAGAAAATCTATACACAAGATTTCAAGTGGACGACTTGTCCTTATGTTATCAAGCGGAGCAGCCTTCTCCACCAGTGTCTTCCTTCTCACACATCAGCCAGATGTTTTGATGGTATTCTCCACGTCAACTGCCATCTTCGGCCAGAAAAATTGCTGGCGGACCAGATCCAGAGTCCTCTCAATCCCCATGTGCCCCATGTCGTGGTTTAAACTCTTTAATACAGTGGGACGCAGGTCAGGTGGCAGAACTAGCTGCAGAAGAACCTTCTCATCATCCTGTCTCCTCCGATACAGAACCCCATCGACCAGCTCTAGCCTGTTCCACTCTCGCAGCAGCAGGGGAATCTCTGGCAGTTCATCACGAGCTGTAAGTGGAATTTTCTCACCGGTCTCGAGCTGGTCTATGATCTCTCGAATGGCAGGGTCTGCTCTTTGATGTTCTTTGAGATCGGTGCGAGACAGAGATGGTATTACTGGCAGGCCTTGGGACTCCTCTGTGAAGATGTCAGAGATGCTGTCAACAGTCGCAGACAGAGACTCAACCAGGGTCACAGTACCTTGACTAGGATTCTGATCTTGTGCTCTAACTAGGCAGCTCTCGGAGATGGCATCCACAACCTCTGGCTAGATCTCCTCTGCATCACCAGGCGCAGATGGCTGCTGAGTCAACTGGCGAAGCAGGTCCCACTCCTGGCAGGAGTGGTCTTCAGGAGGATCTCCATGAGCGCGTCTTGACAGAGCGTCGGCATCTAGATTCTGTTTTCCAGCACGAAATTGCAGCGTGAATGAATATGTCGATAGCGCCGCCAACCACCGTTGACTTGTGGCATCCAGCTTGGCTGTCGTGAGAACGTAGGTTAGAGGGTTGTTGTCAGTTACAACTGTGAAAGTGGCTCCATATAGATAGTCGTGGAACTTTTCGACGACACTCCACTTCAGGGCCAAAAACTCCAGTTTAGGAGCCGGTGACAATCAGTGACAATCCTCGACTGGCGTAAGCGATGACCCGCAGCTTCCCCTCCTGCTCCTGGTACAGCACTGTTCCCAATCCAGTAGTGCTTGCATCTGTATGTAGGATGTACGGCAGCTTTGGGTCCGCAAAACCTAGAACAGGGGCAGATGTTAGTTTAATGATTACTGTCTCAAATGCTCTCTGCTGTTCATTGGTCCACTTTTCACCAAAGGATTGCTTAGGGTCCAAGTATTTCCCTCCTGGTTTTTTCATCTTGGGGGAATGGCGAGTAGGTGCATAGCCACGTGTCAGTTCATTTAATGGCTTCACAATTTTTGCATAGTCCTTAACAAACCGTCGATGGTATCCAGCGAAACCCAGAAAAGATCGCAACTCCTTCAAGTTGCGGGAGACTGGCCAGGATTTTAGAGATTTTATCTTTTCTAGATCTGTGTGGACACCATCTTCGGACACAATGTGCCCCAAAGAACGGACAGATGATTGGAAAAACTTGCACTTGTCTGGCAATAGTTTTAATCCGAAATCCTCAAGGCGAGACAACACATGGAGAAGACGGGTTTCATGTTCCTCGAAGGTTGCAGAAAAACAATGATGTCGTCCAGGAAGACGAGAACCTCCTTAAGGTGCAAATCACCCATGCAACGCTCCTTAATTCGCTGGAACGTGCTCGGAGCATTCGTGACTCCCTGCGGCATCTGGTTCCACTCCCAAAAACCAAGAGGTGTGATGAAAGCGGTTTTGGCTTTATCCTCTTCGGCCATCTCGATCTGGTAGTAACCGGATTTCAAGTCAAGGACAGAGAACCACTTGGATCCCGTCAGTGCAGAGAATGATTTTTATATGTTTGGCAAAGCATATGCATCTTTCACAGTCTGTAGATTGAGCTTTCTGTAATCGACGCATAGCCTCACCTCACCATTTTTTTTCCTCGCCACCACAATCGGGGACAAAAATGGTGACTCAGACTCTCTAATCACCCCTGCCTCGAGCAAGTCCCGGAGATGTCTGCGGACCGCTTCTAGATCTTTGGGGTGTATCGGTCTCGCTCTATGTTTGAAAAGAGTCTGATCATTGAGCTTGATGTGATGTTTCACCCGATCTGTGCAGCCAAAGTCCATGTCATGGTGGGAGAATACATTGGGCATGTTGCTGAGGTTTGTAGTTATGCCCTCCTTCCACTGTGGTGGAATGGGTGAGTCTCCAAAATTAAACTGCAACGGGTTCTTGTGATTTGGATCTGAGGTGGTAACCTGTTGTGATAAGATAGTTGGTGAAACTCCAATGCCAGCAATGATGGTTAATGGTGGAATAAACACATCTTGCTCTGACTGGTTCTGTATGAAGACAGGCACTTTGTACAGTGGATGGTGTTGGAGAGTGATTAGGCAGCTCTGGACACACAGGCCTCGAGGTAACGTTGAGGCTGGATGTTCGACGATGGCCAGCTGGTCTGGTGGACGGACGTCGAATCTAGCAGAACCGTCTAGGACAGTTATCTGACCAGCTGGAACCAGGACTGGAGTTTGGCTCAACAGGTGCACAGATCCGGCGCTGCCCATGTTACTCTGCTGATGTCTTAATTGCAGGAGCTTTAGGACTGCGCGATACCCCTGTGCAATGGGCTGGAAGGTGGAGTAACAGCTGCCAAGATGCTGTTCATAGAGAGGCTCGAGGGTGTTCATCCCGATAAGCACAGGAGATGAGGACTCAGAACGAGCATCCGGAACAACAAGAGCAAGCGTTGGCACATCCATTTCCACTCCTGGGAAGTCCTTAGGAAAAGTGATGTCCAGTTCCACATAACCTAAATATGGCACTGACTGTCCTGCTGCACCTTCAACCTGGAGGTTGAAAGTGCTGTGTAGTGGCTTCACAGGCTGGTGGCTCAGATATTGATTATAGAATGACACTGGAATTGTCGTCACCTGCGAGCCGGTGTCAAGGAGGCAGTTGCATAAATGTTCATCAGTCTCCACCACAGCAGCATTTTGAACCATTAAGGCCCTTTGGTAGTCTGGTGGGCGTGGTGGTCTTTGATTCAGCTTCGCTCATCTCCGCACACTTCACAGTCTCTTTCTCTTTGGGACAAGTTTATTCCATATTGGTTCCCATTTGCCCCTCAATAGGAACCCCGACTAGTTTAACTGACTGTTTGTGAACGTGGGTTGTTGTTTCTGGCAAACTGTTTCTTTTTGCGGGCAACCAGAGCACTATTTGGTTCATTTTGGCACTGGGGACGAATGTGACCATCTTCACCACAACTAAAACAGAACCCAGGTTTGCGTTGGGCAGGTGTGGACTTCCGGGATGCAGGCTGTTTGCTGTATTCTGCTTTGGAACAGGAGTTGGTTGGAGGCTGGCCTTTGTTAGCCGTTAACAATGCCAGTTGTTGCTGTACTTCAGCAAGTTGTTCTGCCAGCTGCTGGGTTATGCTGGTTAGTGCAGCAACTGCTCCTCCCTCACAACCAGTCTCAACCTGAGCCAACTGCACATGGGTGGTTGCTTTCTGTCTGACGGCCCCGAGGTGATGTTTCATTCTTTGGATCTTTGTCGCCTCCCGATCCTCTTCAGTCCGAAGAAGCAGCAACAGTTCATTGAATGTTGATGGGTTCAACTTCCTTTGCTTCAGTTGGAGTTCAGAAATTAAGGAGCTGTCCCAGCACCCCCGGCAGAATTGATTTATAAAGTGTTTGTTGGCATCAATGTCCTTAACTCCACCCCTTTTTGCAGTTGCATTCAGTGCCACTTGGAGTATATGCAGATTGGAGGATGGCTTTTCTCCATTGTTTTGGAAAGCGTCCATAAATTTGGCAAAAAGTTCATCACCACCTTGTACAGTGCCACAAGCAGAGTCGAGAGTGTCCAGATAAACTAAAGGCAAGGCATCTGTGCACATCAGCTGCTGGTGGCAGGAGGCTGTCGACAATCTTCAGAGAACGCTGGAGATCTGAGATTGACGGGTCCCGCAGCATTAAGTCCACTCCTGACCGTCAGGTATCATAATCTGCCTCATGCGCTGGTCTCTGCAGTCGTCCTGAAAACACTTTCAGTTTCTATGGGAAAAAATTTGCCTCGCTCTTCACTATGTGCTCCACCACATAGCGCTGGACTTCAGGTGGGTTGAAATCTGGGGTGGTGGTAGACGCTCTCTCACCGTGGACAATTCAGAAATTAGGCATGTTTCCGTTTTATCAGAAGAACTAAATGTATACGGTAGACTGTGCCGTAAATCAACTATTTTGTACCGCTGTTAAATTCAATAATAAGCGACCCTTCAAATTCTGAACACGATTCCGATATCATTTCAGTTCTGTCAACACGTCCATATTGTTCCAAAAAGTCGATAACTTCTTCAGCACCTATTGTTTCAGTGACTGATATGCCTTCAACTATTACACTGTTTGGTATTTTAATTCCCAAGTTCATAAACACATCCATGATGACACAATAATGTTGCAGAGGAAAATAAATTCAAATTACCGCACAGTGTGGGTTAAGACACTTCCTACTCCCTCCTAGCTAGCTCGCCACTTTTTATATGTATGTAGATACTTATAAATTAAGATTTCATTGAGAGTTTGAGTTTAGGCTAGTATCTGAAGATCTTTGGTTCTTCTCAGGGAGGGAGGTGAAGGGCCCAAACAAAACACAAAGACAAAGATAATGGCTATGGTGCAAAAAGTGAAATTTTATATAGTTAACCCCAAAAGACATTTACAATATATACACAAGCTGTTCACAATGTTTTAAAGATAAACAGTTCATGAGTTCCAAAACAGCTGATCGGTGAAAATCCAGAATTTAATCCGGGTTTTATTGTCCAGGAAGAACAGAACAGGTGCACTGTGCCTTTGGTAAAGGCAAGGTGAGGTATTAAATGGGGAGAGGACAGTGCTGCTGCGCCTCTTACCACACAGGTTCCAGGCGATTCCAGGCAGCTCACCATCAAAAGGAAGGAATCAACATAGAAACGGAGATGGAACCTGGCCAGATCCCTCTTAAATCGAACAGTAGCTCCAACTAGCTTCCAGCGACAGTCTGTACTGCGCCATTTTTAAAGAGGCACGAAAAGTCACGTGGGAATTACCGGAACCGCGCAAGTCTCGCGATAGCTCGTAAGCAGCCGGACAGAACGGAAAGAGGGAGGGCAGGAGAACAGAAAATGGCTGAAAATCACCCGGGTTACACTAGTCCGGTAAGATGTTACAGAGTTTTGTTTAAAGTTTAGATAGCAGACGGCTATAGGAGATGCAGCCAGCCACAGCAGATCAGCAACAGCCAGAGCATGGATGACAGGAAGTGGCTATGTGACCCGGATGTTAATAAAGGGAACTGGCCCCACCAAAATAAGAGCGCCCAGGTGTTCCAAATCTGGTAATGCAAGTGGGGCACTGATCCGGGTTACACTGAACTGACTTAAATTGTTGAATTGATTAGTAGAACTTAGATTATAGAGTTATTACAACTTGAAAGATTGTGTTAAGTCAAAAACCTTAAGTTGGATTTATTACAGTGGACATGGGGGCAGCAGAGACATTGTGAAGGAATTTGTTTTATTATTATCATTGCTTAAATGTATTTGGTTAAATGTATGTTTAAATGTTAACTCAGATTGACCTTTTTACCTCTTCTGAAAACAGTTGTGTGTTTGTTCATCTGCTTCTCATCCCCCACCAAGGATGAGGGGTTTACGACACACTGTCCTCAGCTGATAAGGGATACTGTTTGAACTTAGAATCCAACCAAAAGGGTCATTTGACGACACCCCCTGATGAACTTTTTGTCTTTGTCTTGAATTGTTACTTCCCACTTGTGTTCTTAATAAAAGGTGAACAGGGAGAGGCAGACCTTTGAGAAGAGCAGCGTGTTGGTTGTCATCTGTCACACTGGCTTCTTCTCCCTCGTGCATGAGAAACTTGATTCTTGTTGTGGTTTGTTGTTTATAATTGTGTTTTTCTTTAATGTCTAGATGCATTTATCTGACATTCTTTGGTCCATTCGAGCCGGATGACAACATATCTGCGTCCTTGGGGGAGGACCATGCCGATTGAAGTCTGTGCACAGCCCGTGAGACTAGGTCTCCGGAGGAAAGTCCGTCGTAGTGAATTCTACGCCGGCCAATCGACTGGTCTGATCCCTGGGTCCGGATTGACGTTATTCGTTAACCAGTCAGACCACAACGACAAGGCAAGTACAGCGCTTTTTCAGGGGTTCAAGTCCCCGAAGTGGCCCAGAATTCTGAGGGACAGGTTCAAGTCCTGTTGCCTAAAACACGTGTGGGTTTGGAGTCCCGGAAAAGTCCAGAATTCTGTATAAAGGTGTAGGTTCGAGTCCTGCAGCCTAAAACGCGTAAGAGGGTTCAAGTCCCTAAAAGGCCTAGAAAAAGAACAACAAAAATAAATAAATAAAAAAAGTTTTTTTTTGGTGTGAATGTGTGTGCATGTGTGAAAGGAGTGAACTTGTTCGGAGCAGTGAGCAGCTGGAAACCTTGCGGTGTTAACACAAGGCTGCTTGTTGGAGTAGAACAAGATTTCATCTCATTAGGCTTTAGGTGAAAAGAACCCAGAGTCTAAAACGGGTTTTGCTCCTGGGAGGACCCTAAACGTGTGACCGGATCAGACAACAGGTCTGATCTAGAAGCTTGTTGCACGGGGAGTGAAATTCGGTCCTGAGAGAAATTCTCTGTTGGTTCTGATCACACTCTGTGACTAACATAAATTAAAAAAAATATATATAAAAAATGGGGGAATTCAAATAAAAAAGTTGAATTACCATCGGATTAAAAATATATGGAAAGAGGTTCATCCAGGTTCAACTACATTCTTGGTAAAATGGGATAAAAACTACAATTTTAAGGGGAATGTACTGAATTAGTTCAATGGTTACCAATTAAAAACAGAATAAAAACTAAAAAAGAAACAAAAAAAAAATAGTGAAGAATTAATTTGTGCAAAACTGTGCTTAAATGAAGCAACGAAAAATAAAGAATGGCATTCAGAAAAGTAAAACTAGAGATAAATCAGTTGTGAGACTCAGACCCCTGCAACAGCAGGCTGCAGCGGGCTGCAGACCGAGCAGGAGCAGGATGAAAGGGGGAGAGAGCAGAAACCAGCTGATTTCTCACCTCCTCCCTACCAGGGGACAAATGCTCCTCTGTTGACGGGTTTTTACCCACCACTGACTGATTTAAATAAACCAGAAAAAGGAAAAATAATGTTAGGAGGAAAAGGGAAAAAACTTGAATGGAGTAAAACTATGGGGGTTGGTTTGGAAGAAGCTGGAGAGTCATCTGAACCCAATCATTGAAGTGCCCAATCCCAGAGCTGGAGAAGATGGCCAGAGGCCTACACTTCTTGTGTTTAGCACCTGGACATTAGAGGATGTTAGGAAGGCAGTGAGGGGAGTTATCTCTCACAGGGAAAATCCACAGGATTTTCATGGGCAAATGATGGAAGTTCAGAGAGCTTGTCATTTGAATGGCATTAAATGTCAGAAACCATGTATGACTGCTATGAAAGCAGACTGGGCAAAAGTAAAGGGAAAAAGGAATCCTATGGATGATGACGATCCACCCAGACCTCTTCCGCATAACAGTTAAGAGTCAATTCAAAGTCTTACACTTTTAGGACAAAGAATTAGAGAAGCCTTTCCAATGAGACCTGATTATGGAAAGATTGGTCAAACTAAACAAAAAGATGGAGAGTTAGTGTCTGATTTTAGAGTCAGATTTGAAGAAGTTTTAAAGCTAATTGTGGACTCAGGGATAATGATAATGATGATGGTCCCTATAGACAGCAGCTGAAACAAGTTTTACTACAAGCTATGAGACCAGAGATTGCAGACTAGATAAGGACACTTTACATAGATCTACCAACAGGAGCACTACAACAGTTTATGAATTTTACTGTTCATGCAGAAAAAAGTGATGGTGAATAGAAAGAAATTTAGGAATCAAAGTGTAGATACATTTTGGCAGGAGGAAAGTAGTGATGTGTTTTTTGGAAGGAATGTGAACAGAGGAAGAAATTGTGGTCGTGGAAAAGGAAATTTTAAAGAAAATTTTAGAAGAAGGTCTAGAGGAAGTAGCAACAGAGGGTCAGAGCAGGTTGATGATGGATGTTGGATTTGTGGACATAGAGATCATTGGGAGAGAGATTGTCCTGAAAGGAAGAAATCAGATTGATTAGATGGTAAAAGAAATGAAAAGATAAAAGATGAATCAGAACTAGAAATTTAACCAATTAGTGATGAATTTTTAGATCTCACTGAAAGAGAAATAGTTTTTGTTGATGGGTCAGCAAAGAAAGATGAAACAGGCAGAAACAAAGTGGGTTTTGCTGTTGTAACTCAAGATAAGGTTCTGAAGGCAGGACCCCTGTGTGGAAATTACTCAGCACAATCAGAAGACTTGACAGCCTTAATTGAAGCATGCAAACTTTTTAAAGATAAGCCAGTTACGATCTATACTGATAGCCAATATGCGTTTGCTACAGTGCATTTATTTTGTCAACAGTGGAAGAACAGAGAGTTTTAAAACGTCAACAGGAAAACCAGTAACACATGTAGACTTACTGAAAGAATTATTAACTGCTGTAATGTTACCATCTAAAGTGGCAATATGTAAATGCGAGGGAGACACAGGAAGAACAGATCTTATGTCTGAAGAAAATGCCTTTGCAGATGCAACAGAAAAGCAAGCTGCAACAAAAGATGTAGAAATATGCACAAATGAGGATGTGACTGCAGATGCAACCGCTGATTTTTTTTTTTTTTTAAAGAAATGCCACCCAGTGCACCAAAACAAGAAAAAGATCTATGGTTGAAAAAGGGAGCAAAGTTAGAACAAGGTTTTTATGTCAGCACAGAAGGAAAACCTATTTTACCAAAATCTATGTACAAATGGGCAGCAATTTTGAGTCATGGGCTTTGCCATGATTCAACAGGGGGGAGGATGAATTTATTAGAGAAATATTAAACAACTTATGGATTTATGCTCTATAAACTCTATAGAAAATTTTTTTGTAAACAATGTGTTACATGTATGCATCATTATCCCCAAGGCAATGTTAGACCTAAGAGAGGAAAATTTCCTGAACGAACTTTTCCTTTCCATACAATCCATATGGATTTTATTTAATTGAATAAAAGCAAAGGATTGAAATATTGTTTAGTGATTATTAATGCATTTTCCAAATGGGTTGAAATTTTTCCATGTGCAACACAAGACGCTATTACAGTAGCTAAAGCTATTTGTAAAAGAATGATCCCAACTTTTGGCTTTTGTGATAATGGTACACATTTTGTAAATCAAGTGATAGACAAAATGGCTCAACATCTTTGTATTGATCTAAAGAGACATTGTAGTTATCACCCACAGAGTGCAGGATTAGTTGAGAGAACTAATGGCACTATCAAATCAAAGTTAAAGAAATGCATGGAAGAGACAAACAGACAGTGGCCTGACTGCATAGACTTAGTTCAACTAAGCATGCATATCACACGCACAGCAGGTCAACCTTTAACGCCTTTTGAAATGTTGTATGGACATTCTTACAGGTTACCAGACCTTGATCCTACACAGCAACATTCTCCAGATTATGATGCAAATTTAGTGGATTATTTGAGAAAAATGTTTACCACTAAAGATGTGCAAAGGACAAATCAAGTGCCAGATTCCTTCTTATCTCCACAGGACCCTTCACCAGTGCAGGTTGGTGACTGGGTGTTTGTGAAGGCCATAAAAAGGAAGTGTTGGTCCAGCCCACGGGGGGAAGGGCCATTCCAAGTCCTGCTGACTACACCAACAGCTGTAAAGATTGCTGAAAGGACGTTTTGGATCCACCTGTCACACTGCAAGAAAAAGCATCTGGGTGAGGCTAATTCCAACTGCTAGGTGGGGAAGTCTGACTACAAAGGGAGGCAGCCGTATAGAAGCTGCTTGTCTCAACGTCAGCGAAGCCGAGCGATCCACCTAGTCTTAGGGAAGAAAGCACACCAGAACTCTTTTGCACTACACGGATCCTACACTGTTAGAGGACTTAAGGAGGTGATGTGCTAGTAACCTCTCCCTCCCGAAGATAGGCACATATCCACCATGGCGTGTCCAACTGGGCTAAGAGACAGTTTATTTTGTTTACTGTTCCTGCTATTCCTGACAGAAGCAACCACATGGATTTGGTTCTTTTGGAATCATTATCCACCTGCAAGAAGAACCACCAACGAGGAAAGACTAAACATTTCTCGACGATGGCTGAGTATTGATGAACATGATGTTTTGAATAGTCCAAAAATGAACATAACTCACCTGTATATGACAAATTCTTGGTATAGGTATGTTATGTTACTGGCTAAGGAAATGCATAGATCTGATTGCTATGTTGTTCTGTAATTCCAACTTCATCCCTACATCCTAATTTGCAGGCAAAGCAATTTTCTGAATGGAAGAGCGACTGTGTTATTGAATATAGTACCAGAGGGTATATTAGTACTGGAGCTGTCACCACTTCAAATGGTACTCTAGTAAGACCGAGTTGCAAGAGTTTGTATCAGTTTAAAAAACTGAAATTGACAAAATCATTAGCTCCATATGTTAGTGTGGAACCAGGAACTGTGTTTCCACATTGCGTAACTAAAAATGGCACAGAGTTTTTAGGAACTTTGCCGACAAAGATGTGTCATGAACTTCTTGTTCCCTTCACAGTCCAGATAATCAATGACAGAGTTTCCCATGGTTATGCAGTTCCCTGCCCCAGAGGACATTGTGTTGAATCTAATCCAGATTTAATTCCAGGTAACAATGGTACTTATGTGGTTGATCAAATGTTTTGGTTATGTGGGCAGGCCCTCTACCTCAGTCTGCCTAGAGACTGGAGTGGGATTTGTGTTTCTGTAAAGGTCACAGGTCACACTTTCATAGTTTCTGCAGTCCATGAGCCTCACCTGCGCCACAGACGTAACCTTATTGATGTCAAGCCACATGATTCCATTTGGGGATCAGATGTACCTGAAGACCATAAACACTGGAATACTGGGGAAAAGGTAACTATGGCATTGTTTCCCTAGGTGGGAAATGCTAAAAACACTTTCAGAATTGAGACCATTGATTATCGATTAGGTTTATTTTTGATTATTTTTGAACGCTACAATTAAAGCATTTAAAGGCTATAATGAAGAAATTGCAAGCATGAGACTTATGGTTCCACAGAACAGATTGGTTTTGGACTTATTGGTTGCTCAGGAGGGAGGTGTTTGTAAAATGTTAAATGATACCTGTTGTACATTTATTCCTGACAACATCGATGAAGGTCACAGCGTCACTGAAGCATTACATCAACTTGAAAAGGTTCAGCAGGCAATGCAGGATGACAGGAAACCCCAGTCTTGGGATTTCTTCTCCTGGTTTGCTTTTGGTTCCTGGTAGCAACTTTGTTAAAAATAGTGACACCAATTCTTATGGTACTGATCATATGTTGTGCATTTTTCCTTGTATTCAATCTATGATTTCCAGAGCTGTGAATGGTGGAGTAAAAAGTGTTCTTATGAGTCAAGAATACAACTTGTTATTAAAGGGAGACCAAGATGACTGTAATGATTTTGAAACTGTAATAACTTGAAAAAAAAAAAAAAAAAAGAACTTCTCATCTGAGTGTAAATTGAAAGTGTTATGAAAATGAAGATGTCACAGAAAACTGAAAAGAGATGTGATATTGGATGTGAGATTTTGACATTTATCAATGATAAAAAGGAGGGACTATGTGAAGGAATTTGTTTTATTATTATCATTGCTTAAATGTATTTGGTTAAATGTATGTTTAAATGTTAACTCAGATTGACCTTTTTACCTCTTCTGAAAACAGTTGTGTGTTTGTTCATCTGCTTCTCATCCCCCACCCAGGATGAGGGGTTTACGACACACTGTCCTCAGCTGATAAGGGATACTGTTTGAACTTAGAATCCAACCAAAAGGGTCATTTGACGACACCCCCTGATGAACTTTTTGTCTTTGTCTTGAATTGTTACTTCCCACTTGTGTTCTTAATAAAAGGTGAACAGGGAGAGGCAAACCTTTGAGAAGAGCAGCGTGTTGGTTGTCATCTGTCACACTGGCTTCTTCTCCCTCGTGCATGAGAAACTTGATTCTTGTTGTGGTTTGTTGTTTATAATTGTGTTTTTCTTTAATGTCTAGATGCATTTATCTGACAGACATGAATCCAGCTTTTGGCTCCAAGACAGTCTAGACACTTCAGTGACTCTGTAGACATGGAGAGGTGTTGATATGATCCATTGGTTTGCTGTTCTCCATCTGAACTGTGAACTAGAACATTCTAGCTGTGACATGACTCTAGTTAGTTTGGTTTCAACCTACCAGTACAGACAGAATGGAGCTGATTGCTGCTGATTCTCCACAGACTGGACCAGCAGAGCTCAGATACTCCCAGTGGTCCGTCTGTCCAGCAGCATCAAACACAGCTGGACTCCATCTTTCTGGTCTGTACATGAACAACAACTACTTTCCATCATTCTGTCCACAGTCGTCTCCATGCTGCACTTTGCAGACCAGTGGATTGTCAGAGTGTCCAACATGGAGCTGATGTTTGGCTCCATGACTTCACTCTGATTGGCTCATTCATCTGGAATTCTGTTGCAGCTGCTGGAGGACAACATTGTCACTTTTGTCAAGAAGGAGCTGAAGAAGATCCAGAAGCTTCTGAGTCACAGGGAGGAAGAGGAGGAGCTGGAGGCTGAAGATGAAGAGCAGAGGAGCAGCAGAGAGTCAGTGATGAAGATCACAGTGAACTTCCTGAGGAGAATGAAGCAGGAGGAGCTGGCTGATGGACTGCAGAGCAGTAAGAGGATTTCTCTGAAGGTTTCAGCTGCTGAGAAATGAAGATTTCCTGATGTCTGAACAGGGATTCAAACCCTCATCATTCAGGGCTGCAGAGACTTGATTTACTGTTTGTTGTCTTCATTCAGGATCTGCTGCTGCAGTTTGTCGACATGAAGTCCAATCCGGTCTGAAGAAGAAGTTCCAGTGTGTGTTTGAGGGGATGGCTAAAGCAGGAAGCCCAACCCTTCTGAATGAGATCTACACAGAGCTCTTCATCACAGAGGGAGGAAGAGGAGAGCTGAATGAAGAACATGAGGTCAGACAGATTGAAGCAGCATCCAGGAAAGCAGACAGAGCAGAAACAAGCATCAGACAAGAAGAGCTCTTCCAACTCCCAGCTGGAAGACCAGAACCAATCAGAACCGTGATGACTACGGGAGTGGCTGGCATCGGGAAAACAGTCTTAACACAGAAGTTCACTCTGGACTGGGCTGAAGGCAAAGCCCACCAGAACCTCCACTTCACATTTCCATTCACTTTCAGAGAGCTGAATGTGCTGAAAGAGGAGAAGTTCAGCTTGGTGGAACTTGTTCATCACTTCTTCCCTGAAACCAAACAAGCAGGAATCTGCAGCTTTGAAGACTTCCAGGTCCTCTTCATCTTTGATGGTCTGGATGAGAGTCGACTTCCTCTGGACTTCCACAAGACTCGGATCCTGAAGGACCCTAGAAAGTCCACCTCAGTGGCTGATCTGCTGACAAACCTCATCAGGGGGAACCTGCTTCCCTCTGCTCTCCTCTGGATAACCACACGACCTGCAGCAGCCAATCAGATCCCTGCTGAGTGTGTTGACATGGTGACAGAGGTCAGAGGGTTCAATGATCCACAGAAGGAGGAGTACTTCAGGAAGAGGTTCAGTGATGAAGAGCAGGCCAGCAGGATCATCTCCCACATCCAGAGATCCAGAAGCCTCCACATCATGTGCCACATCCCAGTCTTCTGCTGGATCACTGCTACAGTTCTGGAGGATCTGCTGAAGAGCAGAGGAAGAGGAGAGCTGCCCAAGAGCCTGACTGAGATGTACATCCACTTCCTGGTGGTTCAGGCCAAAGTCCAGAAGGTCAAGTATGATGGAGGAGCTGAGACAGATCCTCACTGGAGTCCAGAGAGCAGGAAGATGATGGAGTCTCTGGGAAAACTGGCTTTTGAGCAGCTGCAGAAAGGAAACCTGATCTTCTATGAATCCGACCTGACAGAGTGTGGCATCGATATCAGAGCAGCCTCAGTGTACTCAGGAGTGTTCACACAGGTCTTTAGAGAGGAGAGAGGCCTGTACCAGGACAAGGTCTTCTGCTTCATCCATCTGAGTGTTCAGGAGTTTCTGGCTGCTCTTCATGTCCACCTGACCTTCATCACCTCCAAACTCAACCTCATGGAGGGGAAACAGAAAAAGTCTTGGTTTTCTTGTCTTTCTAAAACCAGTCGAGTCCAGTTCTACCAGTGTGCTGTGAAGAAGGCCTTACAGAGTCCAAACGGACACCTGGACTTGTTCCTCCGCTTCCTCCTGGGTCTTTCACTGCAGACCAATCAGAGTCTCCTACGAGGTCTGCTGACTCAGACAGGAAGTAGCTCACAGACCAATCAGGAAACAGTCCAGTTCATCAAGAAGAAGATCAGTGAGGATCTGTCTGCAGAGAGAAGCATCAACCTGTTCCACTGTCTGAATGAACTGAATGATGGATCTCTAGTGGAGGAGATCCAACAGTTCCTGAAGTCAGGATGGCTCTCCACAGAAAAGCTGTCTCGTCTTCGTAGGTCAGAATATATCTCCACGTATAAACTGTCTCCTGCTCAGTGGTCTGCTCTGGTCTTCATCCTACTGTCATCAGGAGAAGATCTGGAAGAGTTTGACCTGCAGAAATACTCTGGTTCAGAGGAGGCTCTTCTGAGGCTGCTGCCAGTGGTCAA
Organism: Oryzias latipes; assembly: GCF_053564925.1. Classification (NCBI taxonomy): domain Eukaryota; kingdom Metazoa; phylum Chordata; class Actinopteri; order Beloniformes; family Adrianichthyidae; genus Oryzias; species Oryzias latipes. Next base: position 3,621,291 of record NC_136238.1, read on the forward strand.
AGCCTCCACCAAAGCTCTGTAAGAACTCTCATGAAAATCACCTTCAGTGAACAAATGAATCTGATGGAAACATGAAAGATTCAATAACTGCTGTCTGTCTTTGTTTTCTGCAGACTGATAGGCTGTAATCTGTCAGAGAGAAGCTGTGCAGCTCTGTCCTCAGTTCTCAGCTCTCAGTCCTCCAGACTCAGACTTCTGGACCTGAGTCTGAACAACAACCTGCAGGATTCAGGAGTGAAGCTACTGTCAGCCGGACTGGAGAGTCCTGACTGTAAACTGGAGACTCTCAGGTCAGCTTTCATTCAAATGTTGATTCTCTACAGTCTTTTTCAACCAGTGTGCCGTGAGAGATGATCAGATGTGCTGCTGGAAATGACTAATCTTTACTGATCTACAAACATTTACCATCACCAGAATATCAGCTCCATGTTCATCAAATAGGTCCATGTTTCACTCTGACGCTTTTGTGGAGCTCTTTGTAGTAGAAATACACCGGATCTCTCAGCATCTTCCATGTCTTTTATAAGGAGGGCGAGAAAAACTTTTGACGGTAGCTCCTCCCACACACGGTGGTAGCGTCAGATTTAGAAACACACTTTTGGACGAACGTCCAGCAGCCACTTTGATAGGTGGAGATGAATCTGACGCGGGTTAAAAAAAAGTGGAGGACATAAATGAAGTGGGAGAAAAGAGAAGGAGGGGAGGACCACGGCACACGTCTTTGAAGAACTGAGACTAATGATCCGTATGGATCACTGATCATCCGTGCTCCCCAAGTAGTTTCCCGCGGGATCCAGTGTCAGAGCGCGTAAACGTGATCAAAAAGTACAGTTGCTTTACAAAAACATAAATCACCGTTTAGAAAGAATGTCATTTTGTTTGGTTTGGTGAGGTTTACATGAAAGTGCATTTAACAACCTGGAGGGAGAAACGGCTATCTGGACACATTTTCAACTCATTTAGTTGAACATTATTATTAAATAATGCAGCATCAATTGTTTTGTGGTTCAATTATTCCAAAAAATGCTGGTGAGATCATGGAGGGACTGTACATCAATACAGACCACAGAGATTCTCTTTTTAGTTTTGGTTGCTGGTGTGCCGCAGGATTTTTGTCAAGGTAAAAGTGAACCTTGGCTGAAAAAAGGTGGAAAACCACTGATCTACAAGAAGTTGAGTCTGGTTTTCTGTGATTTAGGAGAAAGTGTCAGATAGACGTCACTGATGAAGAAACAGCAGTAGATAGAAGAAAAACATCAGTTCAATTCAAAACCCCAGCTGGGTCTCATCTGATGACTTTTTTTCTGGCATGTTTTTCCACACCAGACTAAACAGGATAACCTAAATCCATCCAGGGGTTGATATCTGGGAGAAGTTCATGTTCTGTGTTCTTGAAAGAAATCAGGAATCCATCCCAGAAGTGCAGATTTCAATGGAAAAACAGTTGCAGCAGATTTCTGAGCCACAGAGCAGCAGCTCCTCATGCAGAGATATGAAGAGGTCAACCTGCAGCAGACTGACAGGTCTTTCCCACAGACCTGGTTCTGGTTCTTCTTCAGAACCCAGCCTGGATCAGAAACAGCTCTTTCATTAGACTGGTTTCTGGTTCTTGTTCCTGGTGCTTAAACAGACACTAAATCTTTGCTGGATAAGAGTGAAGAACCTCTGCAGGTAGTTTCTGGATGAGGCTGGGGGCGGGGCTACCTGGCCAGAGAAAGGTTTAAACCAGGGGTCAGCAACGTTTGTGACACAAAGTGTCAGTTTGACATTTTCTCCAGAACAACTGTGGCGTCACCAACAAAAATGTGAACTCTGATACAAATAAATACAGAAACATTTCCAATAGATCTGACATTTACTGTCATTCACAAACAGCAGCTCAAAAATGTTTAAAAGTTATTTTGGAATTAACTCTAAAAAGTACTTTCATAACAATATTGCACAAGGAAAATCACAAGGTCAAAGTTGAAATAGTACTGCAACTATGTTTGAAACCCAAAGTACTGCATTTGTGTATGTCAGACCTACAGCAATAGGATTGGATACTTCAGAAAAAATACCATCAATATTTTTAAAAACGTCACTACAATTAAAATGAAAAAATAAGAATATTTAGTCTTATTAATCATTTGCTACATTACAAGAAAGAGCCTGAGGAACTTAATTTAATTTGAGTCTGTCATGGTGCTTGTATTGCATGTAAAATTATGTTTGATCATTATAGTTATATTATATACAGTTATATACATTTTCCACAATTGGACAGCATCATTCTTTTTTTATTGGAGTGGTGATCAGTCTTAGTATTCATTTTTAAACTTGTTGACATTTGTCAGAACAGACAGAAAGTCTGGATTTAACCTGTTCCACCATGTCTCTGTCTTTCTATGGCAAGTAAAAGGTATCAGAAATCACCAGGACAAGTGGCGTAAAAAAACTGGTTTTTAAGAACATTTTAAAAGTAGAAAATAATTTACATCCGTCTTGTGTTGTCCTAAGACGGATGTAAAAAGCTGCGTTTTATCACGTTCAAACCACACGTCAAGAACGGAGATCTGATGTGTCACATATGGGCATCAAAAAAGCTGTAATGTTAATGAATCCATAGTTGTCTGCTATGGTCTAGTGATTAAAAAGCTGTACTTTATGTTTTTATCATGTGGAAATTATGAGTTTGATTCCACAGGATACACAAATGTTGGTTATTTTTTCTTTTGCTGACTTTTAGTGACATAATTATATTTATTTGTAGACACTAAACCCCACCCTGCCTCTGGTGGAGGGGGGGTGCCAGTGTTGACCAGCAGAGCCACCTTCAGTTTCTGAATGGGAAAGTGACTGGAAAGAGCTTTGTTCATGTTTTTGGGTCAAAGTCATAAAGGAAATTGCTAAACAGCCCCCCTCCCATGCATAACGCATTTTCATTTCCAGGTCTTCATGATTTTTCCTCCAAAATCTCTCCTGAAAATGTCATCTGTCAGTGTGTCATCAGGGCGGGTCCCACCTGACTGAATGGACCAAGTTCCTGGACCTCCAGCTGCATCACTGCTCCTGAACACACTTTTCTGTCTGATTGCAGGTTGAAGGACTGTAGTTTGTCAGAGATCAGCTGTAAAATTCTGATCTCAGCTCTGAAGAAAAACCCGTCCAATCTGACAGAACTGGACCTGAGCGGGAACCAGAACCTGCAGGATTCTGGAGTTCTTCATCTGTGTGGTTTTCTGGAGAGTCCAGACTGCAGACTGCAGACTCTGAGGTTAGACTCCATGTTTCAGTTGTGTTCACATCAATATGATGAGTCCAGATGACTGACTGATGACATGACTACAGAGTGATGACTTGTCAGCATATTCATACTAAAATCAATTATTTGTGAGAAATTCCATCTTTAAAAGTTTTTATATAGGTTTTTACATTTTAAGAGATATGACTCATAATAAAGGTGCTCAAATAAAGGTTCACTCTTACCTCTCTGGTCGCACCCAATTTATTCAATTAAAACAGTTCACTTCCCATACAGTTCCTGTCACTACAGGTGTTCCCCAGGGCTCCGTCCTGGGACCCCTGCTATTTATCATCTAGCTTCTCCCTCTTGGTCAAATCTTCCTTAAATACAAGATTAACTTCTATTGTTATGCAGACGATACTCAGCTCTACATCTCCACCAAGCCAAATTCCTCTCTACCTCCCACTTCCCTCACTGACTGCCTTCTTGCAATAAAGTCCTGGTTCACTACTAATTTCTTAAAACTAAACAATGATAAAACTGAACTTCTCCTGATCGGCACCAAATCCGTTATAAACAGTCCAGAACTTCTCAATTCCCTTTGAAACCTCCTCCATTTCCCCCTCCCCTCAGGTTAAGAGTCTGGGTGTCATCTTCGACAGCACCCTCTCTTTTTATAGATTATACCCAGCAACAATCTCTCTCCACTCTGGCGCATATTCTGTCGCCTCCCCTTTTATTACGTTTGTTGGGTTTTCCCTAAGCTACATATGCGCTGAGCTCCAAGGAGGGGAAACAGATCAAACACAGCTGCAGCGCTATCAGAAACATTAATTGGCACATGTCCATCCTTCCACAGTTTTCTCACATCACTTTCGGACCTGCAAAGCCTTTTCTCAGGGATAAACTAACTCAGAGCGTCCTCCAACTCATTCTAGACACAGCTAAAACAGGTTCTCAGGAGAATGCTGGAAAGACACAAAGATAATCGTTTTCTCCCAAGGATGTCACCTCCACCTTCCTGTGAAACAGAGTTCAAATTCATGTTATTTTATCTATAAAGCACCTTTCATGTCAAACAGACAGCTCAAGGTGCCTCCATAAAAAACTAACAAGAATACAATAAAACGAATCCCCACACGTGTAATAAAATGAATAAATAAGCCCCTCATAATAAAATAAACAAAAACAAGCAAAAATCAAAGAGAAATGACAGAGCTAAAGAAAAGAGAACCCAGAAGGCGCCGTCCGCCCTGTCCTCCTGTTGGCCGGGGTGTCAGCATCTAAGCAGCACAGGCACAACTCATCCCCAGCACCTCCCGCCCCAGAGACCCCCAACCCCCAGGCCCAGTGCACCCAACATGGGCACACCAGGCCCTTCAGCCCAAAGGAGCCGGAACAATAGATGCCAGAGGACAAGCATGGCCAAAATCTCTGTGAGCCCGAACACTAACACCCCAGCCAAGGGGGAGAAAACACTTGTAAACAGTTTAAGATGTAAAAGTAATAAAATAAGAAAGATTAAATATGAAAAGAGGTCAAATATGAAAATATTAATTAAAATTAAATAAGATGATTTAGTGCATATAAAAGTCTAAAATATAAATCAGAATAAGTTAAGACATAAAAGGACTAAAAGGCAAATAAATAAATATGTGATAAAATAGCATATAAAAAATAAGAGTAAAAATCACACATATGAGATCTAATTAAAAGCTGAGTTAAATAGATGAGTCTTTAGTTTCTTTTTAAAAACCTCAACAGTGGATGAGGCCTTCACATCCTCAGGCTGTTCCACAGACGAGGTCCGTATTGTCTGAGCGAGGCCTTTTTTTTGCATGTTTACAGAAGTGTGTGTGGACACACACACACTTCTGCAAACATGATTATAGCAGCTATATAGGTAAGTAATGCATAAAATATGCAAATATAAGATAACTTCTATACATTAGTCCAACACTCCTCTCCCTAGTTCCATTATCGGATACCGATCAGTTTTGAAAAAAGTTTCTCGCAAGGAATGTGTCAGAAGTCAGAGTGCAGGTGTAGAGACAGCAGCTTCAGGTTGAAGGTCATTTGAGCAGTTGTAATCACAGATTGGAGCTTGAAACACTAAACGAACACATGTTAATTGGAATTTGCCAGTTCATAGCAAAAGCTTTTGTACACACAGATACAGATTTTTGGTGCACAAGTTCTCACATCAAATCTACTAACTCGTCCTTTAGACACATTATTATCTTCAGCATTTTCATTTAACTCAATATGTTATAATCAATATAAAAATAAATTGCTAACCCCCCCATGCATAATGCATTTTCATTTCCAGGTGGTCATGATTTTTTATCCAAAATCTCTCCTGAAAATGTCATCTGTCAGTGTCTCATCAGGGCGGGTCCCACCTGACTGAATGGACCAAGTTCCTGGACCTCCAGCTGCATCACTGCTCCTGAACACACTTTTCTGTCTCATTGCAGGTTGAAGGACTGCCGTTTGTCAGAGATCAGCTGTAAAGTTCTGGTCTCAGCTCTGAAGAAAAACCCGTCCAATCTGACAGAACTGGACCTGAGCATAAACAAACTGCAGGATCCAGGAGTTCTTCATCTGTGTGGTTTTCTGGAGAGTCCAGACTGCCGACTGCAGAATCTGAGGTCAGATTCCATGTTTCAGTTGTGTTCACATCAATATGATGAGTCCAGATGACTGACTGATGACATGACTACAGAGTGATGACTGACCCCCCCATTCCCACCTTACCGTATGCTGCTGCTGAGACTCTGAGGTTCCTTTTTCTCTTTTTTCAGAGGTTCTCTTGTAGATCTAGTCTGACAAAAATCCTGTCCAAAGAGGAATGTTTTCAGTCTTACTTTGAATGTAAAACTGTCTGCTTCTCTTCCATGAGCTGGGAGTTTATTCCAGAAAACAGGGGCTTGGTGGCTAAACGCTCTACCTCCAACCGTACTTTTACTAATTCTAGGAACCACAAGCAGTCCTGCATTAAGTGAGTGAAGTGTTCTGATTGGATGGTAAGGCACTATGAGGTCTTTGATATAGGATGGGGTCATACCATGTAAGGCCTTATAGGTTAACAGGAGGATCTTGAACTTGATTCTAGAATCAACTGGGACTGACATAGCTGTGAGTAATCAGGAGATGTCCCCTCAGTGCCCTACCCGCCAATTTTAACTGCACCCCCTTAGTGCACACACCATTTACTCCTCAAAATATACATTCAAACAAACACACACAGACACACACCCTCACTAACACACACGCACACAGTCATGTCGCAAGGAAGGCTGGACCTTGGAGCATCTGTCCCCTACCCCATCCCTGGTGGGGCGTGCGGGGCCCTTGGCGGCGGCGGCCGTGTCCCCTGCGTGCCGGTTTCCTGGGACCGGCGGTGCTCTCCCCACGCAGGGAGAGGGATCCCTGAGCTTTCTGGCAAGCCCAGAAACCGGGGATCATATTACACCTGAGCCGGAGATGTCTGTGTCCCTGCGGGGTGGGTTCTGGTCCTTGCCGCCGGGTGCTGGGCCTCGCCAATTTCCATCTGTGGCAGAGCCTGGTCGGGCCATGTCTACAACAACCCTTGTGGGCCCCCCTTCTCTCTGGGGTGCCCCTCTCCTGGGCGGGGGCGGCTGCCCCCTGTCTTGCACCTCCCTGGACCATCTGTGGCCCTGGTGGGTGGCTGCCTGGAGCGCGGAGCGGGTCTCCCTTGGGGGGTCCTGGCTCGTACCTGGGGTTGGGGCGGGGGGATGCCCAGAACTCCTGGGTGGTGATGGGGTGCTCGTCTGGGGCTGTGGGTGCCCTTCTCAGGTGGGGCCCTGCGTTGGGCTCTTCCGGCGCGGCAGGGGGGCTGCTCTCCTGGTTGGGCTGGGGCGCTCTCTTTCCCCCCATACCTCCCTGCTCTCTGGCTCTGGGGGCCTCGCGGCGGTCCTGCTGGCCCTGGCCTGGGTGGCGGGCGTGGGCGCCCGGGGGCGGTTGTTCTCTGCCTGCTTGCTGCCACGTGGCGTTGGGGGCTTCTGGCTGCCGCGGCTGCTGTGTCGGGGGTCTGGGTGTGGGGGTGGCTGGTTGCTCCCCCTCCTGCTTTCCACATTCCATGATCCATTTTAGAAGAACATAAACACTTAACTGAGCACAGGTGTTAGCTCACCTTTGCACTAACAAATTGCGTGAATGAATGAAATATCTCACACTAGTTGGCTTGTAGGCATAAGTATGCGTGTGTGAACACTATCTGTATTATGTACATGTTGACATGTGGACATTTTTGCAGCTAACAGGTGTGTTTATAACATTTGAGTGTGTGTGTGGACAGGCCCCGCCCCTTTGAGATTTGTATTCTATCTGTACCTTAGCGTACTGATAAACATCCAGTAGCTTGTTGCTTTATCCTGCTTCATGGTTTTACCCCCCTCTCCCCTCCTAAGATCACCCTCCTATCCCCCTCTTTCTAACATCCCTCTCTCTTCTCCCCTTCTTTTCCTTTTCCGTCTGGTCCAACAAAAAAGAATTTCAAAAATAATTAAAATGAATAAAGTCTGGCCTCGATTACAAAAGGCGTTTATTCAGACAAACCTCTGGTTTGTCAGAAGATTCATAACCGCTGTTGTAAAAGTAAAATATGTCCAACACAAGAGGCCTTCAGCTTTCATCTGTCTGCCCAGCTGTTGAACAGGACAAGTTAAAGGCTGAACGCAGAGGTGCGGGCTCTGCTGAAACACAGGAATGCTGCGTTCCAGTCAGGTGACAAGGTGGCACTCAGAGCAGCAAGAAGGGAGCTGCATGCTGGGGTGAGGAGGGCCAAGGCCGCCTATGCTCAGAGGATTCAGGGACACTTTACGTCGAATGACCCTCGGAGTATGTGGAAGGGCATTAAGTGCATCACAGATTACAACACCAGAGATGCACAATGTCCTGAGGACCCCTCTCTACCAGACGCACTCAACCTCTTCTACTCCCGCTTTGAGGACTCCAACACCGCCCCTCCCAGCACCAAACTCACCATCCCACCTGGCGAAGAGCCTTTCAGTGTGACGCCCGCTGAGGTGAGGAGGACCCTCCAGAGGATCAACCCTCACAAAGCTGCTGGACCCGACAACATCCCTGGACGGGTGCTGAAGGACTGTGCACACCAGCTCACAGAGGTGCTGACAGACATCTTCAACACCTCCCTGATGCAGGCAGTGGTCCCCACCTGCCTGAAAACCGCCACCATCATTCCAATACCCAAATCATCCACAGTGACAGGTCTGAATGACTATCGGCCGGTTGCCCTGACACCGATAGTCATGAAATGTTTCGAAAAACTGGTTATGACCCGCATCACAGAATCCATCGACATCACCAAGGACCTGCACCAATACGCATACAGGTCAAACCGATCCACAGAGGACGCCATCTCCTCTGTGGTCCACACAACCCTCACCCACCTAGAGAACAAGAACGCGTACGTTCGACTGCTCTTCGTGGACTTCACATCAGCTTTTAACACCATCATCCCGCAGACCCTCACCCAGAAACTAAACACACTTTGACTGAACCCCACTCTGTGCAACTGGGTCTTGGACTTCCTGACAGACAGACCGCAGTCTGTAAAAATCCGCAACGTCTCCCCCTCCCCGATCACCCTCAGCACGGGCTCCCCCCAGGGCTGTGTGCTGAGCCCCCTCCTGTTCACCCTGCTGACGCACGACTGCACAGCGAGTCACCCCAGCTGTCTGATCGTGAAGTTTGCGGATGACACAGCTGTGGTTGGACGCATCTCCAACAACGATGAGTCTGACTACAGGCAGGAGGTGGAACATCTGGAGAGCTGGTGCAGAGACAACAACCTCTGCATCAATGGGAAGAAGACCAAGGAGATGAAAGTGGATTTTAGGAAGGACAGATGCCCCCCTCCCCCCATTCACATCGGAGGGGACGTGGTGGAAGTGGTTTCCAGCTTCAGGTATCTGGGCGTGCACATCTCCAGCGACCTCACCTGGAGCACCAACACCTCCTGCCTGGTCAAGAAGGCACACCAGCGCCTTTATTTCCTGAGGAGGCTCAAGCGAGCTGGGATGGAGATCCCAGTCCTGACCTCCTTCTACAGGTGTGTGGCGGAGAGCGTCCTGACCTCCTTCTACAGGTGTGTGGTGGAGAGCGTCCTGACCTCCTTCTACAGGTGTGTGGTGGAGAGCGTCCTGACCTCCTTCTACAGGTGTGTGGTGGAGAGCGTCCTGACCTCCTTCTACAGGTGTGTGGTGGAGAGGGTCCTGACCTCCTGCATCACGGTGTGGCACGGCAGCTGCTCTGCGGCAGAGAGGAAAGCTCTGCAACGAGTGACCAAAGCTGCACAGAGGACTGTGGGCTGCAGCCTGCCGTCCACCACTGACATCTATACGACCAGATGCAGGAAACGGGCCTCTCGCATCCTGAAAGACCCCACCCACCCCTCACACCCTCTGTTCTCCCTGCTCCCCTCAGGCAGGAGGCTGAGGAGCATAAAGAGCAGGACCACCAGACTGAGGAACAGTTTCTTTCCTGAAGCAGTCAGACTGCTTAACTCCGGTTGATCACTGCACCCCCCCCCCCCCCCCCCCCCCCCCCTCTATGGACAACAAGCTAATTCCCAAGTGCAATATCACAGGGCTGTGCAATACTTAACATAAAATACTGTGCAATTTGAAAAAAAAAAAAATACTTCTGTGCAATACTCATCAGGAACCACACCATAACAGACTGATATTTTACTGACATTATTATTGATATATATTATTTATGTCTGAATGTAAACGGCTGGCCCGGGACCAGAGAGCCTAATTTCGTTTTATCATGATAAAATGACAATAAAGTTTCCTGATTCCTGATTCATTCCTGATTCCTGAAAAAAAAAAAACTATCTGAACTACTTCAGCAGCAGTCCTGGTCATGAGTTCTTCAGGGCCAAACCGCCAATCTCAGTTCTTTTGGAAATCTGGACTCATTGTGGATTTCTCTGGAACACAGAGGAGGATTTCCGGTTCTAAAGGTTCTGAACAGGGTTCTGTTCATTTAGCTTTGCTGTTGGAAAATTCTACAATGTCTCTTTGATGGGTTTTCATGAATCAGCAACTTTGTTTTCATGAATCATCAATTTTGTTTTCATGAATCAACAACTTTGTTTTTATGAATCAGCAACTTTGTTTTCATGAATCTTCATTCGCTGTAAGATATCTGCAGGGGGTTTAAACTTTCTATATTCTCTTGATTTGTGTCAGATCCATTAAAATGGGATCCAGATTTTCCTATTGAAGATTTTTTTACCCATAATTCAAAGTGATATTCAATCCTCAGTGAACAATTTACTTTACAATGTGATGATGTCATTTGAAAATTTATTTTACAATATAAGATTCAAGATGAAGAAATACTATTTAATCTGACATTTTAGAAATCAAAGCTTTAAATCAAAGTAAAATTATTGGATGTTATGTTTTTTAGGTTCATAATTCAGATGAAAACCATTTAACAATTATCAGTTCTATTTCTATTTTAATAATTTATTAAATCTACTGCATTTTCATTCACCTTTATGTTTTCAGGTTAAAGTCCATTAGAAATTGCAACCCCCCCATCCAAACCTCCTGTTCTGTTGGATTTTCCCACATTCGGTGGTCTGCAGACCTCGGATGCACTGAATTTCATTGAACAGTGTGAAAACTATCTTGACCTTAGACCCTTATCAAATCACGAACTGTTAGGAGCCCTGTCCGCAGTCCTGAAGGGACCCGCTTTAAGCTGGTGGAAAGCCACTAAACCTGTTGTACATGATTGGTTGACATTCAAGGAGGCTTTTTTATCCGCTTTCCTGCCAACTGATTATTTAAGTGAAGTGGAAGAGCAATTAAGAACAATTGTGCCGAGGCCGAAGCAGTGTTTACGTCACTTTGCCTATGACTATAGGGCTTTGTGTCTGAAGTGGAAACGAGACATGACAGAAGAAAAGATAGTTCGGCGGACACTTAATAACATCAACCCGAGGTGGCCGTCTGTCTGCGTGGGAACGTTTCATCGGTAGCCCAGCTGGTAAAAATAGGTTCAATGGCAGAGGAGATCAGACGGAGAGTGGGGTTGCATAAGGCTAGACAAGCTAGGTACTATAACCAATGGAGGAAAGATGCGCACTTTCTCCCGGGTAACCTAGACCTATCAAAGACCTATCATGGGTTAAGGCCTTAGTAGCCTTCGGCGTGAGGGGGGACTATGTGACAGTCACATAAATGTATCATATTTTCTGTATTTTACACCCTGTGAGGTGAAGAGGTCCTATGTTTTCCTTTTATTTTAGTGTATGTGTGTATTTTGTGTATTGGTGTACCGGGGATGCCGCTGACGTCACCCTTCACAGCTGATGCGATATCAGCTGGGGGTGCGTTAACTCACGGCATGGCTTCCGGGTTAAAAAGGGACAGACAAGGTGGGCTGAAGGCTAAGAAGAGTCACAAACTCTGACAAGACGGAAAGGGAGACTACAAGGGCCCTTCCAAGGAGCAAGTACTCACCGAATACCTCGGAAACCGACCAACGGGAGTTACAGAGGAGGATCTGACGTGGACCTTTCCAAATTCTGCTGCGGGGATTATTATTAATTTCTTTTGGGGATGGACGTGGCTGGAAAGTGACCAAGAGCAAAATGAGACTCACTGACATTAACCCGAAGGACGGGGTGAGATCATTTCAGTTTTTATCTGTTTCTTTTGACTTTGGGAGGGATTCTTATATTGGAGCGCTTCTGCGCATGCAGGTGGAGGACGCTAGACGGACAATAGGGTGTCATTGTAAATGCAGGCACGGACCTATATGTAAACATCGGGAGAGCGATTCATGGAGTGTGACTGGGATCAATGAATTGTTAGGGTTAAAGAACATATCTTGATTTAATTGGTTGTACATTTGTTCATTTGTGTTCTATAATCAACCCGCGACAATTATCGTAAGACTCTAAATGAACTGTAGAGTGTTACAAACTCTCCTGAAAATGTCATCTGTCAGTGTCTCGTCAGGGCGGGTCCCACCTGACTGAATGGACCAAGTTCCTGGACCTCCAGCTGCATCACTGCTCCTGAACACACTTTTCTGTCTGATTGCAGGTTGATGAACTGCAGTTTGTCAAAGATCAGCTGTAAAGTTCTGGTCTCAGCTCTGAAGAAAAACCCGTCCAATCTGACAGAACTGGACCTGAGCAGGAACCAGAACCTGAATTGCGGAGTTCTTCATCTGTGTGGTTTTCTGGAGAGTCCAGACTGCAGACTGCAGACTCTGAGGTCAGACTCCATGTTTCAGTTGTGTTCACATCAATATGATGACAAAGTTGTGTTAGGACTGAACTGCAGAGTGATGACTGACCCCCCCCATTCCCACCTTACCGTATGCTGCTGCTGAGACTCTGAGGCTCCTTTTTCTCTTTCTTCATAGGTTCTCATGTAGATCTAGTCTGACAATAATCCTGTCCAAAGAGGAATGTTTTCAGTCTAACTTTGAATGTAGAAACTGTGTCGGCCTCTCTTCCATGAGCTGGGAGTTTATTCCAGAAAACAGGGGCTTGGTGGCTAAACGCTCTACCTCCAACCGTACTTTGATTAATTCTAGGAACCACAAGCAGTCCTGCATTTAGTGAGTGAAGTGTTCTGATTGGATGGTAAGGGACTATGAGGTCTTTGATATAGGATGGGGTCATTCCATGTAAGGCCTTATAGGTTAACAGGAGGATCTTGAACTAGGGTTGTGTCGATGGATGATACCATCGTCCATCGTGATGGGTGAGTGGCATTACGCTGGAGAGACACCATCGTGATGCCACGCCCCCGCCACGTTGCGAGTCGACACCATAAGCCACAGTTACATGTGCAAAATATCTTAATCGGATCTATGGTCGAATTAGAATCCAACCCTGTACATGAGCCCTGAAAAATGTTTTCAGAATATAACAAACGTACCATGGGTCACATTTTCGGTCGTAATAAATCATTCGCACATGCGCAGTAGGGTTTGAAAAACCGGGAGAGGATATCGGTTCCGCCGAGCGGCTATATACATTGATATTTCACACTCCGCAAAAGCCATACCATAACCATACGGATCACAGGCCCCGGTTCTGCACAGACGTGTGCCGCGGACCCCCAACCCCCCAATCCCCCATCCCCTCCACGCACTTCATTTAATCTGTATTATGTAATCCTATTTATGACTTGGACGTGTCTGACCACAAGGTTATTTCATTAAAAGTAGCATTGGCTCACCAACATCAAAACACAAAACGGAAAATATATTTCAGGAACTTCAAAAACATTGACCATGCAGCCATTCAAGAGGATATACAAAAACTCTGCCATCACCACTCACCTCAGTTAATGAATCTGTTGATCATTACAATTCTACACTTCATAACATTCTGCAATCCAATTCACCCCTGAAATCAAGAACCGTCTCTTTCACTAGATCAGCCCCGTGGTACAAAGAGGAACTGCGTATTCTTAAAAGACTTGGACGAGCCATGGAACGGAGACTCGTAAAAAACAACTTGGCAGTACACAAACAGGCCCATCGAGACCATCAAAAACTCTACTGCAGGGGTCGGGAACCTTTTTTGCAGAGAGAGCCATAAACGCCACATATTTTTAAATGTAACTTCGAAAGAGCCATACAATAATGTAGTGTCCCTTTCCCACACTGAGGCACGGAGACTTAACCTCTTTTAAGGTTCTTTATTCTGGTTACTGCAGACCACAACAAACGCCGTACAATTAATTCAGCAACTTCTGAATCTCTCCAGCGAGATGAGAGCGCTTCTCCCAACTTTATATTCCCCTGCTCCCGCTCCAGCCCTCCCATTTCCCTTATTCGGCCCATAGCTGAACCCCATTGGTCCAAATTACCTAACAACAGGCTGAGCGACAGAACTGAGGGCCAATCAGATCTCTGCTTGATGCGTTCCAGAACTCCAGAACTTATAACGCGGCCCAACAGCCAAGTTAAACTAAGTCTGCGACAATATGTTTAAAACTAAATATACAAATGAATGTGTGCATTTGATGTAATTTCAACATTTTTAAAGTACAATAAGTCTGTGGATTCTTTTCAATAACATTGTTATGCTGTTGCTAATAAATGACGAGTATTTCTCGTGGTAGTTTTGCTGATTGTGTGGTCTGGTTGATACGTGGTGAGTTTCTGCTTCACGCAGGCGTTGAGACGTTAAACGTGATCTTAGGTTGGTCTGAATGTTCTTTAGATGTGACAAAGACTGCTCACATGCAGACGGGGAGCCAGACACACACGCCACAGTGAGTGACAGGCAGCGGGTTTTACGTTTTTACAATCCCTGCGCGATTCACCTGCTGCCGGTCTCCACAACCCCTCACCCCCACCCTCTGCTTTCTTCCTCACACATCCCGTCTCCGCAACTGCGCGCTCTTTCTCAGAGACGGGAGCGCGCAGTTTTAGGCACGGCAATTCACAGGTTTTCATCTGGCACAAACTCTGTGAAATAATAGATAATAGTAAACTGAAAGTGCTGGCGCAGATTTCTCTCTCTAAGCACCGCTACTACTGCGCGCCTCTGGCATCGCGCCGAGGACTGGTCTAATAAAAAAAAAAAGTATAATTAAAGATTTGTCTGCGAGCCACATGTGACCATCAAAAGAGCCATATATGGCTCGCGAGCCATAGGTTCCCGACCCCTGGTCTACTGTATAGCCCTTACAATAGCCAGGTCTAAGTTCTATTCCCACAAGATCAATAGCAACACTGGAAATTCAAAACAGCTGTTTTCCACCATACACTCTCTGCTTAAGCCCCCCACACTTACCCATAGTGATGCTAGTGTCAGCAGCTGTGATAGATTCATGGATTTTTTCACCAAAAAAATATCTTCCATAAGATCTAACTTGCTGCCCACTACCACTATTCCCACCTCATCTGCAAACCCGACTGTACCAACAGCTCCAAGGACCCCTTCTGAATTCACATCCACTACACAGAAAGAGGTTGAGGCCATCTTGAGGACTATGAAATTCTCAACCTGCTCACTTGACCCCCTCCCAACAGCCCTGATCAAAGTATCAGTCCAATTATCACAACTATAATTAACCAATCATTACAAGCTGGTCATGTTCCCCTTGCTCTCAAAACTGCTTTTATAAGACCACACTTAAAAAGCCTGCACTGGACCCTGATAACTTGGCAAACTACAGACCCATCTCCAACCTACCATTCCTGTCCAAGGTTCTTGAAAAAGTTGTCGCTGCTCAGCTCCACCATCATCTCTCAACGCACAGCTTATATGAAAAATTTCAGTCTGGTTTCCGGCCAGCTCACAGTACAGAGACAGCCCTGGTCCGAGTCATGAATGACCTACTCATCATCATGAATGACCAGGGCTCCCCATCTCTACTCTTCCTTCTGGACCTATCAGCTGCATTTGACACTGTGGATCACGGCATTCTCCTTAACTGTCTTCATACTACTGTTGGACTCTCTGGGAACATATTCAACTGGTTTAAATCAGCAAGCTACGGTTGTAGCTGTGGCTACAACCGTAGCTTACCATCACCAAGTATGAATGAGGAGTGAATGAATAATGGACACAATGTAAGCGCTTTGGGTGTCTTGAAAAGCGCAGATAAATCCAATCCATTATTATTATTATCTCACAAACAGGACAGAATATGTGGCTCTGGGGACTGCTAAATCTCACACACACACAGTCCCCTGCAGAGTTCCTCAAGGCTCTGTTCTTGGACCTTCACTCTTTACCATCTACATATCTCCACTTGGACAAATCATTCGTAAACACAACATCTCATTCCACTGTTACGCCGATGACACACAGTTATGTGTAAAAATGGATTCCACTCCCACCCTAACTTCTTCTGCCCTCCAGGCATGTCTCGAGGAGATAGAGGCATGGATGGCTGAAAACTCTCTCCAATTCAACAGCAACAAAACTGAAGCCATATTAATCGTTACCCCTCACCAGATCAAAACATCCTCCACCAAAAGTATTCTGGTCTCTGGTCACAACATCCTGCTTTCTTCACCTGTGATAAATCTTGGTGTCAAAATCGATTCTACTCTAACATTTGATCATCATATACGTCACCTCTCCAAAGTCTCTTTTTTCCATCTCAAAAACATTGCAAAGCTCCGCCCCTCACTCACCCAGTCTGATGCAGAAAAAGTAATCCATGCTTTTATCTCCTCCAGACTAGATTATTGCAATGCTCTCCTTGTTGAGATTCCTGGCAGGAGCCTGGAGCTCCAGCACATCCAAAACTGCGCTGCTAGGGTCCTGACAAGGAGACGCAAATTTGACCACATCACTCCTGTCCTTCAGTCACTTCACTGGTTACCCATTCGTTCCAGAATTCAATTCAAACTCTGTCTTCTCACCTACCAATGTGTCCATGGAGTTCCATGGACACATGGAACTCAAGTAAGCTCCTTTTCCCGCAAGCCACTTCACGACTCCTCCGTTCCAATTTCACACACTGCCTTCATCAGCCCTCCACTCTGGAACAATCTTCCACAATCCCTCAGAGCCCCACAAAGCCTTGGCACATTTAAAAAGGGCTTAAAAACTTTCTTTTTTAATAATGCTTTTAAGTACTTTGACTATTGTTTTTTGTCTTACTTTGTTCTTATTGTAAACCATTGTTATTCCTGCCTCCATTGTAGCGCTTTGAGATTTTATCTAAAATGTAAAGCGCATTCTAAATAAAATTTATTATTATTATTATTATTATTACACCGCCCCAAAGCCTCTGAGACACACTTTTAGACCCAGTTCTGAGTTCGGTCATTCACCTAGAGTTGCGGGACGGATCGCAGTCCTAAATCTCCCACACATACCGCTCATGTAACAAAGCCCCCCCCCCAAACACAAAGCTGTAAGTCCGCGCTCCGCCGGTCCACTTGACTAGTTAAGTGTGGGAGCGGACTACTTCTTTTCTATTTTGTTTGTTACTTTTTTTGTAAAAAGTCACTTCCCTCAGTTTATACTGGATCATCGCGGATGAGTCATTAGTTGGGAAATAAAATAAAAATAAAATAAATAAAGTAATAAAGTAAAATATCGAATAGCAATTATATAGGAGCGAAAAATTAAAAATGGCCTCTTTTTCTGTGTTCCAGCGTTATTTCGTTGTGCAAATGCATTTGTCATGTAGGGAGGAACCTATGTGCAGCGCTTCCGGCAGAACTCTATGCCACAACAACGAGCTTATACGCACGCGGCTGCAGCGACCACTCTCTGTTCAAAAGAAAATAGCTTTCATGATCGTAAAAATATGTAGATTATTTTACCTTTAAGAAATCTGGGGGGGGTTTCTGGAAATAAAAATGGGATAAATTGAAATTTCGGGTTTGCTTCGGGCTCGGGCCTGCAAATCAAGTTAATTGGTCGGGTTCGGACCGGGTTTGGCTTTAATGCCTGCGGGCCTGTGTCGGGTCGGGCTGGATTTTTTAGGCCCGATCTTACCTCTTACCCCATGCATAATGCATTTTCATTTCCAGGTCTTCATGATTTTTCCTCCAAAATCTCTCCTGAAAATGTCATCTGTCAGTGTCTCATCAGGGCGGGTCCCACCTGACTGAATGGACCAAGTTCCTGGACCTCCAGCTGCATCACTGCTCCTGAACACACTTTTCTGTCTCATTGCAGGTTGAAGGACTGCAGTTTGTCACAGATCAGCTGTGAAGTTCTGGTCTCAGCTCTGAAGAAAAACCCGTCCTATCTGACAGAACTGGACCTGAGCAGAAACCAGAACCTGAATTGCGGAGTTCTTCATCTGTGTGGTTTTCTGAAGAGTTCAGACTGCAGACTGCAGACTCTGAGGTTAGACTCCATGTTTCAGTTGTGTTCACATCCATATGATGACAAAGTTGTGTTAGGACTGAACTGCAGACATGAGGCTCATCAGCTCTGCTCTGTGTCTTTGGTCCAAGAGACTCCTTTAAAGCGCGTGCAGAAGCAGCAGCCTCACGTGCACGCTCACATGCACTCTGAGTCCTGCTGTGTTTCAGCAGATGCAGCTGAGAGTCCAAAGGGTTAGGGTGACAGAGTCCTGCTGCAGCTGGATGCTGCTCTGACAGACACATCCTCCACAAACATCCTCACCTTTTCATCCACAAACATCATCACATCATCCATCAAAGCTCCCAGCAGCTTCTGACTCTTCATTCAGAGCTGAAGTCATGCTTGATCAGGGATCAATGTCCAACATTTGCTGCTGACTCTTCCTCATCACTTCCTTCTTCTCTCTGCTTTGATCTGTTGGAGCTGAAAGTCTCTGCTTGAAGGGCTGCAGCAGAGAAGGACTGGAAGATCATCTCCTGAAAACTGGGAGGAAGACTTTCCAGCATCCTGCTGCTGAAATTCTCCCATGATTCAGTGCTGTTTGGAGAAGAGCTGAGCAGAAAGAGGAAGTGGACTTTTTCTGCTGTTGCTGCAGAAACATCAGTTGGTTTGGATGCAGCCACAGGCTGATGTTTGACTTTCACACATCTGGACTTCTTTCCTGAAGCAGCTGCATGTTGTCCTGAATGTTCCTGAATGTTCTTCTTCTCTGCTTCTGCTGGACGCTTCTGATCTGCTGCTGTTGCTTCATATCTTTGGACTTTTTCTAAACTTTCTGATTTTCTTCAGCTCTGAACTCTTTAGAAGAAGTGAAGGATGAAAAACAGGAACTTTGTCTTTAAACTCAACTCTTTGTTCTGGATTCAGGTTGGAGGAATGCCATTTGGATTGGTCCAGAATTCCTGCTCTGGTCTCAGCTCTGAATTCCAACCCGTCCCACCTGACAGAACTGGACCTGAGAGGGAATTACCTTCATTCTTCAGATGTTCAGCAGCTCCAGGATCTGGTGAAGAGTCCAAACTCCAAACTGCAGACTCTGAGGTCAGTATAGGGTTGGAGTCAGTCCAGCTGCTTCCAGATGTTTGGTCCTAAAGTTAGTCTGAGAGCAAAGATGCAGAGTTTCCTGTGAAGCTGCAGCTTCTCAGTGAAGCTCTGAGGAGAATGATGACAGGCTTCAGGACAACAGTCAGCCAATCAGAGCAGCAGAAGCTCCAACAGGTGAAGATAACCGGAAGCTGCTGCTCTGAACAGGACTGAAGCTCCTGCTGCTCTTTCTGCTGTTGTGCTGCATCACTGACTGACAGACCAGGATCAGGAGACACTCCTTCATCTCTGTCTCTCTACTTTCTCTCTTCAGGTGGAGGTGGTGAGTCTGATGTTCCTCCAAGAGGAGCAGAGAGGAGCAGCAGCAGCAGCTGGTCTGCAGAGATGTGGTGACTGGACGGTGTTCCTGGGAGGTGGAGAGCAGAGTGATGGAGGAATCAGAGGAAGTGGAGATGAGTGTCAGAGCTGCAGCAGGAACTGATCTGAGATCAGCTTCACTGTCTCTCAGTTATGGTGCTGCAGCTCCCCCAGTGGACTGATGGAGAACTGCACTTCCTCTAATTCTTACTTGTTCTGTCCAACAACTTAGCAAACAATTAGAGCTGAAGGCATTTTGTTTGGACAGGTATTACTATCACAAAAAGAGGTTGTATAGCTTCGAGAAATCAGAGTGTAGATTTGTATAAACCCCTTTTTGTTGTATTATTTTTTTTATTTGTTACATTTAGTGTGTGTGGGGAGGGAGAGGGGAAGAATGTGAGGGGGGGTGGAAGAGAGTAAAAGGAAAAGAGGTGAGAAAGTGGGGGATACAAGTACTGATTTGAATAAGTTTTTATTTTAAGTTGTAACAATTATACCAGATCTGCTGGAAAGACAAATATTACATCAAAGGTGAAGTTCTGACACGAAGATGAGCGGAAAATATCTCTCCATCAAGACACTGTGGGTTAGGAAGGGGGATGAAGCAGACAGGGAGCAGTGTGGCAGTGTGCACATGCGCGTGGGGGTGGAGATACATGCACGCTGCCAAAGTGAACCGTGTGTTCATAAAGGGAGCCAGATCCTACCCAGCCAGACCAGGAGAGGGGAGGAGAGACCCCCAGGCCAGAAGCGCCCCCGGCATCCGGACCCAGGCAGCCCGGGAGTGGGGGAGGAGGGGACCGCCCACCCAGCCAGGCGCAGAGAAGGCCACCCTATAGGGGGCCCCCCCCGACACCCAAAGGCATAAGCGAACCCAAGACAAGAGCCAAGGATGAAGCCAGGGCCCCGAAAACCCATGAGCCGCCCACCACCCGACCGGCGCCCCGTCTCCGCGAGCCAGCCCCGGTACCCAATCCAAGCAACCCACAGCCACCCCCCATAACCCTACCCACTACAACCTTCCTCACCCGCCATATTATCTGAGCCCCCCTCCCCAACCCCCTCAATGCCCTCCCCCCTCTGTGATGGGGAGGGAAAGGCACAGAGGATCCCAGTGAGCCAGCCCCCAGGTCCGTCCCACCCATGCACTCTCACACACATACTTACGATCTTGTGGTTGCCCCCCACCCCCTGCCGCCACGCAGTAACCCCCTTCGGCCGACCGACCCCCCAGCGTCGTATGCCCGACCATCACCGCAACCGACAGGATACCCACAATCCCCGGCCCCCCTGAGAGGACCAGGGGGGTGAAGACCGACCGCCCCTCCCCGACCCCACCCATGTACGGAGATGTGGGAGTGCTGTGTGTGTGCTGCAGGTAAAATAGGAGGTCTCTAGTGTGGGAAGCCCCACCGCTTCCAAGCCGCAGGGCCCCCCCACTCCAGGGTCCCTCTGTGTGTGGTGTGTATTTGCTGTGTGTGTGCTGCTAACATGCAGTGTGTGTCTAAAGTGGAAGTTAAAATTGTGTGGGGGACCAGTGAAAGATGACCCTCCCCACAAGGCCCTAGATTAATCAGGGTGTCTAATATGCAAGTAAAAGCGGGATGGAGGGCGGATGCCGACGCGACCCCAGAGAGACACTCCAAGTGAGCCCCGCCAGCATGACCCCCCCATCCAGATACCCCGAGCCCTATGTGCCTGTGTGCGAAATTTGTTTGGGTGAGAGCGGGGAGGAGCAGCCGGATGGGCACAACCGGGGAAGAAGGCTCCCCCGAGCGACCGGCCCCCCAGCCGGCCGCGGTAGGCGACCCCCTCCCAGGGCGGTTGGCAGTCAGGAGGCGGCAAGCCAGCCGCAGATGGAGGTCAGAGCCTCGTAGCGCCGAGAGACAGCCAGCAAGGAAGGGGCCCGGTGCCAAAACGGAGGGGCAGGAGGGCCAGCCCCACCATTCATGCCCTGACCTCCCTAAGGACTAGCACCCCGCCCCCTGCACCCCCCCCTAAAAAAACCCAAAATAGATTAAATAATAATAATAATAAATGATACTAATACTGCTACTACTAATAATAATAAAATAAATAAAATGAAATAAATAAATTAAAGAAAATAATAATAAAAAATAATAAAAATAAATAAAAAGGAAAGAAAGGAATAAAATAATAAATGAATAAATAAATAAAATAGTAATAATACAATAAACCCACCCAAGTGAACCCCTTAACCCCTGCTTCGAATGCAACGCCGAGCCCCCCGGGAGGCCAGGCCATGCGCCAACTACTGGCCACGGGCGAAACACCGGCCGCGGGCAGACGACCCCAGGCTCCAGAACCCCAAGCCCCCCCCCACGCCACGGCAACCAGCCACCCAGCACGGCACCCGTCTGCCGTTCCCGGTCGCACTGCCTACCCTGCGCCCAGAAGGCACCAACCCAGGAGCCCCTACCAAGTCGCCGGCAGAGTGCGCCCCCCCCACGAGCAGCCAGAGCCCCGAAGCCTGGAGAACGGCAGGCCCGGCAGATCCCACCACCCCAAACCCACCCCGGCCCACCCAACCGGCCAGGACCCGGCTCAACCCATCACCATCCCACCCCTACTAGGTGATGTGACTAACCAGCTGGAGCCAGGGAGAGTCTGAAGCCGACAGGTTTTTTGTGGAGGACATTATCTTTAAACTAATATGCTCTGACATGAGGTTTCTGTAGTGGTTGATGCTAAGATTATTTTTAGATTTCCAGTTTAGGAGGATAGTTTTCTTTGCGATACATACAGCGGTGAGAACCATATAGGCCTTGTTAGATTCCATGTTGATGTTATTCAGGTCACAGAATAAGCAGAATTTGGGGCAAGCAGGAATCTTATGATTAAACCAGACTGATAAATCCTCACAGACCTTACGCCAAAATGATTGGACAGGTGGACAGAGCCACAGAGCATGCAAATAGTCGTCTATGTTGTTACCTATGCACTGTGTGCATATAGCAGACTGATTGAGACCCATTTTAAATAACCTCTGTCCGGTGTAGTGAGTTCTGTGGAGAATCTTGTATTGAATAAGTTGCAGATTAGGGCTTTTGGTCATATTAAAGGCATTCAAACAGATCTGTAGCCAAAATTGATCACTAGAATTCAATGATAGCTCAGACTCCCATTTTGTCATGGGTAAGTAAATGGTTTCATCTATGTTAGATATCAACTTATACATTTTGGAAGTGAGCTTGGGATTTTTTTGGGTCAATAAAATGTGTTACTGTAAGGGGAAGGTCTAGGTCTATTTGGGTCAGGCAGTATTTAGTGCTTATAGCTGATTTAAATTGCTGATATTCTAGAAATTTGTTTTTACTAATCCCATAGATCAGGGGTGTCCAAACTACAGCCGGCGGGCAAACTGCGGCCCGTGGGTCTGTTTATATTGGCCCGCAGCAAATTTTGAAAATGTAATTGAATATGGCCCGCACATGGCGCTTGAGATCAACTCTGTTGCACTTCTCAGTTTCAACACTAGATGGAGTCGCTCACAGAAAGGTGTGTTGCGGAGTGGGTGTGTGCTGACAGCCCCGCGTGCCACGAGAGAGGGGGGGGGGGGGGGGGAGCAGTGCAATTGGAGATGGGTGTGTGAGAACTGAGCGGAGGTGTGGGGGTCGATATATTCTGTGTTCGGAGGACGGGGCATTTTATTATAATTTTTTTTTTAAACTTGTCCTGTCCAACAGCTAGGCAGGCAGATGAGAGCGGAGGGCCTCTTGTGTTGGACATATTTTACTTTAACAAGAGGGGTTATTAATCTTCAGACAAACCAAAGGTATGACTGAATAAACCCCTTTTGTAATTGAGGCCAAACTTTATTAATTTCAACCATGTTTGGAAATCTTTGGTGTTGGACCGGACGGAAAAGGAAAGAAGGGAAGAAGAGAGAGGGACGTTAGAGAGAGGGGGGGGGGGGTAGGAGGGTGATAATAGGAGGGGAAGGGGGATAAGACCATGAAGCAGCATAAATCAACAAGTTTACTGGTTGTTTATCATTATGGTAAGGTTCATATGTAGTACAAAAAGGGCGGGGCCTGTCCACACACACTCAAATGTTATAAACACACCTGCTAGCTGCAAAAATGTCCACATGTCAACATGCACACAAAACAAATAGTGTTCACACGCATACCTATGCCTTTAAACCAACTAGTGTGAAATATTTCATTTATTCAATCACGCAAACTATTAGTGCAAAGGTGAGCTAACACCTGTGCTCAGGTGAGTGTTTATGTTCTTCTAAAATGGATAGTGGAGCGCCCAGCCACCCCCACACCCAGACCCCCGCCGCAGCAGCAGCGGCAGCCGGAATCCCCCCAGCGCCACACGGGAACAGGCAGGGAACAACCGCCCCCCGGGCGACCAAGACCGCCACCCAGGCCAGGGCCAGCAGGACCGCTGCGAGGCCCCCAGAGCCAGAGAGCAGGGAGGCGCAGAGGGAAAGAGAGCGCCGCCCCAGCCCAACCAGGAAAGCAGCCCCCCCGCCGCGCCGGGAGAGCCCAACGCAGGGCCCCAGCAGAGAAGGACGCCCACAGCCCCAGACGAGCACCCCACCACCACCCAGGGGTTCCGGGCATCCCCCCGCCCCAACCCCAGGTACGAGCCAGGACCCCCCAAGGGAGACCCGCTCCGCACTCCAGGCAGCCACCCACCCGGCCCACGGTTGGTCCAGGGAGGAGCAAGGCAGGGGCCCGCCGCCCCCGCCCAGGAGGGGGGAACCCCAGGGAAAAAAGGGGGCCCACAAGGGGTGTTGTAAATATGGCCCGACCAGGCTCGGCCACTGTTGGAAGTTTGGCGGGGCCCAGCGCTCAGGGGCAAGGACCAGGACCCACCCCCCAGGGACACGAACACCCCGGCTCAGGTGTAATGTGAACCCCCCCCACCGTGCGGAGAGAGCACCTCCGGGTCCAGGAAGCCGGCACCCAGGGGACACGGCCGCCGTCGCCAAGGGGCCCGCACGAGGACGGGGCATTTTAATAAATAGCATTCTGAACTGTGAAAAAGTATTCCCTTTATGTAAAAAAGAACTTGTTTTGTTTTTGGATTTTATTTTGTTCATAGCTGCATATTTTGTCACAGAGTGTAATTGTAAAATGAAGCTTTTTAAATTGTGTGCGTTTAATGTTAAAATTGTCCTCGTTGGTCACCTATAAGCCCTTTTTTTGGTCTACTTTTCTGAGAAAACTGGACTTCGAGTCTTTATAATCTAGAAAATCGTGCACTCTGCCAGTCAACCACACTAACGGCTACGTATGTAAAGATCTGCTGGCTTCAGCTGCTCAATAAAGCCGTTCTGAACTGCCTGGTTGGAATGAGGTTTCATTGAGTGATGTTTCATTTTGATGTGCGCTTGTTTTATGTGGCACAGATCAGCATCGCTGCTCCCACTGAGAGCAATGTTCTTCACATTATAGGTGGGTTAGAAATACACAGTAATCATGTGTCAATATGTCACCTCTAGTGTGCGGCCCGGACCTTTGCTCATTTTTCTGTATTTGGCCCTCACCAAAAAAACTTTGGACACCCCTGCCATAGATTGAGGATAACGTTGAGAGGGACAGAAATGTTCTATTCTGAATTATATGCTGGAACTGCTGGATTCCTTTGTTCTTCCATGAAGCAAAATGAATCATGTTTTTGTTAATTAAAATGTCAGGGTTATTCCAAATGGGGTAAGTTTACACGGAAATAAAGTTAAGTTGTTTTTTTTTTAAGAAAATCCCACCAGGCTGTTAGAGATGAGCTGATGTTTAAACTTCTGAAGCAATTGTGTTGTTTAATTTTAGAACTGAAGAAAGGATAATTAGAAATATCTAGGTTATCACAGATTTTGTTCTATATCTAGCCAGGATTCATCCAGCACACCAGGATTCAGCCATTTTTGTACATAACACAATCTGTTCGCGGAGTAGTAGTCCTGGAAGTCTGGAAGGCCTAGTCCTCCTCTATCTTTAGGTTTTTTTATAGTTTTTTCAACTAAGCCTTGGTGGTTTACCTTCCCAGAGGAATTGGGAAATGAATGAGTCTAATGATTTGAACCAAGTAGTTGGAGGTTTGGAAGGAATCATTGAAAACGGGTAGTTAATTTTTATGGTTGCAACTCTCCCGATTAGAGAAATGGGTAGAGTTGGGTGTGGTTTAGCTTGAATAGATCAGAAAGCCTAGAGGAAATATTTATACCTAAGTACTTTATGTTGCCTGTTTGTATTTTAATAGATGACGGATTTAGGTAATTTCAATTAATTGGTAGAATTGTGCTTTTAGACCAGTTTATGGAGTATTCTGAAACTGAGGGAAATCTATTAATTAGGGAGATGATTTGGCAGATGGAAGATTGTGAATTTGGAGTAAATAGTAAAACATCATCTGCATAAAGACTTATTTTGTGTTCTAGATTTTTGGTTTGAATGCCTTCAATGTCTCGACTTTGCCTAATAGCAGCAGCTAGAGGTTCAATAAATAGTGCAAATAAAGATGGAGATAGTGGACAGCCTTGTCTGGTTCCTCTTTGTAAATTAAAGCTTGGAGATGTTTGATCATTTGTTCTGATACGAGCATTAGGAGAGGCATATAGTATTTTAATCCAGTTAATAAATGATTTTCCAAAGCCAAATTTGTTCAGGGTGGCTATTAAAAATTTCCAGTTGACCCGATCAAATGCCTTTTCTGCATCCAGTGACAAAATGGTTGCTTCTCGGTTGTTGATGGTTGTATAATCTATGAGGTTGATTAATCTGCGGATGTTGGTAGATGGATGTCTACCCTTTATAAAACCTGTTTGGTCAGGATGTATTAGAGAGGGAACTACCTTCTCCAGCCTTCCTGCCAAAGCTTTGCAGATTATTTTAAGATCTGCATTAATCAGCGATATGGGTCGATAGCTGGATGGTGATGTGGGATCTTTCCCAGGTTTCAGAAGTAAGATAATAGTATCAGAATTCATATTTGGAGGTAGATAATTGTCCTTAATTTCTATTGTCATTCTGAGAAAAATGGGAGCTAAAATTAGCCAAAACTCTTTCTAAAATTCTGCTGGGAAGCCGTCTGGTCCTGGGGCGTTTTTACTAGGCATGTTGGTTAATGCTTTATGTAGCTCTTCTTCAGTAAGAGGGGACTCCGGGGCTGTGATTTGTTCCTCTGTTGGTCTAGGCCAGGGGTCGGCAACCTTTTTTATCAAAAGATCCACTTTGCCCACCCCCCTCACAAAAAAATGTGTCTGGAGCCGCAAAAAATTACAGAGTTTATAAACTTCTAAAAGTTTTAATCTTTATTTAAATTTTAACAGTTGAAGCCACTGAATACAACAAACAAGCCCACTTTAATATATAATATGTTTAATAGTAGTAACCCATGCATTCTCCCGTCCTCTTCGGGTTTGTTGGCAGCCAGCCAGTGATCAATGGACGCACCTTAAAATACAAAAAAACGACATCAGTTCTGAGTATGAGGATTTAAAAAAAAATAATTTCCTGTTTAGTGGAAATTATGTTCCTCTTACCTGTTTAGTGGGATTTCTGTGTCTGAATTTCCCTGCAGATCTTCCCTATGTCGGCGCTGTGAGATGTGACTTTCATCTTCATGCAGGACTGTAGAGTCTCGCTGGTGAGGCGGGAGCGGTATTTGGACTTTATAATGTTCATGCTTGAGAAAACTTGCTCGCATAAGTAAGTTGAACCAAAGATGGATAGGACTCCTAATGCACACCTTTTCATGTTGATTTAGGTGTCAGGAATGGCATTCCATGTTGCAAAAATAAGTTTGTCGGGTTGGGGTAGTTTTTCCATATCACTCCATTTGTGCTCTTTAGCGAGAGTAGCCCTCTGACGGGCAATTTCTTCAAGATCCGCTGACAGGGATTTAAACTTGTTAACCCACAAAACTTTATCCGCAATATCGGCCAGTTCAATTTCTAGATCAGGCTTACTTACTCCTGTGAATGCGGATGTGTTCAGGAGGGATGGGTCGCTGTTCAGCGGTGCGACAGGGAAAGAGAGAGGCTGTTTCTCCTTTCTGAACTCACTGAATCTTTCTCCAAATGCAGCTTGCATTGCAGTAATGGCACGGTGTAAATTATCACAATTTATGTGATTGTTTTCTTCTTTGAACTCTCTTAGGGAGGGGAAGTGAGAGAGCGTGCCATTTTGTACATCTCTGGCGAACACTGTCATCTTGCGCTTAAATGCCCAAATCTCCTCCAGCATGTGCAGAGCCGTGCTTCCCTGTCCTTGGAGATTTTTATTCAGCATGTTCAAGTAACTTGTCATGTCTACCATGAAGTAAAACTTTTCCAGCCAAGATGGGTCTTCCAGCTCAGGATACCTGAGGCCTTTATTTCCCAAGAAGGTTTTTACGTGCTCCAGACAGGCAGCGACGCGTTTCAGCACCTCCCCCCTGGACAGCCACCAGACTCTGTTGAGCAGCAGGAGATCTGAAGACGTGTTTTCGACTTCTTCTAACAACGAACAAAACTGTCGGTGGCTTAACCCATCCGCAATTATTTTGTTCACCATCTTAATAACAAGGTTCATTACTTCCACACATTCAGGGGGAAATGTTTGTGCGCTAAGTGCTTCTTGGTGGATAAGGCAGAGAAACGTCATCAGATCTCGGCCCGGTGACTTTTGAAGTAAATTCACAAAGCCCTTCTGTGCTCCTCTCATACTTGGCGCCCCGTCAGTAGATACCGACACTAGGTGAGTGGGGTTTATCCCTTTATCTTTTAGACAACAGCATCACAAATGTCCTGCCCCCGAGTTTGGCCCTTAAGCGGTATGAGTTCAATCAGTTCTTCCTGCGGCCCATTAGCATTGGGGTACCTGCATAAAAGTGCTACCTCCTCAACATCGTTTACATCACTTGACTCATCACAGGCAATTGAAGATGCTTGAGCTGCATTAACATCGTCAATTTGCTTACTACTGATATTTGCTGCCATTTTAATGGTCCTGTCCTTAACAGTCTTTGCAGAGAGAAGCATGTCTTTCATTTTCTGAACAATTTCCTTTTTGTTTTTAAAATCGGAGAATAGATGCTCTGATATTTGAATAAAGGTTTCTTTTATGTATTCTCCGTCTGTGAACGGCTTACCCCTCTTTACCATCTCCTGAGCTGCCAAAAACTAGCCGCTGTAGTTGACTGTGGAGAGCTGATCCATATTTTGAAAGATAGTTTTCTCTCTCCATCTCGTCGTTGCAATTCAGAAAATTGCTCTCTGGCGCTCATCTTCGGTTGGGTATTTTTCAGCAAATGCTAAATGCTTGCTTTGAAAATGTCTTTCAACGTTACTTTTTTTTGTTGTTTGATAGTTTCTCGCCACATATCAAGCACGCAGGTAAGCCAGCGTCATTGGCAGATGTCCGCGCTGCATTAAACTCTCTATTTTCTTCTGAAACTTTTCTTTTTTGGGCTCTTTTTATGCTTACAGTGGTAGGGGTTCCCGTCGTGGTCCCGCCAGCAAGTAAAGGCGACGGCTGCTGACGTTGATGTGACATATATTTAAAGTGACAAATAAAAAAAAAAAACTTTATTTAGAATCTAAATTTTAGAATCTAAATAAAGTTTTTTTTTTTTTTTTATAATTTGTCATCTAAATTTTAGATGGTCCATATACTTTTACCCGGTTCTTTCCCATCAGTGGGGTCACGGGGGCCGGCTGGTATAGGCGTAGGGCAGGGTACACCCTGGACAGGTCGCCAGCCATCGGGAGCCACTACAATGAGGCTGAAGAGCCGCATGTGGCTCCAGAGCCGCAGGTTGCCTACCCCTGGTCTAGGCAAAGCTATGCTATTGAGAAAACTATTGATGTCATTGTCAGAAGGATCAATTTGAGATGAGTAGAGGGATTGGTAAAAGTTTTTAAAAACAGAATTTATCGCAGCTGGATCTGTGTTTCCATAGCTATGTTCAACAAGGATCTGTTAACCAAGAAATAATCTAGCCTGGAGTATGATTGATGAACTGTGGAAAAAAAGGTATAAGCTCTTTTCGTGGGATGGAATAAACGCCAAACATCACAAAGACCAAAATCCTCCATGTACTGTTTAACAGTGTTTGTAGATTGCCAGATTCTAAGATTTCCTGTGTTATTTAGCCTATCCATTTCTGGATCTAAACACATGTTGAGGTCACCTGCAATGATTAGGGATTTGTCTGTATGCTCAGATAGCGCAGAGAAGAAGGAATGAAAGAATTTAGGGTCATCTGCATTGGGGGCGTACACATTAGCTAAACACAGCTGCATATTTTGAGTGGAAAGAGTGACTATTATAAATCTTCCTTCTGGATCTACGATTTTGTTGGCTTCGGTGAATTTAACTTCCTTATTTATCATAATTGCTACTCCTCTCTGTCTAGAATTATAACAGGCTGAATATACGTTTGGAAAATCTGCTGTGGCGAAAATATTCACTGAGGAACTAGACGTATGAGTTTCTTGAAGAAACGCAAGATCAGTTTTGAGGTCTTTTAATGTGGTCAATATTTTCAGTCTCTTCTCTCTGGTTCCAGCTCCGTGCACATTCCAAGTAACTAACCTTAGGGTGGACATGCTGCTGTTGAGGTGGATGCTAGAAACTGTGTGTTGTTGATGGAGGCAAAAATGAGTATATATGTACACATAATGGTGTGCTTGATGTTGCTATGAGGCTTAATGTGTAATGTACAGTGCATGTGATATAATGCTGGACATGCTGAGTGTCTGAGTGTGTTGTGCAGATCAGTACTATTGTAGAGTGGCTGAGTTATGTGGCAGCTTAGGTGAGGGGGAGGGAATAGTGTGTGAAAAAAGGGAAAGGAGTGCAGAGGGGGGATAACTAAGGAAACAGGGAGGGTAGAAACAGAACAAACCTATCATAAACAGGTTTGAAGCTGCTGAGGAGACTGGTGGTGATTTTACCTAAAGTGGAAAACCTTTATGCCCCGTGAGTTCTGCCCAGTGTGTCACATATAAGCATAAACTGACACCTGTGCAGAGAGTGTAAAGGGTGTGGATACATATCTGGTTTAGAAGAGCCAGGGAGTGACGTTTGGGTCGCAGTGGAGCTGTCCATTCACATAGAGCCGGTCCACAGAGATGACAGCAGGGGCCCCTTCATTCAGAAATTTCTTCCTGATGGGGAACAGGATCCTTCGGTGCTCCAAGATTTCTTTGGGGAACTGGTCATCCATCCTGAAGTCGGTTCCCCGGAGCTCCCTGCCACGGCGCCTCACCTCTTCCTTCTCCTTGTGAAGGACAAACTTGGCCACGATGGGTCTGGGCCTGCGGTTCCCAGGTCTCGCTGCTCCCATGCGATGCACACGGTGAAAGTTTATGGTTTTAACTTTTTCCTCTGGAAGCTTTAGCTGGGTTTGAATAAAGTTTTTAATTTTTTCCACGGCGTTTTCTTCTGGCGTTTCTGGTATTCCCATGACCACCAGGTTATCTCTCATGGATCTTGATTGAAGATCCAGAATGGACTCTTTGATCTTCTTATTTTCTTCAGAAAGTTGGCTCATTCTCTCAGCGCTGAATTCTCCACTTCCTCTAATTCTAACTTCTCAAACGTCACTATGGGGTCAAATTGTGAAGTTTGGTCGTTTCCTGCAAATAAACTCTGATATGAATTTGTAACAACAACCAGTAAATAGCTGGTAAACTAACCTGGCTCCAGTTAGTTTCCATTTTAAATAAAAAAGTTTCCTCTTGGTTCAAAGTAAACCTGGACGGTTTCTCTAAACTGATGTGGATGGAGGCCCTAGCTCTAGCTGGAAACACTGCTACAACGTGAAGGGGATTGTCATGGATGGTTACCTCTCAGGTTGGACACGCCCCTGACCAGGTGCCAGTGGTTGTATTGATGATTGAGGATCAGATAGAAGAGTTGGAGCAGCATAGCAGCCCCAGTCTGCAGTCTAACAGTGGTGACATCAGGCTGGGCTCATGGACTGATTTGGAAGAGAGAGAAACTGTCAACTTTGTAGGGGAGAGCTGCCATTTTCTGTCAAATCCTTGTTCTCCTGTTTCTTTTAGTGGTCAGACAGTCAGCATGTAGGTTTGGGACTTTTATTTTGTAGGACCTGAGGGAAGTTTGTTTTCTCCGTTTACTAGAGGTGTGTTCTGTTTGTTGTGTTCGCCTTGGCTCTCCCTGAATTTAAGATGCTCCTAGAATAAATTCCAGTTATTCTTTATCTCCACTTCTTTGTTTTTTCTACACATTTATCTGAATTATTTCACTTATTTACGTTTTCTAAAGTCATTTGACGCTGCAGCTACTAAATCTGATGGATATAAACCAGAAATCCACAAAAACCAACAGAATCAAACAATAAAAATCTCCAAATGTATCTGAAATAGACATAAAAACTAGTCTGAATGATGTTTTTCTGCGTTAAATGAAGGAGTCACCAACGTGAAAAGAGGAAAAGTTGATTGAATCAGTGATGAACAGAAGCACAAATACAGAAAGACATCCTCAGCGGGGGGGGTTACCAGCAAACAGCACCTTTAGCCAAAATAGATCCAGATGTGAGAATCAAACACTCCTCTACACACTGAAGCAAGCAGCTCTACAAA
The DNA here is from genome assembly GCF_053564925.1 of Oryzias latipes. NCBI lineage: Eukaryota > Metazoa > Chordata > Actinopteri > Beloniformes > Adrianichthyidae > Oryzias > Oryzias latipes. Next base: position 3,653,373 of record NC_136238.1, read on the forward strand.
AGGTTCTGGTTCTGTTTGGAAGAGGAAAAATCCCAGCAGAACTTTAGTCATCAACAAGTTTAGGAAAACGTCTCTGCTGCAGAACACAGGAGAACCAAACCAACTCATGTGTCTGTGTGGGACTGGAAGTTCAGAAAAGTCCTCATGGCTTTGAGATGCTTTTTGGGAACAAACAGATCCCAGAGTGGAAAGCCCACACCATGACAGCGCCGCCTCCTTTAAGGCTGGAAGCTACATCTCCAAAATACACTTTGGTGGCTGTTTTGGAGCAGATGAGAACTTTTTCAAATGCTAAAAACGTCTGCAGCTAGAAAAGTACAACTCTGTTGGACAACGAGCTTTTATTTTGAAAATGACAATGACTTGGTTTCCTTTAAAGTAGATTTATACGTGCGTGTATTTGTTATTTACAATGATGTTCTTATTGCAAACCTGAAAGTGAATCCTTGTAAAATGGCATCATGTGCAATAAAGATTGAATAAATAAATAATCAACACAGAGTTCTGTGTGTCTGTGGGATGTTTGTGTGCATTTATACATGCCAACATATCCCAGAATACCCTGGTTTCAGCGCCATCATGTTTTAAAAACAACTTTATTCCACAAAAAGCAAATAAATCCAGTAGAAAACATCAAACTAAAGCTTGGTGGGTGATGCTAAAGCTGCTGACGCCCTCTTTTTACATTTGATTATTATTGAAATATAATCATTACAAACTCTCAGACACAACCACACAATGATGCAAGGCACAGCTCTACACACACAAACCAACGTATACATGTATAAAAATCTAGAAATCTTTCAGCATCAATGACATTTCAAGGCATTTAACAATTCCTGAATTATTTCTGATGAAATGGGTCTTATTTCTCCAAATAAATGTATAAATAATTGAGTATTTGTTTAATTCTTTGCATTAATGTAGAGAGATTGTCACGGATATCTTAATGTTGAAATTCCTTCTGATTTGGAGAACAAGTTTCCTCCAAAAATGGTTCAATCTCTGATAAACTGCAGCAGCAGGTGGCAGACATTACCCATAATAAGCAAACTGAAAAGAGGAGACTTTTTGACGTTGTATTCCAAAGCAGATTTTGGTAGAACGTTTCTATTTCTTCATATTTCAGTGTTTTTAAGCTCAGCAATCACTCTTTTATTCTCAAACATAGTAAGTGTTATTTTAATAAACCACACAAGCCTTCTAAAGCTAAAACATAAAGGAAAATACACACCATGATAGCACCACCACCATGCTTTCACAGGGAATGCTTCTGAAAAGAGACGATGAAGCTTCTCCTTCGTCCCGTTGAGTCATGGCAGCTTCTGAAACATTTCTCCTCCAAGTGATGGAGATTGATGATCTTCACTTCCTGAAATGACTCCAAACTCCATCCTTTTGTTTGTAAGGATGATCTAATTTAGGTTCTCTATACTTTCAATTTTCATGTGATTGATGAATATTTGTAGCCTAATAGCATCTTTTTGTTGTCTTTTTGAAAACCTTTTTACTGCTTAACTTCATGCAGCTAAACTGTTAAAGTCCATCAATCATTCATCTTCTTTTGACATTTAACCCTTGCTATCCCAGGATTTATGCTTTAGCTCCTTAGATTTAAAGTTTGTGGAAACAAAACATTTAAAATAGTTTCATTGAGTTGATCTGATAGAGTAAATCATTTGATATTTGTACATTTTCAAACAGAACATCCTGTGGAAATGTTCTTTCACATTTTCCTGACATTGTAAAAATGTAGTGTTCTGGGTAAATCAGTGTTTTCTCTGATAACGGTAGTTTACTGCCACTGTTCAACCTTTATTGTTAGAACATTGATCACAAACAAGCAAAGAGGAAATCTGAGGGTTATTGGGACTTGAGGCATGGATTCAGACATTCTGTGGAGTTTACCACTAACCAGAAAAATGGCCTTGTGGGTAAACATTTCTCATCTGTTTGTCTTTTCTCTGAATGAACGCTGACTTTAACAGGTTGGAGGAGCTTGGCTTGTGGTCAATTTCCCCTCCAGGATCTTGGTCTGGCTGGTATTTTAAGGGTAAAGATCAGTCTGGTGGTCTTCCTGAAGCAGGGATAGAACAAGGCATAGATGAGGGGATTCATGCAGGAGTTCAGCAGCATGACCCAAGATAATACCACAGCTTTGTGGGGGGGTCTTGGCCTGCCAGGGAAGGGTAGTAGTACGGGCAGAAGCACATGAGAAACACTGCCATCACCATGCCCAGGGTCCGGGCTGCTTTCCACTCCCACCTCTTCACCGTGGGAACAGAAGGGACAGACCTGAGACACGGCCCCCACCAACACCCGGGCGTACAGCACCAGCATGACAGAGCAGGGGCCGACTAACCAGAGGAACAGGTGGACAGTTCCTGATGTGTGGCTGATGACCACCACGCACTCGCCGTGGCAGGTGTGGACCCTGTGCGGCCGCTGCAGGTGTCCCATCAGAATGCAGCCGTTGTAGAGGGCGGAGCAGCCCCAGCACAGGCAGATCAGGAACACCACCGGGTCAGGGTGACCCTGCTGGGGTACAGCAGCGGCTGGCAGATGGCCAGGTACCGGTGGACGGACATGAGCACCATGTGGCCCAGGGAGCCGGACAGCAGGCAGTAGGAGAGGAAAGGCGTCAGGGCGCACATGAGCCGGCCCAGCAGCCAGCTCGTCTCCAGGTAGCAAACCCCCTCCATGGGCATCACCAGCAGCCCCCCCACCAGGTCTGACCCGGCCAGGGACAGCAGCAGGGCGTTGGTGGGGGTGTGCAGCTGCCTGAAGTGGGCGACCTTGGGAGCATTTCGGGCAGGCAACTCAGGCGGGCTTTTACTTAGGCCACTCCCCTAGGGTGGGTCAGTTAATCAACTCACCTGTGCAGCATCCTATTTAAGTCCAGGTGTGTAAGTTGTTCATCCTTCTTTACTGCATTTTCTTCAACACCCGGTCTGGTTTCCGCTGTGTGGGCTTTCATTCGGTGCTGGTTTTGTTGTGGTGGCTCTTTGTTTGGTTTCTTTTCTGTTGAAGCTTTGCACATTTACTAGTTTAACCTGCATTTGGATTGGTCAGTTATGGACTTGTTTCTTCTGTGAGTGTAACGAAGTGGTATTTGTTACTGGTGTGTGTCAACTATATATTACGATATATTACGTGCAGGTTCGATATGGACTGTCTTTTTTTTTTTTGTTGGAATCTGTGCTAATGGTACTCTACTCTATGGTACTATGAATACACAGATAGAACCTTCTCTTTAAACTCACTACTTGATATCTCTTTCTCAGAGTTGTTCTTAAACGGACTTTTTTCCCTTTCATCTTAAGCTTTCTAAACTAATCAGGTCTATATTATTTTTGTATTCATTGCCAAGACTAATACTGCTTTGTCTATCTATGCATCGCTTCCTGAGCCTGTGACCCATACTCCCCGGTCAGCAATTCAGTTTCTGGAGGATGATGTCAAGCCCTCAACAAAGTCGGATGGTTTCCTAGTTCCAAAGTCTCTGCTCGTCCTGCAGCTCCCCTGCAATATTGTTGCCCCTTCACCTTGATCTGGATATGCAACGACGACTGCATTCCACACACCTACTCTGCACTGAAGTGATGGGGTGGTAAACCTCTTCAGAGTTTCAATGAGTTATCTTACTTGAATTGAATTTTCCTGTTTGAAACCTCCTCAATACAAGCATCTAGAAAAAAGACCCTAAAGTCAATCAAAGCTGTTGTGAAGGAATGTGGTTGTTTCCTGGAAGACAAACACAAGAAAAGAAAAATCCTCTCATAAAGAGGAAACAGTGACTGGAATTGATTTTATTCCAATGAGTATTCTTGGTCAAACCGTTTTTCTGATCCAACTGGCAGATTTTCTTTGACTTATCTGCCAAAGCAGAAATAATTTTGGACTTCTTTCTGAGCGGCCTGTTTTTAGCAGAGTGAAGGTTTGGACTCCAACATCCTATGAGGTGATAGAATCAGGACTCACTTGGAAACGGCTCAAGTTTGAAAGGATTGGACCATTTCTTTCATCTTTAGTGGTTTGTACAGATCAGGGGTTTCCAACTCAGTTTACCAGGGGCTCCAAGAAGCCAAAAATCCCATAGACGTCTATAGAGAAATAAACAGCTTTTTCTCAGTCCTATTTGTAGGAATAACCAATTTTTTCTATTTTTTAATAATCTTGATAATTCTCTTTTTTAGCGTAAAGCTATTCAAGTTATGAACTGACCAATCAGATGCTTCAATAAAAGTAGGTGGAGCCTGCTGGCCCCCCACATCTAACATTTCAAACCTTTGAAAGATTTCAAGTGGTAGGGGCGTGGCCTTCCAACAAGCTCACTCCTGATTGGCCAAAAAGTAGTTGTGGTAGAAGCCTTGACTCAGACCGACTCGGACCAATCAGTGCTACGACTTGGAGCAGGAAGTGAACCATCTTCCATGGTGATGTCACACTCTGAAAGCTCTTCATGAACACTTCAAATCATTTCTTGGAGGAAACATTGAAGATCAGGATCATTTCTCCCAAACATGACTCTTCTTGACTCCTCCTTTCTAGCAGAGAATTGGCAGCGCTCCTCCTCCTCCTCCTGCTCCTCCTCCTCCCCCTCCTCCTCTTCCTCCTCCTCCTCCTCCTTCTCCTCTCCCTCCTCCTCTTCCTCCTCCTCTTCCTCCTCTTCTTCCTCCTCCTCCTTCTCCTCTTCCTCCTCCAGTAATTCTGGACCTAAACTTGGGACTTATTGGATTTCAGGGAGGAGTAGAACTTTTATCTCTGCTTCCAGAAAAAGGCCCATGGCTTCAACATTTAGCTGTCTCCTCTTCCTCTCCCCGCCCTGAACTTGGCTTTCAGCTCAGAGCTGCATTTGAAGCACAGGAGGAGCATGTTGCTCCTCAAAGGTCAAGGGGTCAGGGATGACAAACAGATGTCCTGCTGTTGTTGCAGAGAATGCACCCAAATCTTTCTGTTTTTCACCCTTAGGGCTCCTTTCCTGGGTTTCTCTGGCTGGAGCTCAACAGATTGGGGCCCAGATCCATTTTTTACGGCCTGAACAGAACAAATTTGAAAGACTTTGGACAGAAATGGGCTTTAAACTCCCAACACTGCAAAAACAAGCCTCCTAGAAATGAGTCAACAATTCTTAACATTTCAAATGAATTGTTTCAATCAGAAATGTTCAAATATTTGTCTGTAATTTCTTGTCTATTATTGGTTGAATACTATATATTCTGGATCCTTCAACCCATTCTATTCCTGTTTCTCTTTCTTTATTCTAGGATCTTCCTCCATTTTTGGTGCTTAACAATTGTTCATCTATTTGAACCGTTCAACTATTCAAATGTTTCAGCTTTTTCCAGCTGTGACTTTTGCTCCTTCAGATCCTTGAACTTTTCCAGATATTCCAGGATTTTCCAGATTTTTCACAAAAATGTCTTTTTTGTTATTGTGCTGTTTTTTAAAAACCTTATTTGTGGTCAACTTTGATCGTTTATTTATTTAATTTTCCCTTTTTTCTATGCTAATTTTGAAGTTTCATTTGTCTTCATCAATATAGCATCAACCCTGCAGATCCTGTTTCTGATCCTGATCTGACTCCACATCCAGTGGATTTTCTTCATAAATGAGCAGATTTGTCAAAGTTTTCTTGATCTGTGGAGAGCGACGGACACCCATGAACCTGTTTACTGGTCAACATGTTTACTGTCCAGCTGCAGCTTCTCCTCTAATATTGCATCATGGATGTTTTTCACTCCTCAGATTGGTCCGGGACCGGAGGAGTTCCAGGCCAACTAAGCAGTTTTTCCTGATGAGGAGCTCCTCTCAGCCGCTGAGCATCATGGGAGTCCTTCCTGTTGGGTGAGGAGCAATCATTTGATCTGAAAGGGATCACTGTTTAGTTTTTGGACAATGTCTGCGTTCTTTCTGACAATAATAACAGTCATTCATAGATGAATGAATCTTTTTCTGAATCCGAATAAACTACATTAGTAGAGTTTGACCTTAGTTTAGATTTATGCTAATTCATTCATTTAACCTTAGAAAAGACACATTTATAAGACTGGACCATTAATATTTATGTACTATACTATACAATTCATCCAACTAAAATATGATTATGTTTTCATCATTCAGATCATTTTGCAGTTCAACTTTGAACTTTTATAAATTTTAATTTGTCACAGCTCAGCTGCTCTGGTTCTCCTTTTTCCCCTGTTTTCCTTTAAATAACAGCTGATTCAGTTTAAAACATCATTTATTGTGTTAAGACTTTGGATTAATACAAAATAGAAAGCTTTATTGAAATCATGTGTTGAACATTTCAATGGAACAAAAGGGAAACTCTCCCTGAAACTGTTTAACGTAAGAAAATCATTTTTTGTTCATTTAATTGATAAACTTTATTGATTGGTGTTATTTAGTTAATTGATATTTTTATTTGAATATTTTTCTGTGATAAAACCAATAAAATGTATTTTCTTCTGTCATTGTTAGTTTTTTTTATCTGTCTCTTCAAATGTTTTCATGTTTTGAATGTTTTCTATAAATGAACCTCTAGTCATGTCTGATAAACATCTGTTAAAAATGGATGTTTTTAGAAAATATATTGATTTGATTCAATTCCTGGTTGGAAATGGTGTAAATCCTGAATATTGATGTTTTCAAGCACGTCAGTGATGGCTGAGCGTGTTTTTTCTCTGGAATGCTTTTGATTGACAGGCTTCCAAACACAAAGAACTTTGATCAACAGCCGCTTGATGAGAGTTCATAGAGAAAGAAACAAAAATGTCTTGAAAATGTGACATCACAAAGGGAAACCCGTTTAAAAAAGGTGTTTTTTACTACATTACAAAAATCTATACCATTTGTTGTAAAAGGGAAAAAAACATTAAAAATCTGTTTTTCTGGATGAAAAATGTGCTGAATATGAAGATGAATAAACCAAAATCTCATGTTTTCTGAATGATTCTTCTTGCTTGGTAGATGCTTCTACTGGCTGTGTCTCTTTTGCCTTTGGGTCAAAGGAGAAATCCTTTTCTGTCAGAAACATTGAACCAGCTAGGGTTAAGTTTCCATTGACTTGAGACTTTTTCCAGATCCTGAGATCAGTGAACTGATCCATGTCCTTTGGTTGATGTTTCTCCAAATGTTGAACTGTTGTCTTCACAGCTTTCATTTTAGACCCAAGGCTTTCAATGGAAACAACTGTTGTTGGAAACATTTGAGGAAGTTGGTTACCGTTTTCATTAAAGACTGTGACATCAGCAAGTCGCTTTCATTGAATTCTTTTAGATTTTCTAAATGACATTTCTGAAACAAACCTACTTTATTCCTTTCTGAACTGGGAATCTTAGGGACGTTCTTTGTGGAAGGACGGTACTATTGGGAACAAAAACCAAAACAGAAACTGAATTCATTCTATTATTAAATGTTTACCAAATCCCAGAAACTCTAATGTACCAAATAGAAACTCCTGTTCAATCAGATCAAAGGCTCAATAGAGGAAATGAACCCCCCTTCTTTCAATTCTATTCACTTTGATTGATGTAGTCCAATATTCCAACAATAGTCGTCTCAATTCTACCGGTAATTGTAGAATAAACACAAAATCCTAAAGAACATGAAGTCATCCAATTCAATAGGTAATGGCTAAACTCAATGGAACAGACTAAAGTGACCTTTGACCCTCCTTCTCATCCAGTCCCAAACCAGTTCCCCTCTGGAGATCCAGGATGTAGACGAGTCGGCTCAGGACGCCTTCACCAGGTTCCACTCAGTTTTTGGAACCATCTGATGTCAAGTGTTCTCTAAAAACCAACAGTGGAATTTACCAATTCATTCAGACCAAAGGCAGTAGAGAAATTGCTGCCTTTTATTGTCTGGATGCATTTTTTTTTTCAAATGTCTTCTGTTTTTACCGTCTCTATGTTGTTGTTTTTTTCTTTTCAATTGGTGGTGACTCATCACCATGGAAACACGTTGCTGTATTTGTGCATCAATCAAAAGCGTTGTGTGGTGCATCGCTCACCGCCTCAACGCCATCAGCCACCGCAGACTGGTGAGCGCCGGCCCATCCAAACGGCGCCAGACGGCTCATGAAGTTCTGGACTTTAGGCTTTCTTCCTATTTTCCAGAACTGTGAACTTTTCAGTCCAAAGTCAGAAAGTGAGAATCTGGACTGAAACAAACGGGATTCTGGGTAATTTCTCTGGAAACTGTTGCTAAATTCCTTGAAACTGTGTGTTTGCGTGTGTGAACATGAGTTGGATGGTGGACATGCAGACTTGTCTGGATGTGAACATTTTTGGAGCCAACAGGTATGTTTCCAACGTTTGAGTATGTGTGTGGACAAGCCCCGCCCCTTCTAGATCTGGATTAACCCTTGTGTTATCTTAGATGACCCCCCCCCTCCATTGAGGTGTTCTCCCTACCATGACAAAGGTGGATAAAGGTGGAACGATTTCATGGAATCCATGGACACCAGTGAAGATCACAAATCTTTGAAGAAAAAAGGTTCAGCGTCTGTCTAGTGGGTCTACATGACCCCACTCCCAACGTTAAAGTGCCTAGGATAGACCAGGGTTAATCTGACCTTGACTGTAATGATTCTAGACATGCTGCTGCTTCTTGGTTTTACCCCCCCCCCCCCCCCTCTAACATCCCTCTGTCTTCTTCCCTCCTTTTCTTTTCCATCCGCTCCAACAAAAAAATGTTCCAAATAGAAGTCAGATGAATAAAGTTGAGTCTAAATTCCAAAAGGAGTTTCTTCAAATCTCCACCTAGTGTGTCTAAAGATTCCTGACCCAGATTCATCTGTTTGCTCAGCTGTTGGACAAGTTCACAAACAGAAACTAGGAGTCCAACTGGCCACAAAGGAGGAAATGAGAGGAAGAACACAAATGTGGTCAGTTTCCAAAGGGAGCATGGGGGAGATGATAGGAGGAGTGAAGGTGGAGATAGAGGGAGGTGTGTTTTGAAAGTTTATAATTCCCCCCAACCCAGATACATTTTAGTTTATTCCAAAAGCCAAATATTCTCTAACCTTTTTTCCCTTTATTTAGCCTGTGTCTTCCTCTCTCTTCCTCCCCCAGAGGGGCTGGTCACATGTTTCTGTTGGTTTCCATGTTTCTTTTCTGTGTCCAGCCCCTCATCCTTCCTCCTTCCTCCTTCACTCCATCTGTGCTGCTCTTCTCTATCCTCCAACCTTTTCCAGCATCTGCTGCTGCTTTCTCCCATTTCCTTGACCTTTGCCAACCAGACAAACTCCACTGACCTTGATTGACCTTCAGTCTGACAGAGGGAAGTTACTGCCTCTGTCCCAAGTTTGGAATTGAACCCTGCACTCCCACCCATAATAGCCTCTTCTCTACCACTGTGCTATACTTCCTAGACCAGAACTGCAGCTCCTCGTTCTGATGAGGTGAAGATGTTAGACTCTCTGAAAAAACTTGGAGAGTTTCTTTCCAAATCCATGCGGTGGGATTTGAACCCTCACTCATCTGCTTGTTAGATCAACTCTACAACGCTGAGCTGTTCTGCTTGTGTCAAATCAGCAGCTGGTCTCTCATTTAAGGTGAAGATGTTCTCCACTTTGAAGAAAATGACAGAGATACTCAGTGGGATTTGAACCCTCACAGTTGGGAATTGAGGTCAGGCATCATTTCCCTGAAGCCATCAGTCTGTCTTAGAGGAGCGGCTGGTGGTTCTGATGAGAGAAGATGTTCCACACTCTGAGAAATGTTTGAGATGAAAGTTGGGATTTGAACCATCAAGCTGGTGTTTAATGGTCAGGTGTGTTTTTCCTGAATCCTATTGTCTGAACCAGACCTGCAGCTGGTGGTTCTGATGAGGTGAAGATGTTCCACTCTGAGAAAAAATGATGATCTTCTGATCAAAGACTCTCAGTGGGATTTGAACCCTCACCCTTCTGCTCACTCTGCCTCCAACTCCTCTATTCAAGCCAATAACTCTATGCTGTTCTGACTGCATCAGAGCTGCAGGTCATCTAAATTATGAGAAAAAAAAGAGAATAAACCTGTTAGATTATTTACCAAGAGACTAAGTGGAATTTGAACCTTCAAAGGTCAAATTAAGGTCAGGCAGGATTTCCCTGAACTCTTATGTCTGCGTTAGAGCAGCAGCTCTTGGTTCTCAGGAGGTGAAGATGACTTCAAAGTCTGAAAAAAGCTATTTTTTTTTTTATCAATGGTGGGATTTGAACCCTCACCCTTCTGATCAAGCCAATAACACTAAACTGTTCTGGCTGCATCACATCACTGCAGAAAACTCCCACTAAGTGTCAGGTTTTTTTCAGAGTGTGGAACATCTTGACCTGGTTGCTGCTTCAGAGCCAATGGCGGCACGACAAACCCTTTTCCCTTTTTTAGCTTCTATTGCTTTTCATTGAACAATTGGAACTTTCAAAAAAACATGACTGAACATCAAACATTTGAACAAAAGAAGGTTTTTTTTGGCTCCTCTACCAGTTTGAATTATTTTAACTGGATTTGAAATTCACTAATAACTATTGTAAATTGGGGGAGTGGTGGGGGGGCTATACATTAATATTTATGCATATAGAATTTGGCATAGAAAATAGTTTTATTATATTGTGTTTTTCATTCTGAGACCAAAGATGATGATGAAAAGAGTAAATGTTGGTCATGACGGGTTTCTATTTTTGTCCATAAATTTGTGTATGGGGACATGACCCCCCCCCCCACTAAATCCTAACCAATGTCATTTAGTTTGGGGGGAAACAGAATCTTTCATTGGTTTGTTTTTGATGAACTTCTTTGCATCGGCAGCAGAATAGACTAAACTCTGGACAAACATTTCACTTTAGTCCAATAAATAGACTGAAAAATCTCAAGTTGAGATGAATATGAACTAGTTTGGATTTGATCCTTTACAGAGATGGATTCCTAAATCAATTCTTTCTGATTTGAAAAGGATACGACTATTTCATTCAAAATGGATTGACTTAGTTTGAACTTGAAATCTAAGGTGTTAGAGATTCATTTGACTTTCTAAAAGCTGGAGTGCCACACTAAACCCCTCACGCCTGAGACTTTCCTTGAAGTGTCCAGTTCAATCCTTGAAGTGTCAAAGATTTGGACTTTGACAGCAGTTTGAGCTATTCTTCTGTTATCTTGAATCGTCTTCTTGACACTTTTCTGTTTGTTCTCTGAGTTCCTAGAAGAAAAGCTGTTTGTCTCTAGAAGACGTGAGCAACAGATGGGATTTGAACCTTAGAGCCTCACACTGACCCACTACACCATCAGGGCCACTCACACTGAAACGTCTTCTCGTGGTGCTTTGAACTTGACATTTTTGTCTGTCAACTTTCAAATGTTGCTATAGGAGAATTGAACCAGCAACCTCTGAGTTAGATGATTCTTAGTTAGATTCTAACACAATGGGAGTAGAAAAGATCCACACAAATATTGTCAGCCAACAGTACTACAAAAAAACACACAAAACATAACACAGCACCAAAAGTGTTAGTGCTAAATCTAGCACACCTGGCATTAGCTCCATCAGCTGCACTGCCCATACCACCTTATTTGAACAGAAAATCAAACTTCAAAGCGGTCTTTCAGTCCTGGATCACATATGCAGCCAATAAACTTTTGTCTCTGGGCTTGGAATTGGACTATGGCTGTGTTTGCAAAATACTGAGAATAGCAGTACAGCAAGCCTGATATTTGAACTTACCATCAGAAAGTTGTTGGATTGCATTGTGTACAGATGTCTGTTGTTGCTGAGTGAGGATGATTGTAGGTGGCTCTCCATGAACAGCTGGAACTCTTCCTCCTCCAGTGGAGGCAGTCTTTGAATTCCATCCTGCTCTAGGATGGCATCAATGTTTTGGTGGCTGGAGGGATTTTCCCCAAACACATTGTTGACAGCTGTGCTGTCTGTTGCAATGTTTTGGAGCGTCCCTCTGTCCAGAGTTCAGATGGTGTGCCATTATTTTCTGGAGGTTCCAGGCCTGTCTAAACTGCTCCAGTCTTTGTGGAATTTCAGGAAGAGAAACAATCTGCAGTGAAAGTCTGTGGACATCATCATCTGGGTTTAGAAGCTCTGAATCCTCTAAGGAGTAGAACATGAGGTCAAAGTGCTGCAACACATGCAGAAATACATCACGCCAAAGGCCTTCAATGCTCTGATGGTGAACGGATCGTCCGGTTCTGAATCCTCTGTGTTCAAGTCCTTGAACTAGATGCATGAATAAAGCCACCAGGATGTTTTCAGCACCATGGTCAGCTCTGACTCTTGATGGTAGGGCATAGAGGCATGTTGCTTTCAAACTCGGAGAAAGCTCTGTTGTGGCACGATTGTCTGTGCTGCAGTTGAGGGTAGTCATCAGACGGGAGGATCCATCAATTGAACCATGAATCCCAAACCCCATCTAGAAAGGTTGAAAAACAAATATTACTGGAAGATTCTAAGACTATTGACAGTCGTCTGGAAACAATAGAGCTGGAAACTTTTTCTACTTGCTGAAGTTATTTTCAAAATCTAAAAAAGGATGACAAGTATGCTGATAATAACCTTAGGAGACGCATGTTCCCATCAATGTGCCACAAACTATTGGGGTAAGGTACATGATAAACACGTCCTGCAACTGCCATAAAAGATTGATGGAAGCTAAAAATTAAACACATGCAATAAAACAACTTTCATAACATCATAAACTGACAAAAGTCACTCTTTATAACTATTCATAAACTAAAAACAGTTTTTAAATTCTCTCTGAATCACTGTATAGTGATATAAACATTTGGCAACATTAAAACATAATATTCTAAGTTGTATTTCTTTATTTGTAAAGAAAATGCACTAATATGGTTTGTTAGATGCATAGGACATATGTCCAAAAACAGACATACCAAGTAAAATTTTGTTTTTAGTGAAAAGGGCGTATGATCGCATATGGTGCCTGCATTTTTCAGGCTGTATTTTCACTCATTTCAATAAATTCTCCGCAAACAACTTATATGTCAACACTTAACAAAACTATTCAACAATAAAATGTATGAGTTTCATCAACTTACCGTGGTTAGTTTTGACGATTCCTTTGAAAATGTCCAGTGAACTGAGCTGCAAAAGCAACTTTTTCTGATTTTGGAGAAAAGGGGAAATTTGATTTGACCCTGCTCTCTGCTGATTGGTCAAGTTGCACAATTGAGTAACCTATAATGGAGGATGATCTTTGCTGAGTCATGGGTAAAGATCCCATGACTCTTGAACTCACTGAGACGGGGGAAGGACGCGATAAGTAACAGGTGCGGAAATTACCAAAAACAGTCACTTACCCAATAAAGGGTTTTTAAGCACCATTGGAGTGTTTATTTTTTTAAATTCATCATCATACTAATTCTCATACATGTGTGGTGGGTCAGAAAAAAAAGAAGACACCCCTATTTTATTTTGTCATAGTCTTTATGTTGTTGTATATATTTTTTTATCCCTGATAAATTTCGTTAAGTACTGATTTCAGAACAGGCTCAGTTACCATTGTGCTATTTCACGACCGGCCGCTAGAGGGCGATCATCACGCTGGTATAGAGTAGTTGGGCTGTCAGGAAGAAGAATAAAGTTTCCTGTGTTGAAGCTAACGGCAGCTCAAAGTGTTTGTCTCTTCTGTTCTCACCACAGGTCAGTAAAAGAGCATCTGAATAAATGATAATTACAGATTATAATCAGAAATGTTGTTTTGAGATGATCTTTGTCAAGAGGAAATATGAAGTGTGGTAGAGAGATGGTGGTGAAAGAGTAGATCATTATTGTTATTATCATTTTTGTCTAACAGCTGACAGCTTTGAAGTGCGGGGGGGGGGGGGGGGGGTCAGACTCTGCTCTGAACTTAATTTATTATATATTTAATGAAACAAACTTCATACAATATGTTGTTCTGGTTTATAGCGCATGTTAAATGCAGATTTCTGATTAATGCTTGATTGTAGGAGATATAGTGAATATTTAGATTTATGGATCTAAGTTTAACTGATAGAAAACTAACATTTTTTATTTAAGTTTTGATCATCCTGTAAATATGATTAAATGTTACAAAGAAACTATTTTATAGAGTGATAGAAATTACGGAGTTTTCATAAATGTTCAAAGGTGAAGTTAAAGGGTCGCCAGTCTGTCGCAGTGTAGAATATCCTCAATCACACATCCATTCGCTCTCACATTCACACCTATGGACAATTTAGAGTTGCCAATCAACCTATGAAACATGTTTTTGGACGGTGGGAGGAAGCCGGAGATCCCGGAGAGAACCCACGCATACACGGGGAGAACATGCAAACTCCACACAGAAAGGTCCCCCATCCAACTAAATTGATCTTCAAAAATCAATCAAAAATCAACTAAATTGATTTTTGAAAAATGTAAAGTTTATCAAACCCCAAAGGTTTTATGAACTGCTGTTTCCTTTTCTATTATGTTGTGTTTAGATGTGTGTGTGTGTGTGTCTGTGTGTGTGTGTGTGTGTGTGTGTGTATATATATATATATATATATATATATATATATATATATATATATATATATATATATATATATATATATATATTGTATTTTTCTGCAATATCTACACATTTCAATTCCCCCTGAGACATTGACATTGTTGTTGTATTATGTCGTTTGTCAATAAAGTCTGAGAAATTAATCATTTTCCATCGGCGGACGGAATCAAACCTGCATCAAACCTGCAGGAAGCAGAGCAGCTGCAGTTACCGGTGACTGCCACGAGAGGGCGTCAAACAGCTGCATGTTCAAATCTGCTGCCTGGAACAAACGTCAACACTTTCCATTCAACGACCGACAAGAAGAGCATTTCAAATAGAGAAGGTGTGGAGAAAAGACAGACGTGCAATGTAGCCAGTTCTCTGACCGAGTCCTCATGAGAGACACGCTACATGTGTCAAGCAGGACAGACGTGGGATTAAAGGGGAGGAGGAGCAGAACTGAAGATCAAAGTTAGAAGATGCAGACAAACAGGAGAAAATGAACCACCTGGAAGAACATCCACCTGGAAGAACATCCACCTGGAAGAACATCCACCTGGAAGAACATCCACCTGGAAGAACATCCACCTGGAAGAACATCCACCTGGAAGAACATCCAACTGGTAGAACATCCACCTGGAAGAACAACCACCTGGAAGAACATCCAACTGGTAGAACATCCACCTGGAAGAACATCCAACTGGAAGAACATCCACCTGGAAGAACATCCAACTGGAAGAACATCCACCTGGAAGAACATCCACCTGGAAGAACATCCACCTGGAAGAACAACCACCTGGAAGAACATCCACCTGGAAGAACAACCACCTGGAAGAACATCCAACTGGTAGAACATCCACCTGGAAGAACATCCAACTGGAAGAACATCCAACTGGAAGAACATCCAACTGGAAGAACATCCACCTGGAAGAACATCCAACTGGAAGAACATCCACCTGGAAGAACATCCACCTGGAAGAACATCCACCTGGAAGAACAACCACCTGGAAGAACATCCACCTGGAAGAACAACCACCTGGAAGAACATCCAACTGGTAGAACATCCACCTGGAAGAACATCCAACTGGAAGAACATCCAACTGGAAGAACATCCACCTGGAAGAACATCCACCTGGAAGAACATCCACCTGGAAGAACAACCACCTGGAAGAACATCCACCTGAAAGAACATCCAACTGGTAGAACATCCACCTGGAAGAACATCCAACTGGAAGAACATCCACCTGGAAGAACATCCACCTGGAAGAACATCCACCTGGAAGAACATCCACCTGGAAGAACATCCACCTGGAAGAACATCCACCTGGAAGAACAACCACCTGGAAGAACAACCACCTGGAAGAACATCCCACCCGGAAGAACATCCCACCCGGAAGAACATCCCACCTGGAAGAACATCCACCTGGAAGAACATCCCACCTGGAAGAACATCCACCTGGATGAACATCCACCTGGAAGAACATCCACCTGGAAGAAGATCCACCTGGAAGAAGATCCACCTGGAAGAACATCCACCTGGAAGAACATCCAACTGGTAGAACATCCACCTGGAAGAACATCCACCTGGAAGAACATCCACCTGGAAGAACAACCACCTGGAAGAACATCCACCTGGCAGAACATTCAACTGGAAGAACATCCACCTGGAAGAACATCCACCTGGAAGAACATCCAACTGGAAGAACATCCACCTGGAAGAACATCCACCTGGAAGAACATCCACCTGGAAGAACATCCAACTGGAAGAACATCCAACTGGAAGAACATCCACCTGGAAGAACATCCACCTGGAAGAACATCCACCTGGAAGAACATCCAACTGGAAGAACATCCACCTGGAAGAAGATCCAACTGGTAGAACATCCACCTGGAAGAACATCCACCTGGAAGAACATCCAACTGGAAGAACATCCACCTGGAACAACATCCACCTGGAAGAACATCCACCTGGAAGAACATCCACCTGGAACAACATCCACCTGGAACAACATCCACCTGGAAGAACATCCAACTGGAAGAACATCCACCTGGAAGAACATCCACCTGGAAGAACATCCACCTGGAAGAACATCCACCTGGAAGAACATCCACCTGGAAGAACATCCAACTGGAAGAACATCCAACTGGAAGAACATCCACCTGGAAGATCCAACTGGAAGATCCAACTGGTAGAACATCCACCTGGAAGAACATCCAACTGGAAGAACACCCACCTGGAAGAACATCCAACTGGAAGAACATCCACCTGGAACAACATCCACCTGGAACAACATCCACCTGGAAGAACAACCACCTGGAAGAACAACCACCTGGAAGAACATCCCACCCGGAAGAACATCCCACCCGGAAAAACATCCCACCCGGAAGAACATCCCACCTGGAAGAACATCCACCCGGAAGAACATCCCACCTGGAAGAACATCCACCTGGAAGAACATCCACCTGGAAGAACATCCACCTGGAAGAAGATCCAACTGGAAGAACATCCACCTGGAAGAACATCCACCTGGAAGATCCAACTGGTAGAACATCCACCTGGAAGAACATCCAACTGGAAGAACATCCACCTGGAAGAACATCCAACTGGAAGAAGATCCACCTGGAAGAAGATCCACCTGGAAGAAGATCCACCTGGAAGAAGATCCACCTGGAAGAAGATCCACCTGGAACAACATCCACCTGGAAGAACATCCACCTGGAACAACATCCACCTGGAACAACATCCACCTGGAACAACATCCACCTGGAACAACATCCACCTGGAACAACATCCAACTGGAAGAACATCCACCTGGAAGAACATCCACCTGGAAGAACATCCACCTGGAAGAACATCCACCTGGAAGATCCAACTGATAGAACATCCACCTGGAAGAACATCCAACTGGAAGAACATCCACCTGGAAGAACATCCAACTGGAAGAAGATCCACCTGGAAGAAGATCCACCTGGAAGAACATCCACCTGGAAGAACATCCACCTGGAAGAAGATCCAACTGGAAGAACATCCAACTGGAAGAACATCCAACTGGAAGATCCAACTGGTAGAACATCCACCTGGAAGAACATCCACCTGGAAGAACATCCACCTGGAAGAACATCCAACTGGAAGAACATCCACCTGGAACAACATCCACCTGGAAGAACATCCACCTGGAAGAACAACCACCTGGAAGAACAACCACCCGGAAGAACATCCCACCCGGAAGAACATCCCACCCGGAAGAACATCCACCCGGAAGAACATCCACCCGGAAGAACATCCACCCGGAAGAACATCCACCCGGAAGAACATCCACCTGGAAGAACATCCAACTGGAAGAACATCCAACTGGAAGAACATCCAACTGGAAGAACATCCAACTGGAAGAACATCCAACTGGAAGAACATCCACCTGGAAGAACATCCAACTGGAAGAACATCCACCTGGAAGAAGATCCAACTGGAAGAAGATCCAACTGGAAGAAGATCCAACTGGAAGAACAACCAACTGGAAGAACATCCACCTGGAAGAAGATCCAACTGGAAGAACATCCAACTGGAAGAACATCCAACTGGAAGAACATCCACCTGGAAGAACAACCACCTGGAAGAACATCCAACTGGAAGAACATCCCACCCGGAAGAACATCCCACCCGGAAGAACATCCCACCCGGAAGAACATCCACCCGGAAGAACATCCACCCGGAAGAACATTCCACCTGGAAGAACATCCAACTGGAAGAACATCCACCTGGAAGCATTTGCTCCATTCTAATGGATGACCCCCCCCCCCCATAAAAGGTTGCTTTACAAACATCTTCTTTTAAGCTCTTTTCATTTTATTTACTTCTCCATTGATAGAGGTGGGAGAGATAGAAAGAATACACAGAATGGAACCACATAGAACCGCTCCGTTAGATTACACATGTGGAAACCTCCAGCTGAGGAACCTGGAAGCCAGCTGCAGCTGGACGCTGTTCCAGGAACTCCACCGGGGTTCCACCTCCAACCAGATCAGTGGGTGACTGGGAAGGCTGGTTACCATGGCAACAGGAGGTCACCAGAGGTCTTCTTTCTCCAGAAGCAGGAATGGAACCTCTCTGTACCTCATCAAATCCAGCTCTGAGGAAGTTCAGCTGATTGTTCAGAATCCTCTTTTCCACCATCCAGTCAGCTTTTGTCAGCCATTCATGCTCTAAAGCCTGTTGCATTTTTTGAAACATTAGATTAGGCACAAACACTTCAGGATGTTGATTTGACCTTCTTGCTGGTGATAAATGTGTTCTCCTCTTCAGATCTTTTCTTCTTCTCTTCCTCGTACCTGCAAGCGTTTCCATGGGTACCGTGCTGACAAACACTCAGAGGATTACAAGGAGGTGGGAACCGACAGCATTGGAGAGGGGGAGGAAGAGGGGGAGGAAGAGTGAGAAACTCCAATCACCTCACAGCTTTGGTACGTCTGAATGTCATCTGGCTGCACGTTTTATGTTCCCTAATGACCTCTGACCTCTGACAATCAAATCTATCTGATGAAGAACAGAACAGACTGGATATATGGTGATGAACACATGAACTACACGGATCATGTCTACGACACGGAAACGTTGCTGTTTTTCTACGTTTAATTGCAGCTCATCTTCTAGTTTTCATGAACCGATGAGGTCAGAGTTCAGCATGTTTGGAGTTCTTAAAATATTACAATGAAAACCAGAGAAAGAAATGTGAACAAAGATCACCTGTTTTATTTTGTAATCATTGAATGGAATATGATTCCATAAATATGAATCAATCTCCTGAAAATGAACCAGCGGGAGTAAAAATGACGTCACATCCTGTCATGATTTTAGAGGAATTGGTAAAAATATGATCCATTTATGTCTTTACTTTCTACATTTACTTGATGTTAATTTTTCATTTTATTGAATCTTTTTCACATTTTAATAATTTAAATGGATGAAATTGAGTTTAAATAAAGTCTTAATAGTGAAAATCTGACCAGAATGCTGATTTTAGGTGATGGTTTGGTTCTGATAATAGAACATTAAAACAACAATAGAAAAGAACAGCTTAGAGAACAGTTTTCTGCTTTATTTGTCATCTTTCCTTTAATAAGACAAAAAACATGCAAAAAAATCAAAGTTAGCTGTTAGTTATTAACAATGATAATAATTCATTCAGTATTTATTTGACTTTCAAATACATTTTTAAAAGTTGGGTCAATAGAAGTGAGAGAAGTGATGGATTTGTGACAAAGAACCGTTTCCTCCACATGTTTTTAACATTTTTTTTTACTCCTCAACAAAACCCGGCTTGTTGTCGGGAAGATTTCCATTTCCTGAAGAAATCCAAACCAGCAAAATGGTTCAAATCATGGAATCATCAGAACTGTGACGTTACATTTCTCCAGCAGATGTCACTGTTCTTTGTTGGACTAAAGTCTTGAAAATCTCCATGTTTTTTGGTCCAATCAGAGCTAAAAGCTCCAGAGATGGTTCTGCTTTTCACGAGAGATCAGCGTGACTCTTTTTCTGGACTTTTTCTGAACTTCCTGCAGTGATGAAAGTGTCAAACTAAAGTGTTTTTCTGCTCCTCACATCTTTCTCTCTGTTGGAATCTGTCAGAGTTTTTCCTGGAAGCTCTGACAGATCTGGAAGATCCACATTCTTTCACTTTGAGGTTTTCTTTGGGATCAAATCTCTGCCTCCAATGGCTGTTCTGACTTGTTCACATTCAGATTCAATCTGCTCAGTTCTGAGCTTTAGCAGAGGAGAACCATCATCTAAATCCTGAAAACATCTAAATCCTGAAAACATCTAAATCCTGAAAACATCTAAATCCTGAAATCATCTAAATCCTGAAAACATTTAAATCCTGAAAACATCTAAATCCTGAAAACATCTAAATGCTGAAAACATCTAAATCCTGAAAACATCTAAATCATAAAATCATCTAAATCCTAAAATCATCTAAATCCTGAAAACATCTAAATCATAAAATCATCTAAATCCTAAAATCATCTAAATCCTGAAAACATCTAAATCCTGAAAACATTTAAATCCTGAAATAATCTAAATCCTGGAAACATCTAAATCCTAAAATCATCTAAATCCTGAAATCATCTAAATCCTAAAATCATCTAAATCCTGAAATCATCTAAATCCTAAAATCATCTAAACCTTAAAAACATCTAAATCCTAAAATCATCTAAACCTTAAAAACATCTAAATCCTAAAATCATCTAAACCTTAAAAACATCTAAATCCTGAAAACATCTGAATCCTGAAAACATCTAAATTCTGAAACCATCTACAGCGGGGAAAATAAGTATTGAACACGTCAACATTTCTCTAAAAAAACATATTTCTAATCGAACTATTGACATGAAATATTCAGCAGATGTCGGCATCAACCCAAGTTATGCACACATAGAAAGAAATCCAAACATTTATGTCCATAAATGAAGTTATGTGTAATAAAGTGAAATGGCACAGGGAATAAGTATTGAACACATGAAGAAAAGGAGGGGTAAAAAGGTCTGGCAAGCCAAGAAAGCAGCTGGAGTTTGTCAGTATTCAGAAGGTTAACCTGCCCCCTATTAGTGCAAAGTAATATCAGCTGGTATAGTCCTGATTGATGCCTTTTAAAAAGGTTTCTCACCATCAAGGTGTTAGACAAGAAGCATTGCATGATGGGTAAAAGCAAAGAGCTGTCCAAAGACCTACGCAACCTTATTGTTGCAAAACACACTGAAGGCATTGGTTACAGGCGCATTTCTAAACTTCTGAAAGTTCCAGTGAGTACCATTGGGGCCATCATCCGGAAGTGGAAAGAACACGGCATTACCATAAACCTGCCACGGCCAGGTGCTCCTCGCAAGATTTCAGACAGAGGAGTCAGAACAATCATCAGAAGGGTTCTCCAACAGCCCAGGACCACTCGTGGAGAGCTTCAGAAAGACCTGGAATCAGCAGGTACCGTTGTTTCAAAGAAAACAATAAGTAATGCACTCAACCGCCATGGCCTCCATGCACGCACACCACGCAAGACTCCATTTTTGAAGAAGAAGCATGTTGAAGCTCGTTTGGAGTTTGCCACACAACATTTGGATAAACCCATGACATTCTGGGAGAAGATACTCTGGTCAGATGAGACCAAAATTGAACTCTTCGGATGTCATAAGACACAACATGTTTGGAGGAAAAATGGCACCGCACATCACCCCCAAAACACCATACCAACAGTCAAGTTTGGAGGTGGGCGCATCATGGTGTGGGGCTGTTTTTCAGCATGTGGTAGTGGTAGACTTCATATCATTGAAGGAATAATGACTGGAGAAAAGTATGGAGACATTCTTGATCAGAATCTGCTGTCATCTGCCAGGCTGCTGAAGATGAAAAGAGGCTGGATCTTTCAGCAACACAACGATCCCAAGCACACAGCCAAGGTAACACTCAACTGGTTGAAGAAAAAGAAAATAAAGCTGCTAGAATGGCCCAGTCAATCACCAGACTTGAATCCAATTGAAAATCTTTGGAAAGAACTGAAGATCCGGGTTCACAGAAGAAACCCGGAACCTTGAAGATTTGAAGGCAGTTTGTGTGGATGAATGGGCCAAAAATCACACCTGAGCTATTTCGACTGGTTTCTCCATACAGGAGGCGTCTTGAGGCTGTAATCACCAACAAAGGTTTTTGCACTAAATTTTGAATACATTTCAGTAAGCGTTTTCAATACTTATTCCCTGTGCCAGTTCACTTTATTACACATTCTTTCTATGTGTGCATTACTTGGGTTGATGCCGACATCTGGTGAAAATTTCATGTCAATAGCTCGATTAGAAATATGTTTTTTGAGAGAAATGTTGACGTGTTCAATACTTATTTTCCCGCTGTAAATCCTGAAAACATCTAAATCCTGAAATCCTCTAAATCCTGAAAATATCTAAATCCTAAAATCATCTTAATCCTGAAAAAATGTAAATCCTAAAAACATCTAAATCCTGAAAACATATAAACCCTAAAAACATCTAAATCCTAAAAACATCTAAATCCTGAAAACATCTAAATCCTAAAAACATCTAAATCCTAAAAACATCTAAATCCTGAAAACATCTAAATCCTGAAAACATCTAAATCCTAAAATCATCTAAATCCTGAAAACATCTAAATCCTAAAAACATCTAAATCCTAAAATCCTCTAAATCCTAAAAACATCTAAATCCTAAAAACATCTAAATCCTAAAAACATCTAAATCCTGAAAACATCTAAATCCTAAAAACATCTAAATCCTAAAATCCTCTAAATCCTAAAAACATCTAAATCCTGAAAACATTTAAATCCTAAAAACATCTAAATCCTAAAATCCTCTAAATCCTAAAATCCTCTAAATCCTAAAAACATCTAAATCCTAAAAACATCTAAATCCTTAAATCCTCTAAATCCTAAAAACATCTAAATCCTAAAATCCTCTAAATCCTAAAAACATCTAAATCCTGAAAACATTTAAATCCTAAAAACATCTAAATCCTAAAAACATCTAAATCCTAAAATCATCTAAATCCTAAAATCATCTAACCCTTTACCCACAAATTTAGAACCAAACCACCTAATCTGGCAACCCTGCCAGGAGGGCAAAGGGTGTTGTTTAGGAAATTTTCACTGGTATTGAATTTTGCTACAGCTATGGCGGGCTGTATGTGAAAACAACAATGCAATCCTCTCTTTGCGTTTTGGCTTTAATTATGTCACAGAACGAGTGATGTTAAAGAAGAAAAGGAAAAGCATTTTGACGGAGTGACATTTAATTTTATTTTTGAGTCATTTGATGCAGTTACATTGTGAAAACGAAAAAGCATTTCTGTTAATCCATTTAAATGATGAATGAAATGTTCCATTCATTATGATTTTAATTAAGGGACAGAATAAGCGATGTTGAAGAAGAAAATGAAAAGCAGTTTGGCTGATTTCTTTTTAATTTTGAGTCAACAAATGCAGCTTCAGTTTGAAAAGGAAAAAGCATTTCTGGTTTGGACTTTTATTTTTAATTTTGCTACATATTCGCTCCCATAGACAGCAGCGTTCCAACCGCACATCTATTTAAACTGACTCCTGCAGTCAGACATGAGACACAGCGCTCCTGAGCCTCACCCGGAGTTTCCACTCCGTATGTGATTGTGCAACACTAAAATGTGGCGATTTTAACCTCAGAAACTGTGGAAAACATGTTGAGATGTGGAAAGTTTTTGTTTCTCTCTTTCGGCTTTTCCAATCAGGGGTCGCCACTGCGAACGAGTCGCATGGTAAACTTGGCAATGATTTACGCCGGATGCCCTTCCTGACGCAACCCTCTCAAAGCAACCGGGGTTGGGACTGGCACAGAAGTAGAGAAGGGAACGTTGAGATGTGGAAAGTAATATTTACTTAATTTATTTTTCTATTTTATCACGATCGTGACAGGCCTCACCCGACCGCACGTCACTGCACTGTACCTAATGATGAGAAAAATGGAACTGATCTCATTTCCACTACAATGTCTAGATAAGTGTCAGCTATGTCTGATAACTTGGCCAATTAGCTGGACCGGGATATTGCAAAGTGCTGGTGGTTTCACATCCAGTGTGATGAGTCTGTGGAAAGCAGCAGTACAGCGCAGCTGTTAGTTTTTATTAACATCAAGAGAAGAACTCTTGACACAACTGCCCTAACAGACAACTATAAGAGGATGAAGATGTATAACATGGTGAAGGAGTTTTTGTGCAGAAAAAGGTACCATTAGAAAAGCTTGTAGCAGTGACTGCAGAAGGGACTCCTGCTATGATCAATAGACAAACAGGTTTCATCACTCACTGTAAAGCTGACCCAGACTTTCCAAAATGTTTGCATTACTGCTGCGTCATTCACCAGTAGGCCCTATGTGCAGAAGTGATTGGCTCTGGACATATAATGACTCCTATTGTGAAAATCATAAACAACCTCAGCTGAAAAGTAAAACATCACAGGATTTTCAAGATGCTATTGTCTCAACAGGGATTCAAACCCTCATCATTCAGGGCTGCAGAGACTTGATTTACTGTTTGTTGTCTTCATTCAGGATCTGCTGCTGCAGTTTGTCGACATGAAGTCCAATCTGGTCTGAAGAAGAAGTTCCAGTGTTTGTTTGAGGGGATGGCTAAAGCAGGAAGCCCAACCCTTCTGAATGAGATCTACACAGAGTTCTTCATCACAGAGGGAGGAAGAGGAGAGCTGAATGAAGAACGTGAGGTCAGACAGATTGAAGCAGCATCCAGGAAAGCAGACAGAGCAGAAACAAGCATCAGACAAGAAGAGCTCTTCCAACTCCCAGCTGGAAGACCAGAACCAATCAGAACCGTGATGACTAAGGGAGTGGCTGGCATCGGGAAAACAGTCTTAACACAGAAGTTCACTCTGGACTGGGCTGAAGGCAAAGCCCACCAGAACCTCCACTTCACATTTCCATTCACTTTCAGACAGCTGAATGTGCTGAAAGAGGAGAAGTTCAGCTTGGTGGAACTTGTTCATCACTTCTTCCCTGAAACCAAACAAGCAGGAATCTGCAGCTTTGAAGACTTCCAGGTCCTCTTCATCTTTGATGGTCTGGATGAGAGTCGACTTCCTCTGGACTTCCACAAGACTCGGATCCTGAAGGACCCTAGAAAGTCCACCTCAGTGGCTGATCTGCTGACAAACCTCATCAGGGGGAACCTGCTTCCCTCTGCTCTCCTCTGGATAACCACACGACCTGCAGCAGCCAATCAGATCCCTGCTGAGTGTGTTGACATGGTGACAGAGGTCAGAGGGTTCAATGATCCACAGAAGGAGGAGTACTTCAGGAAGAGGTTCAGAGATGAAGAGCAGGCCAGCAGGATCATCTCCCACATCCAGAGATCCAGAAGCCTCCACATCATGTGCCACATCCCAGTCTTCTGCTGGATCACTGCTACAGTTCTGGAGGATCTGCTGAAGAGCAGAGGAAGAGGAGAGCTGCCCAAGAGCCTGACTGAGATGTACATCCACTTCCTGGTGGTTCAGGCCAAAGTCCAGAAGGTCAAGTATGATGGAGGAGCTGAGACAGATCCTCACTGGAGTCCAGAGAGCAGGAAGATGATGGAGTCTCTGGGAAAACTGGCTTTTGAGCAGCTGCAGAAAGGAAACCTGATCTTCTATGAATCCGACCTGACAGAGTGTGGCATCGATATCAGAGCAGCCTCAGTGTACTCAGGAGTGTTCACACAGGTCTTTAGAGAGGAGAGAGGCCTGTACCAGGACAAGGTCTTCTGCTTCATCCATCTGAGTGTTCAGGAGTTTCTGGCTGCTCTTCATGTCCACCTGACCTTCATCACCTCTGGACTCAACCTCATGGACAAACAGAAGAAAATATCCTTTAAGATTCTCAAACTGAAACCGATCTCTCAGCCTGAACAGAGCAGTCCAGTCCAGTTGTACCAGAGTGCTGTGGAGAAGGCCTTACAGAGTCCAAACGGACACCTGGACTTGTTCCTCCGCTTCCTCCTGGGTCTTTCACTGCAGACCAATCAGAGTCTCCTACGAGGTCTGCTGACTCAGACAGGAAGTAGCTCACAGACCAATCAGGAAACAGTCCAGTTCATCAAGAAGAAGATCAGTGAGGATCTGTCTGCAGAGAGAAGCATCAACCTGTTCCACTGTCTGAATGAACTGAATGATGGATCTCTAGTGGAGGAGATCCAACAGGTCCTGAGGTCAGGACGTCTCTCCACAGATAAACTGTCTACTGCTCAGTGGTCCGCTCTGGCCTTCATCTTGCTGTCATCAGAAGAAGATCTGGAAGAGTTTAACCTGTTTAAATACACTGATTCAGAGGAGGGTCTTCTGAGGCTGCTGCCAGTGGTCAAAGCCTCCAACAAAGCTCTGTAAGAACTCTCATGAAAATCACCTTCAGTGAACAAATGAATCTGAATGAAACATGAAAGATTCAATAACTGCTGTCTGTCTTTGTTTTCTTCAGCCTGAATTGCTGTGATCTGTCAGAGAAAAGCTGTGCAGTACTGTCCTCAGTTCTCAGCTCTCAGTCCTCCAGACTCAGACTTCTGGACCTGAGTCTAAACTACAACCTGCAAGATTCAGGAGTGAAGCGACTGTCAGCCGGACTGAAGAGTCCATACTGTAAACTGGAAGCTCTCAGGTCAGCTTTCATTCAAATGTTGATTCTCTACAAGAAGTTGTCTGGTTTTCTGTGATTTAGGAGAAAGTGTCAGATAGACGTCACTAACAGAGAAACAGCAGTAGGTAGTAGAAAAACATCAGTTCAATTATTCCAAAAAATGCTGGTGAGATCATGGAGGGACTGTACATCAATACAGACCACAGAGATTCTCTTTTTAGTTTTGGTTGCTGGTGTGCCGCAGGATTTTTGTCAAGGTAAAAGTGAACCTTGGCTGAAAAAAGGTGGAAAACCACTGATCTACAAGAAGTTGAGTCTGGTTTTCTGTGATTTAGGAGAAAGTGTCAGATAGACGTCACTGATGAAGAAACAGCAGTAGATAGAAGAAAAACATCAGTTCAATTCAAAACCCCAGCTGGGTCTCATCTGATGACCTTTTTTCTGGCATGTTTTTCCACACCAGACTAAACAGGAGAACCTAAATCCATCCAGGGGTTGATATCTGGGAGAAGTTCATGTTCTGTGTTCTTGAAAGAAAACCGGAATCCATCCCAGAAGTGCAGATTTCAGTGGAAAAACAGTTGCAGCAGATTTCTGAGCCACAGAGCAGCAGCTCCTCATGCAGAAATATGAAGAGGTCAACCTGCAGCAGACTGACAGGTCTTTCCCACAGACCTGGTTCTGGTTCTTCTTCAGAACCCAGCTTGGATCAGAACCAGCTCTTTCATTAGACTGGTTTCTGGTTCTTGTTCCTGGTGCTTAAACAGACACTAAATCTTTGCTGAATTAGAGTGAAGAACCTCTGCAGGTAGTTTATGGATGAGGCTTGGGGGCGGGGCTACCTGGCCAGGGAAAGGTTTAAACCAGGGGTCAGCAACGTTTGTGACACAAAGTGTCAGTTTGACATTTTCTCTAGAACAACTGTGCTGTCACCAACAATAATGTGAACTCTGATACAAAGAAATACAGAAACATTTCCAACAGATCTGACATTTATTGTCATTCACAAACAGAAGGTCAAAAAGGTTTTAAAGGTATATTTGTTATGGCAAGCTAGGCGAGGCAGACCCAGGCGCTGGAACCCAGAACGAACACACAGGTGAGTAGATGGTAAGTAAAGTTTTAATGTAATATGGATTAGCTTGAGATCATGACGTTGCTTGTTGGAGAACAGCGGGAGAAGTTGCTGGAAGTAGCCTAAGGTAGCTGTGGCTTGAGGCGAGGTACGCGGTCGGAGTTGGCTCGTGGCGTGGCTGGAGGTCGGTGTAGGCTCGTGGCGAGGCTGGAGGCTCTCGAGGTTCAGAGAGGTTCTGTGGCTTAGGAGATCTGGTGACTCAGGTGTCCACTCGTGGTATGAATTTCCTGAAGGTGAGGCAACAACAAGGTTAGACATGAACAAACAAGACTTGACTAGAGACCAGGTTATGCACCATCAGGGGGCAACGAACTGGCGAAGAATGCTGGTTCAGGATCTCCTTAAGAAGGCCAGTTGGGTAATGAGTTGAGTGGACAAAGCTGGGATGCATCAGGAGCCAAGCAGAGAGGGGAAGGGGAGGAGAGATGACAGAGGCACCATGACAGTACCCCCCCTCAACGACCGCCTCCAGGCGGTCTGGGACAGCGAGTAGGCCAGGTAGAAGTCTTCAATCAGGGAGGGGTCCAGAATGAGCGAGCGGGAAATCCAGGACTGCTCCTCAGGACCATAACCCTCCCAGTCGACGAGGAACTGGAACCCACGGCCACGGCGTCAGACATCCATTACCCGGCTAACCGTGAAGGCGGGGGCGCCGTCCGTGACCCAGGTGGGTGGAGGGGAAGCGGACGGCGGGCACAGAGGACTGTCTATAACAGGTTTAATTTGCAAGACATGGAATGAAGGGTGTACCTTGAGAACAGCCAGGAGTTTCAGATGGACACAGGAAGGATTGATGATCCTGTCGATCTCGTAGGGTCCAATGTACCGGGGAGCCAGTTTCCGGGAGGTGGCTTGGAGGGGAACGTTCCGTGCAGAGAGCCAGACCCTCTGTCCAGGCTGGTAAGTGGGTCCCACCACCCTGTGTTGATTGGCGATGCGGCAGTTGCTCTCCTTGGTGCGGAAGAGAGCAGCCTTGGTCTGGCGGCAGATGCGTTGGCAATGCTGGAGATGTTGGACCGATGGCACCGCCAAATCGAATTCCTGGGACGGAAACAGAGGTGGTGAGAAACCAAGGGCGGCCTCGAACGCAGACACCCCAGTAACGGAGGAAGGATGTGCGTTGCGGGCGTACTCAATCCAAACCAAATACTGAGACCAGTCCTTTGTGATTTTGTGCCACCAGACAACAAAGAGCCGCCTCCAGCTCCTGATTGGCCCTCTCAGCTTGGCCGTTTGACTGAGGATGTTATCCAGATGTGAGACTGACCGATGCTCCGATGGGGGAGCAAATGGCCTTCCAGATTTGGGAGAGAAATTGGCGTCCCCTGTCTGATGCAATATCGGACGGGATGCCATGGTGACGAAACACAAAGTTGACCAGGGTGTTTGCGGTTTCAGTGGTGGTGGGCAGTTGAGGAAGGGGAGTGAAATGAGCCATCTTAGAAAACCGGTCAATAACGGTGAAAATGACATTGTTACCATGAGAGGGTGGCAGACCGGTGATGAAATCAACTGCGACGTGAGACCAGGGGCGACTAGGAGTAGGTAGTGGCGGAAGTAGTCCAGCTGGAGCAGAGTTCGAAGACTTAGAGCGGGCGCAGGTGGTACAGGCCGCGATGTATTCATGAACGTCTCTCTCCAATGAGGGCCAGTAAAACCTCTTACGGATAAGACTGATAGTCTGATGTACTCCGCCGTGACAGGACACCTTCCAAGCATGCCCCCATGTAATGACCTCGGACCTGAGAGAAGATCGGGCAAAAAGAGTACCTCTAGGACATGGTGCATGGTTGGGCTCCTCACCTTGTGCTTGCTGGACCCGTCTTGTGTTGCTGGACCCAAATGAGGTTGCCCACGATGCAGGTTTCTGGTATGATGGTGGAGATGGAGTTTTCAGAAGGGCTGTATTTGCGGGAGAGAGCATCGGGTTTGACATTCCTACTGCTGGGTCTGTAAGTGATAGTAAAATGGAATCGGTCGAAAAATAAACACCAGCGGGCTTGACGTGAGTTCAGTCTCTTGGCTATGCGTAAATACGCCAAATTCTTTTGGTCAGTCCATACTGTAAAAGGCTGTTCAGCCCCCTCCAGCCAGTGACGACACTCTACCAGAGCCAACTTGATAGCAAGCAATTCTCTGTTGCCGACATCATAATTTTGCTCTGCAGGCGATAATTTTAGTTTACCCGAGGACTCCTCCTTTTGAGAGAGGACTGCTCCCACGCCGGAATCTGAGGCATCCACCTCTACTATGAATTGTCGAGAGGGATCAGGTTGGATGAGGATGGGAGCTGAAACAAAAAGTTGCTTGAGTTTGTTGAATACCTGGGCTGCAGGTCCCCAATGAAACGGGTGATTCGTGGAAGTGAGTTTGGTAAGAGGGGTGGCGATGCTACTGTAATTCCTGAAGAAACGGCGATAGAAATTGACGAACCCCAGAAATTGCTGTGGTTTTTTCCGGGGGTTACCAGTTACTAACAGCCTCGATCTTAGAAGGGTCCAGTCGAATGTGGCCTGCTTCAATGATAACACACAGGAATTTTGGACAGGTCAACATTGTCAGGAGGGTTGCAAATACGAGTGGAGACGGGGGGAACAGCGGACTGGAGGCAGTTGGCCACACAATAGGCACTCCAGTTCAAAATCTGCCGATGAGACCAGTTTAGCTGAGGATTGTGTGATTTTAACCACAAAAATCCTAAAATGATGGGAGTATGTTTAGAATTAGTGATAAGAAATTGAATAGTTTCTCTATGATTGCCAGATGAAATCAGAAGAATGGGTTTCGTACGGTGGGTCATGCGGGAAAGATGTTGACCCCCTAGGTCCCTGTTATCCACAATAGAAGCAAGAGCCCTCCTCACGACACTTCTGGCATTCTTCAGCAGATAATTTTGAGTGTCCTATTTACATAGATTCCTCAGATGACTTTAAAGGAGGGATGATCTGAGAGAGGGGAGGAGAGATAAGAGTAGCGGAGATGGCTTTGGTATTGTGGGATTGTTTGCGTTCATTGAACCGCTCCCTACGCCGGATGTCAGAACGGAGGGCAGCGGAGACAAGTTCCTAAAATGTGGTGGCTTCAGGTTGGGTACAAAGGTGGTCCTTGATAGGTTCATTTAAAGACTCATAGAAGACACCCTTGAGAGCTCGATCGGGCCAGCCGGCTTCTACCGCTAGGATGTGGAAGTCAATCACGTGATCGCTTACAGGAAAAAGAGTATAAAATGAGAGTATTTAGTCTTATCATTTGTTCCATTACAAGACAGAGGAACTGAGTGTCAGTTCATTCTGTCATGGTGCTTTTATTGCAAAAATATATGTTTTTACTTTTTCCTTAGTTTGATCATTATAGTTATATTATAATATAGTTATATATTTTTTTCCACAATTGGACAGTCATTCTTTTTTTTTGGAGTGATCAGTCTTAGTATTCATTTTAAAACTTGTTGACCTTTGTCAGAACAGACAGAAAGTCTGGGTTTAACCTGTTACACCCCCGCGTGTCACCGTCTTTCTATGGCAAGCTAAAGGCGTCACAAATCACCAGGAAAAGTGGTGTAAAAAATGCTTTTTGAGCATATTTTAGAAGTAGAATATAATTTACACCGTCTTGTGTTGCCCTAAGACGGGTGTAAAAAGCGGCGTTTTATCACGTACAAACCACACATCCAGAACAGCGTTCTGATGTGTCACATATGGGCATCAAAAATGCTGTAATCTTAATGCATCCATAGATGTCTGCAATGGTCTAGTGCAGGGGTGGCGAACACGCGGCTCTTGCCTCTTTGCATCTCATCGTATTTTCAATATAATGTGACGGCCTGGGGGTTAGCCCCGCAAAGACTCATGGGAAGTGGGGAATCTTGGGTGACAACCATAAGTGAGAGGGCTGGAAGCAGAAGTCTCATGCATGCCGTTTGTCAGTATGGGCGTATTGTCGGAAAGGAGAAAATGATTCTCAGCGTACTCCGCCCCCTCTGAGTCTGCCCGTAGTCGTGTGGTATTTGGGACACGGACAGCTCCCCAACGCTGTCAGTTAATCAGCAGCGTACTTCTTGCTTCCCTGCCACAGTGACGTAGCAGCTGAGTTGTTACAATACTGTGCCTAATTTCTTAACCTCTTAAACCACACTCAAATCCATCAGAGGGGATTAAAAATAAACGATAATAAAATTAAATTGGCTGTGTGCATTTTCGAAGCTGCTCCTGACATCTACGTGACCGCGGGTTACACCCAATGCCGGAAAAAATAAGTCAACATTGGCTCTGCGAAGAATGGGAAGATTCTTACTTTTTTACTGAATGGAATGGGAACTCACGATGTTTATCATTATGAGCTTTTGGAAGCACTTACATTGCTCATGACAGAAAAGAACTTAACGTATCCCTGAGAAAATCAAAAGCTCTTCCTGATCTGACACAAATTGTCTCCTTTATGAACAAGTTGAAGCTTTTCAAAGTGCACATTCAAAACAACAATCTCTGTCCCACTTTCCTTCTTTGCGGAGATCACACAGCAGAAAGCTGCAATCCAAATGAATAAAGCGCAGAACGTGACGCTGCTTGCGCAACTGGATGGAAACGACTGCAGATTACTTTTATCATGGACCCTTTAATGCAGAGACTGACTGCCTGAGATCCCCGCTTGTCACTGATGAGGCAGCGAGACAACTGGAGATGATTGAGCTGAAATCTCTCTGAAAAAGGGGCCCTATTACGTTTTGGAGAACAGAGAAATCCCCGTGTGGAAAAGAGCTGCTCTCAATCTTCTGTCGATGTTCTCCTCAATATGTCTGCCAGTCCCTGTTTAGTACCTGGAAACATGAAATCAAGGCATCGGTCCGTTCTGACTGACACTCACGTTAAGGAACCGATCAGATAGTCTAAGACTGGCCCGGGGGTTAGCCCCGCCTTATGCCCCTAAGGATCATGGGAAGTGGGTAATCTTGAGTGCAAAACCATGAGCCAGGTAGCTGTTAGCAGAAGTGAGGTTCATGCTGTTTGGCTGTTTGAGTGAGGGTACACATACATTGGCCCTGAATGTGTGCAGGAGCTGCAAGAATTGTTATCTAATGGAGAAAGTTCACTGTCACTTCGTGAAGGAGATAATTTGCTGATATGCATTAGTGTAACATAAATCATCAGCTTCTGCAGGTCAATCAGTCATGTTAAATAAAACAAATGTCAAAAGCAAAAATTTTAAATGAAGGCTCAAAGTAATTTATGCTACATAAATCTGAAGTGTAATGTATTTAATGTTTTTATTATGAATATGAATTATTTGGACACCATAAGGATGCTCTGTCCAGATGTTTGTGAATTCGTTGGTGTAAGGGACATTGAAAGAGGAATGTTTAGTTACAAAGAATTACCAGTTAAATCCTATTGTAAATTTGACATCAGAGGAGTCAGTGCCTCACCAGAATCCACCTTACTGCACGTCACTGAGTAGTTTTGTGTCAGAGAGAGGCAGAGACAAAAGTGAGATAGAGAGAGAGTGTGTGTGTGTGTGGGTGTGTGGGTGTGTGTGTGTGTGTGTGTGTGTGTGTGTGTGAGTATGAGATTAGAGAGAGGTCCCTGTGTGTGTGTGTGTAGGGGTATGTGACCTCCAGGGTTAACTGTGTTAACTCTGGCTAAGCTGCATTGATGCGTGTATTGAAGGTGGACACCTACCTTGAAATAAACACAAGTACAATACTTGCTGTTCTGCTTTAAAGAGAGGAGTGTGTTATGGAAAATAATACGGCTTTAATTGCGTGTTTGTGTGTGTATGTCTTGGCAAGTTAGTGTGTGGTGTGGCTCTTTGACTCTCACAGAGAAAAAAATTGGCTCTTGGTGTCAAACTTGCTCGCCACTCCTGATCAAGTGGTTAAAGCAGCTGAACTTTGTTTTTTCTCATGTGGAAATTGTGAGTTTGACTCCACAGGATAAATAAATTGCTAAACAGCCCCCCCCCCATAAAAATGTCATCTGTCAGTGTCTCATCAGGGCGGGTCCCACCTGACTGAATGGACCAAGTTCCTGGACCTCCAGCTGCATCACTGCTCCTGAACACACTTTTCTGTCTCATTGCAGGTTGAAGGTCTGCAGTTTGTCAGAGATCGGCTGTAAAGTTCTGGCCTCAGCTCTGAAGAAAAACCCGTCTAATCTGACAGAACTGGACCTGAGCTGGAACCAGAACCTGAAGGATTCAGGAGTTCTTCGTCTGTGTGGTTTTCTGAGGAGT
Organism: Oryzias latipes; assembly: GCF_053564925.1. NCBI lineage: Eukaryota > Metazoa > Chordata > Actinopteri > Beloniformes > Adrianichthyidae > Oryzias > Oryzias latipes. Next base: position 3,687,410 of record NC_136238.1, read on the forward strand.
CCAGGCTGCAGACTGCAGACTCTGAGGTCAGACTCCATGTTTCAGTTGTGTTCACATCAATATGATGAGTCCAGATGACTGACTGATGACATGACTACAGAGTGATGACTGACCCCCCCCCCCCATTCCCACCTTACCGTATGCTGCTGCTGAGACTCTGAGGCTAGAAAGTATATTTCTGATCTTAGCTATATTGAACAGGTGAAAAAATGCAGTTTTCCACGTCTGAGATCTGTGAGCCTTAAATAATAAATCCTGGTCAAATCAAAGCTCTTCAGAACTTCTCTCTGGGTAAATGGTCTGGCTGAAGCGCTGATCTCCTCTGCCATGATCAAACTTGCTTCACTTTGTGATTCTGCACGGCTGAAAAGCGTCTGATGAAGTGTCTGAATCTTCATCTCTTCTGCTTTCTGGATCTTCTACTCTGACAGAAGAGGGATTGACAGAAAATGCTCTTTCAAATCAAATCAAATCAAACTTTATTTATAAAGCACTTTTCATATTAAAATATAACACAAAGTGCTTTACATTAAAACACAACACCTCCCACCCTTAAACCGATGGGGAAAGACAATTAGAAATAGGCTGAGCACAAGAACATGATGCTGGAAACGCTGGTAATTGGAACCTCCCCCTCTGTGAACAGCCGCATACACAGCCAAATGCAGTATCACAGGCGGGGACCGCTCCACCACAGCTAAGCGGTGATGCAGGTCCCCATCTAGAGCCGCAGTGGCTGAACAGCAGCCGTCCCAGAGGGAGGGGTTCCAGCTGAGGAAGCACCGGAAATAAAAATGAATGAAAATGAGAATAAAAAAGGAAACATATTGATAAAAACAATAAAACATTGAAATACGGTAAATTAAAATTACGCTTTAAAAATCTATTTCAAGTTCATAAAACAAAACAAAATGGATCAATAAATAAAAAAAAATAAGTTAATACATATAAATAAATAAGTGAATAAATAGATAAATAAAAGGAGTAAAAATAAATAAATATATAAATAAAATTAGCTAAAAGCCAGATTAAAAAGATGGGTCTTGAGCCTTTTCTTAAAAGCATTAACGCTCTCTGCTGCCCTCAGATCCTCTGGCAGACTGTTCCATAAACGGGGGCCATAGTGCTGAAACGCAGCACTATGGAGGCAGAATTGTTCCTAATTCTGCCTCCAAGTGTTTCTTTGTTGTATTGTATGGTGTGCGCTTGTGTAGCTTGCTAGCTGCTATTTTCATCTGTTGTTGTGAGAAGTGGGCAGGCTGACTTTACTCAGAACAACAGATGTTGAATTCTTCAGAGCTTGTTGTGTGTGTGACCTTCAGACACACTCCAATATTGCATTGCTCTGTCATTTCTCTCCCTCAAATGTGCCGTTAACTATCTGAACTAGTTCAGCAGCAGTCCTGGGGCCTCATTTATAAATGTTGCGTACGCACAAAAGAAGGCGTACGCCACTCTCTACGCAATAATTGAGATTTATAAAAAGCAACTTGACGGGAAAATGTGCGGTCCTTCACGCAAGCTTTGACCCAGGCGTACGCACAAAAACGGGTGAAATGAGAAACGGCGACACCGTTGGCAGATGGAAGAAACACGTGAAAGTGAAAATGACAATACTGCCTCTCAGAAATAACATGAAGACTTCACAAAGCAAGTCTGACAATTAACAGCTACACCAACACCCGTTTGATCGATCAGCAGTGAAACAAACAAAAAAGATCAAACGAAAATTCAAATGAACACATATTTGCAGAAAGAAAAGTGAAATATGTTCTGCAATATTGGCATGTTGTGCAATTCATCCTCATAAATAATATAGTTAACAGAACGAAATAATGTACAAAACTGATATTCCCGTCAATGTGTCCGTCTGGAGGAGCAGATATAGATGCAGATAGATAGATAGATAGATAGATTGATTAATTTTCCACTGGGGAAAGTTGTTTTCATAGTAAAGCATTTCTTCATAAGCTACAGAATTATGGTATTCATGCATATGCCTTTAGTTTGTTTTATTTTTGATAAAACCATGTATGGCGTATGTCTCAACCATTCAGAAAGCAACAAGAAATTACTTTTGCGCTGAACAATTTCCCATTTCCACGTGGATTATTACCGACATCTGTAGATTGTCAGATGTAATTAAATGGAGGGAAATAAAATGCCCCATCACGATGCGTAATGACGCACAATGGCTGATCTTGCGCTCTTAGAAGATGTGGCAAATGGAAGAATTCGGAGTGAACGCATCTTTAGACAGCAAGAAGACGTGCTGGCAAATGAGGACGACTGGCTTATGAGCCGGTTCCCACTTCCTCGAGCCGTCCTATTTGACCTTTGCGGGCTTTTTATTTCGGCCACGGTCCGAGGTTGTGAGGCTACAGTATTTACGGCGTCTGCCACCGTTTGCCGCTCACGTGCCTTTTTGCCATTAGTAATGCCCACACTGTGCCCTCCAAACAACACTTTTCTCCTCTTTTCCACCTCGCCAACGATCACTTCTACTTCACATTGAGTGAAGTTACGTTTTTTTGATTTCCTCTCTGTATTTGCCATGGTTTCGCTATCAATTAATATTAACTTGTGGGCGTTTCACTGACTATTTATGGGCAACTATGGGCGTGTCATGAAGCCGCAAAAGCTGCGGAACATTTAGAATTGATTGTGATTTATTAAGGGAAAGATGCGTAGGATGTGCGTGCGCACGGTTTTATAAATCCGAATATTTCTGTGCGTACGCACGTCCTATGTTTCATCCGTACGCCACTTCTGACGTAAATCCTACGCAAAGTTTTATAAATGAGGCCCCTGGTCATGAGTTCTTCAGGGCCAAACCGCTAATCCCAGTTCTTTTGGGAATCTGGACTCATTGTGGATTTCTCTGGAACACAGAGGGGGATTTCCTGTTCTAAAGGTTCTGAACAGGGTTCTGTTCATTTAGCTTTGCTGTTGGAAGATTCTACAATGTCTCTTTGATGAGTTTTCATGAATCAGCAACTTTGTCTTCATGAATCTCTGTAAAATATCTGCAGGGGGTAAAAACTTTGTATATTCTCTTGATTTGTGTTGGATCCCTTAAAATGTGATCAAGATTTTCCTATTGATGAATTTTTTTACCCATGATTCAAAGTGATCATCAATTTCCAATGAACAATTCCCTTTACAATGTGATGATGTCATTTGAAAATGCATTTAAAAATTTAGGATTAAAGATGAATGAATGATATTTGAATTTTTGATTTGATTTGATTAGATTTTGATTTGAAATGGTTTATTTTAAACATTCAAGTAAAAATAATACACAAAAACATTAAAATCATCAGCTATACATTCATACAAAGACGTATCAAACTTAGAATAATTACACATAAAATTAAATATTGCTTGAAAGGGAGTGGAAGGAAGTGAACTTGTATAATCCACCCCTGTTCTACTGTAACCATTTTATGACATCATTTATCATTATCCAGTTCATCACTTTTATCAGACAGATTTAAGAATCCTTAAATATCAATAAAGCACATGACAAAGATGAATTATTTATTATATAAAAAAATAAGTATTTTAGAAATCAACATCAGTTTAGTTATCTACAAAATAGGCAGATTATGTTCATTAGAAAAATCATGTATGTGATTAAAAAATATGGCTGTCCTTCGTGTGTTGAAGTTGACTGTCTCGAGTTTGAGGAATAGAAAATGACAGGCTGTCATGTGGGCTGCTAGCCCAGCGCGGGATCTGCAGAAGCGATCACATCTCAAGCATTTGAAATCGGTTGAGGTTGCTACGGAGTGACGCCGGTGATGTGCCGTTGGTATTCACGTTGGCGTTGGTCTTCAATGGTTTTCATGGCTTTCTTTAAAGTTTCACGCCATTTGGATTTTTGTAGGGCTTCTTCTTCCCAGTTGTAGTGTGGAATGCCTGCTCTCTTCATGTGTAGCTTTAACACAGCTCTATAGCATAGTTTCTGTCCACCGCGGCTCCTTTTCCTTGAAAAAGTTCAGAGTAGAATACTGCTTTGGGCAATCCGACATACATACATGCCCTGCCCATCGAAGTTGGGACGATGTTATTAGGGCATCAACACTGTGTTGGCACGTCTCAAAATCTCAACATACGGTCTTGCCACTTGATGTTAAGAAAGAAGCAAAGGTGGCGAAGCTGAAGTCTTGTTAGAGCCTTGATGTGTCTGCTGTAGAGAGTGGTACACTCGATAGAGTATAGCAAACAGGGAAAGCCTGCGGCTGCATATACCTTCACTTTGGTCCTACTGCTGATGTCATGGCAACTCCACAGTCTGTTTTGTAGTGCACCATATGCCTTAGTGGCAGAAAGTATTCTCTGTTCCACTTCCAGATCAGCTGAGTTTGAGTTAGTTAAGGTACTGCCCAGGTAAGTAAAACTTTCTGTTGATTTCAGTGGTTCATCATGGACCATAATCGTCTCTGGGTGTTCGTTGGATAATGTGGGAGGCTGATACAGTAGTTTGGTCTTAGAGATATTAATCTTCAATCCAAAAATCTCAGCTGCGGAGGAAAAGCGATCTACAATCTGTTGCATATCAGATGCGTTACTACAGCGGTGGGCAAACTACGGGCCGCGGGCTGGATCCGGCCCGCCTCCATGTTTGGTCCGGCCCGCTGAACAATATCAGAGACCCATGTTTTTTTGTTTTTTTTAATCTGGCCAGACGATCAAGACTTGACATTTTCTTCCCCACTTCTGCAGTCTGTGCTCCAACCTTAAAGCCTCTATAATCTGTCAAACACAACACAAGACAGTCTTTCCTTTCTACGTCGCAGTTCATCTTTCCCGGTTTAGCTCATTCTTTTAGAGCGATTATGCTGCCTTTTTTATACAGCGTACCCTGTTCTGTGTGCAGATTGGCTAGAGACCTTGTCAATCAATTAGGGTTGGGCGATGTCTCCTAATTTGGCCGTTGACGATGTTTGCTGTCAACCATCGGGATGGACGATTTTTCGTTCTTATATAACTGCTATTCGTTATTTTGCTTTTTTCATTTTATTTCCCAACTACTGACTCATCCGCGATGATCCAGTATAAACTGACGGAAGTGACTTTAACAGAAAAAGTAACAAGCAAGATAGAAAAGAAGTAGCCCACTCCCGCACTTAGCGAAGTGGACCGGCGGAGTGCGGATTTACAGCTTTGTGTTTGATGGGAAGGGGGGGGGGTACATGAGCGGTATGTGTGGGAGATTTAAGACTGCGATCCGTCCCGCAGCTCTAGGGGTACAAGCAACCGAACTCAGAACCGGGTCTAAACGTGTGTCTGAGCACAGCTCGGATCGTCAGCAGACACAGAGGTTTGAGCATCAAAGCAGAAATGTCGCTCAGTCCTTAGAAAACATTCAAACAATCACGTGGATTTGTGTTTCCAGTCGTGTCCCGACTAAATAAAGGCTGATGTTATTCACAGGATGCAGCCCCACCCAAAGCTAACGTTGTTAGCCCGTGTTAGCATACTGCTAATCCTGGCTCCGTTCAGAAAAAGCACTGACCACACGGATTAAAATTCAAATGATGAGCGAACAGGTGTTTCATAATAACCGTAACATTATTAAAAGCACGTTTAGAAGATCATCTCGTATTTTACCGAGCTGACATGTCAATGTATATAGCCGCTCGGCGCTGTTATGTTTGTATTGAATTGTTACATTCAATAAAGTTTGGAAAAAAAAAACCGCTCGGCGAAAGTTGTATCCCCTTCCGGTTTTCAAACTGCGCATGTGCGAATGATTTATTCCGACCGAAATTGTGACCTTAGTGAACGTTTTTATATTCTGAAAACATTTTTCTGGGCCCATCTACACGGTTGGATTCTAATCCGACCATTGATCCCATCAAGATATTTTGTACACGTAACCGCGGCTTATGGTGTCGACGCGCAACGTGGCGGGGGCGTGGCATCACGATGGTGGTCTCTCCATCGGGATGTCAGTCACCCATCACGATGGACGACGTCCATCGGCACAACCCTACAATCAATCTCCTCAGTCCGTGCCGTGTCTCCTAGAAACACAGATCTCTTCAGAGCTTAAGAAATCTGTGATCGATCACATCTTTGTTTTCATTCTAAGATCCTGGACCTCATTTCTAGGAAGGTTTGAGAATTTAAACAAGAAAAAAGGGAGAAAATGTTCATGTTTGTGTGAGAAAGCTGTATTTAGGCAGTGAGGAGTTTTACTGTCATACACGTCTGTAATCAGACTCCGTGGATTTCACCGATCTTGGTTATTTTTAGAACTCCTGCAATAAACGAGGAACTTTGTACTGGTAAAAAGGTCGTGCAGATATATTTGTAGCTGCAGCAGGAGACATAGAAATGTGCTTTTTCATTATTACTGGATGAGAAACAGACGTGCAGCGGGTCACAGCGCAGCTGCAGTCCTCAAAATCTCAGCGGAATTTATGACTGGAGAGGATCCTTTATTTATTTATAGATATTTGGTCATTGTTCTATTTCATAAATAGTGTTATTTATTTTATTAAAAGGGTCATGAATGAATGAAAATTTATTCATACAGCACTTTACAACTCCTTGAAGGTACCAAAGGGCTTCACAATAAAAAAGAGATCTAAAATGGGAGCAAAAGTTTTAAACTAAGAACTCTAGAATGTTTTGTTTTAGAATATAATTTTCCATCCAAATGTTTTTATCTACATTCCATGTTATATCATTCTCACTGCACGCATCTGCTCATGGTCTGGCCCTTTTATCCAATGTTAGAACCCAATGTGGCCCGCCAGTTAAAATAATTGCCCACCCTTGCGTTACTAGCTAGATGGGCTGAGTCATCAGCATGAAGTAGTTCTCTGACACACGTCCTGTGTCTTAGTGTGGGCACGAAGACGGGCGAGGTTGAAGAGTTTACCATCAGTTCTTGTGCGAATGAAGACACCCTTGTTTGGGCCTTCTTTCATAGTATCCAGTACAGCTGTAAGATGAAGAGAGAAGAGGATTAGTGCCAGTACACAGCTAGGGATGGGTATCGTTAAGGTTTTAACAGTACTACTACTCTTATCGATACTGCTTATCCATCCGGTATTTTAACGATACTCTTATCGATACTTTATGAGGACGAAAAAAAAATGAATAAATAACAAATTAAGAACATAAAGTGCATCAAAGGGCATCAAAGGGACTCCTTGACGCAAACTTCATTAATTTTACACGGATATGGGTGTTCTTAGTATATAGGGGGATAAAAGGATTTTTTTCGGGGGGCAGTCACGTGTCCCCTACGAGATCACCACTGTCTGTGTGCGCGCTCCCTTGCCTTGTGTGTGTGCGCGGGCGTACTGTCTGAACAGCTCCGCCCCCCCCGTGTGCACAAATAGCCAGACAAACCTCTCTTGTTCAGCGAAAACAGCGAAATTAACATCATCGTTAATTAAAGGAAAATTGACTGACTTGATGAGTTAAATATGGCAGATAACGTTTATATCTTGTGGGACACAAAAAAAGCCACTTCTCCAGTGCCGATAGCAGACCGTTCAGGTCAGTTCTTAACGATACTGCGGTCCTGAAGAATGTGACCCTGGGGCTCGTACAAAACCGGGGCTCGGTACCCATCCCTGCTTCACGCCATGGTTAACTGGAAAGGTGTCACTGGGTCCACTACCAACTGAAACCTGTGCCCTCATTCCATCATGAAATTGCCTAATAATGTTAATACTATATCAGTAAATTAAACATACCACTCTTTCAGTAATAATTAGAAATCAATTTTACTAATTTAAATAATTAACAGAATTATTTTTATCTTTATTTTCTTTGTAATTTTTATTTTTTTTTATTATGAAGCAATGCTTTGAAATAAAATAAAATAACAATTCTGTGAATTGTCAAAAAAAATAGACTCTTCTTAAGTCAAAGCTTTAAATCAAAATAAAATCTATTGGAATTTAAACTTTTGTTTGTTTTGTTCCATAATTCAGATGAAAATCCATTTTCAACCCCCAGTTACATTACATTTTAAAAATATATTAAATCTACTGCATTTTCATTAAACTTCATGTTTTCAGGTCAACAAAAAAAAGAAATTGCTAAACAGCCCCCCCCCCCCCCCCCCCCCCCCCCCCCCATGCATTATGCATTTTTATTTCCAGGTCGTCATGATTTTTCATCCAAAATCTACGACGGAGTTTTAGGGCCACGGTGAGGCAATACAATTCTGGCCAACATGACGAGATTAAAGTCGTCATGTCGACTTTAATCTCGTCATGACGAGAAAAAACTCGACACAAAGTTTCGAGAAAAAACTTGTCGTGTCGAGATAAAAGTCGAAATAAAGTTTCGAGATCAAAGTCGCAATGTTGCGCGAGAGCAGAGAAACTGAGTCTTTCAGGAGTATTCAGTGTTATGGCTTATGTTAGTGAGCTAGTGGCTTTGTATTTAAGAGTTTACAAAAGAGTTTTACGGCCACCAATAAAAGTAATTTTATTAGCAGATAAAAACTCGTACATTCACGGGAAAAAAGTCATAGATTAATAAGGAGAAAACCCCGTAGTGGTCTGTTTATCGGAGCCTAGTTTGAAGATGAAGTATGTGGAGCCTTTTGTGAAGCTTCATTGCCGGATTATTATAGGTTTAAAACAAAGAGATTCTGAACCTTTTGGCGACTCAAAATCAGATTATTTTCCATGTAGCCGTTTTTCCGGGGTTCGGCGTCAGTAAAGTGGACTTTCATAGGTAAAATAAGGAGCTCAGAGACACGTTTGGGTGTAGAGGACCGCTGCAGCCTTTATTCTCCTTTTCATTCACATAACCTGAAGTTCATTTGTCACATTACGTCATGAACCTGTCACCTGAACACCAATGCGGATGTAAACAGTGTTACATACGCCCCCTCCTGCAGATGAAGCGACCGGTTTGATCATTACAAAACAAAGATGAATGAAAATAGTCTGTTATATTAGCATTACAACGTTGAAAAAGGCAAAAAGTGCTCCTCCTCCTCAGACGGAAGCGTCACACAAACATAGAGATCTTGTCTTTGGTGGAGGAAGAAATGATTCAAGCAGACAGCTGCAGGGACACCCGATGGCTTCATCGGGCTGCAGAGATCCTGCAAACCAACCATCAATAAATAAAACTTTAATGAATCGTAAATCAATCAAATGAGCCTCCAGACATTTGGGACGTTACCAATAAACATTCAGCTCACCTGTTCAACAAAGTTTAGTCGGTCTGCTCTGCTGCTGCACGGTGTTCACCTGCTGCTCTGCATGATGCTCACTTCCACAATAATCTCGTAAATTTAGTTTTTTTCTCTCGCGCGCAACATTGCGACTTTAATCTCGAAACTTTATTTCGACTTTTATCTCGACAAGACGAGTTTTTTCTCGAAACTTTGTGTCAAGTTTTTTCTCGTCAAGACGAGATTAAAGTCGACATGACGACTTTAATCTCGCCACGTTGGCCAGAATTTTTTTTTTCCTCACCGTGGCCCTAAAACTCCGTCGTAAAAATCTTTCCTGAAAATGTCATCTGTCAGTGTCTCATCAGGGCGGGTCCCACCTGACTGAATGGACCAAGTTCCTGGACCTCCAGCTGCATCACTGCTCCTGAACACACTTTTCTGTCTCATTGCAGGTTGTGGAACTGCAGTTTGTCAGAGATCAGCTGTGAAGTTCTGGGCTCAGCTCTGAAGAAAAACCCGTCCAATCTGAAATACCTGGACCTGAGCAGGAACCAGAACCTGCAGGATCCAGGAGTTCTTCATCTGTGTGGTTTTCTGGAGAGTCCAGACTGCAGACTGCAGACTCTGAGGTCAGACTCCATGTTTCAGTTGTGTTCACATCAATATGATGAGTCCAGATGACTGACTGATGACATGACTACAGAGTGATGACTGACCCCCCCATTCCCACCTTACCGTATGCTGCTGCTGAGACTCTGAGGCTCCTTTTTCTCTTTTTTCAGAGGTTCTCATGTAGATCTAGTCTGACAATAATCCTGTCCACAGAGGAATGTTTTCAGTCTAACTTTGAATGTAGAAACTGAGTCGGCCTCTCTTCCATGAGCTGGGAGTTTATTCCATAAAACAGGGGCTTGGTGGCTAAACGCTCTACCTCCAACTGTACTTTGACTAATTCTAGGAACCACAAGCAGTCCTGCATTTAGTGAGTGAAGTGTTCTGATTGGATGGTAAGGGACTATGAGGTCTTTGATATAGGATGGGGTCATTCCATGTAAGGCCTTATAGGTTAACAGGAGGATCTTGAACTGGATTCTAGGATCAACTGGGATCCAGTGAAGTGAAACTAACACAGGAGTGATGTGATCTCTTCTGCTAGTTCCTGCTAACAATCTAGCTGCTGCGTTCTGAACAATCTGGAGACTTCTTAAGGAACTCTTAGGACACGCTGCTAACAAAGAGTTACAGTAATCCAGTCTAGACGTAACAAACGCATGGATGAGTTTTTCAGCATCACTCTTAGAGAGTAGATTTCTGATCTTAGCTATATTGAACAGTGAAAAAAGGCAGTTTTCCACGTCTGAGATCTGTGAGCCTTAAATGATAAATCCTGGTCAAATCGAAGCTCTTCAGAACTTCTCTCTGGGTAAATGGTCTGGCTGAAGCGCTGATCTCCTCTACCATGATCAAACTTGCTTCACTTTGCAGATCAATTATCCAAAATACATGCAGATTATATACTTCAGAAAAACAATGCATATGATTAAAAAATAATACTATATCAGTAAAATAAACATAATACTGTTTCAGAAATGTTCATAGCAAAAATTGATCAAGTATCAAAAGTTAAAATATGTGCAAATTATTTTTCATTAGAAAAAATCATGAATCCATATTTGGAGCAAGTGAAGTAAAATAATTAGAAATCAATCAATTTAACCATCTTCAATAATTGACAGAGAATTCTTTTTATCTTTATATTCTTTTTACATTTTTATTATAAGGTAATGCTGTGAAATAAAATAAAATGAGAAAAAGGTCCACATTCAGGAATCAGGAAATCTTTATTGTCATTTTATCACATGATAAAACGAAATTAGGCTTTCTGGTCCCGGGCCAGCCGTTTACATTCAGACATAAATAAATAATATAATATCAATGTCATATCAATATGTTACGGTGTGGTTCCTGGTGAGTATTGCACAGAAAGTATGTTTCAAATTGCACAGTATATTATATTAATTACTGCACAGCCCTGTGATATTGCACTTTAGAATTAGCTTGTTGTCCATGGAGGGGGGGTGGGGGGGTGCAGTGATCAACCGGAGTTCAGCTGTCTGACTGCTTCAAGGAATAAACTGTTCCTCAGTCTGGAGGTCCTGCTCTTTATGCTCCTCAGTCTCCTGCCTGAGGGGAGCAGGGAGAACAGAGGGTGTCAGGGGTGAGTGGGGTCTTTCAGGATGTGGGAGGCCCGTTTCCTGCATCTGGTCGTATAGAGGTCAGTGGTGGACGGCAGGCTGCAGCCCACAGTCCTCTGTGCAGCTTTGGTCACTCGTTGCAGAGCTTTCCTCTCTGCTGCAGAGCAGCTGCCATGCCACACTGTGATGCAGGAGGTCATGATGCTCTCCACCACACACCTGTAGAAGGCCAGGACGCTCTCCACCACACACCTGTAGAAGGAGGCCAGGACGCTCTCCGCCACACACCTGTAGAAGGAGGTCAGGACGCTCTCCACCACACACCTGTAGGAGGCCAGGACGCTCTCCACCACACACCTGTAGAAGGAGGTCAGGACGCTCTCCACCACACACCTGTAGAAGGAGGCCAGGACGCTCTCCACCACACACCTGTAGGAGGCCAGGACGCTCTCCACCACACACCTGTAGAAGGAGGCCAGGACGCTCTCCGCCACACACCTGTAGAAGGAGGCCAGGATGCTCTCCACCACACACCTGTAGGAGGCCAGGACGCTCTCCACCACACACCTGTAGAAGGAGGCCAGGACGCTCTCCACCACACACCTGTAGGAGGCCAGGACGCTCTCCACCACACACCTGTAGAAGGAGGTCAGGACGCTCTCCACCACACACCTGTAGAAGGAGGCCAGGACGCTCTCCACCACACACCTGTAGGAGGCCAGGACGCTCTCCACCACACACCTGTAGAAGGAGGTCAGGACGCTCTCCACCACACACCTGTAGAAGGAGGTCAGGACGCTCTCCACCACACACCTGTAGAAGGAGGCCAGGACGCTCTCCACCACACACCTGTAAAAGGAGGTCAGGACGCTCTCCACCACACACCTGTAGGAGGCCAGGACGCTCTCCACCACACACCTGTAGAAGGAGGTCAGGACGCTCTCCACCACACACCTGTAGAAGGAGGCCAGGACGCTCTCCACCACACACCTGTAGAAGGAGGTCAGGACGCTCTCCACCACACACCTGTAGGAGGCCAGGACGCTCTCCACCACACACCTGTAGAAGGAGGTCAGGACGCTCTCCACCACACACCTGTAGAAGGAGGCCAGGACGCTCTCCACCACACACCTGTAGGAGGCCAGGACTCTCTCCACCACACACCTGTAGAAGGAGGTCAGGACGCTCTCCACCACACACCTGTAGAAGGAGGTCAGGACGCTCTCCACCACACACCTGTAGAAGGAGGTCAGGACTGAGATCCCCATCCCAGCACGCCTGAGCCTCCTCAGGAAATAGAGGCGCTGGTGTGCCTTCTTGACCAGGCAGGAGGTGTTGGTGCTCCAGGTAAGGTCGCTGGAGATGTGCACGCCCAGATACCTGAAGCTGGAAACCACTTCCACCACGTCCCCTCCAATGTGAATGGGGAGAGGGGGGCATCTGTCCTTCCTAAAATCCACTTTCATCTCCTTGGTCTTCTTCCCATTGATGCAGAGGTTGTTGTCTCTGCACCAGCTCTCCAGATGTTCCACCTCCTGCCTGTAGTCGGACTCATCGTTGTTGGAGATGCGTCCAACCACAGCTGTGTCATCCGCAAACTTCACGATCAGACAGCTGGGGTGACTCGCTGTGCAGTCGTGCGTCAGCAGGGTGAACAGGAGGGGGCTCAGCACACAGCCCTGGGGGGAGCCCGTGCTGAGGGTGATCGGGGAGGAGGAGACGTTGCGGATTTTCACAGACTGTGGTCTGTCTGTCAGGAAGTCCAAGACCCAGTCGCACGGAGTGGGGCTCAGTCCAAGTGTGTGTAGTTTTTGGGTGAGGGTCTGCGGGATGATGGTGTTAAAAGCTGATGTGACGTCCACGAAGAGCAGTCGAACGTACGTGTTCTTGACAATTCTGTCGATTGTCCAAAATAAAAAGACTTTTCTTAAATCAAAGTAAAATCTATTGGAATTTAAACTTTTATTTTTTTGGTCCATAATTCAGATGAAAATCCATGTTTAACTCTCAGTTCCATTTCATTTTGAAGTTAAATCTACTGCATTTTCTTTAAACTTCATGTTTTTGGGTCAGCATATACAGTCCCTGACAAAAGTCTTATCGCTTATCCATTTTGTAGAAACTAAAGCGTATAGCCTCACATTTAATGAATCCATTGGTCTTAGAAATGTCGCATATGAAAGCTAAAACCCTCCCAAATTATGTTCAATATACTAAAATAAAATTGCTTCACTTAAGAAAGATTGATCATTTAATGAACACAGAACGGTCACATTTTGGCAAGACAAAAGTTTTGTCGCCTACAGAGAGTAATGTGAAAATGTAACAAATAATTTACTTCAAAACAAAAATATGTTGCATAAAATCAGTGAATTAAGTAGTGCTACTGTGAGATCCATATTTATTATCTTGTATGACTTCCATGAGCTTGAAGGACAGCATCCATGCGGTTTGACAATGATTTATACAATTTATGGATGAAGTCATCAGGAATAGCAAAGAAAGCAGTCTTCCATGCCTCCCAGAGTTCATCAAGATTCTTTGGTTTGGTCTTCCATTCTACCCCAGACATGCTCAATGATGTTCATGTCTGGTGACTGGGCTGGCCAGTCCTGGAGCACCTTGAGGAACTTTGATGTAGAGATGGAAGTATGCGATGGAGCACCATCCTGCTGCAGAATTTGACCCTTTTATGGTTGGGAATGTAAGAGGTACCTAAAACTTCTTGATATTTTAGGCTATTGATATTGCCTTCCACCCTGCAAATGTTTCGCACACCCCCATACTGGATGTAACCCCAGACCATGATTTTTCCGCCACCAAACTTAACTGTTTTCTGGGTGAATCTTGGGTATATGCGGGCTCCAGTTGGTCTCCTGTGATGTAATTCAACTGAAGACTCATCTGAGAAATCCACCTTCTGCCACTTTTCCAGCGTCCATCCTTTTAGCAGGCTGTGGGCCTTGGCAAATGCCACACGTTTTTTCAATTGCCTTTTGTTTAGTGCTGGTTTCTGGGCACTGATTTGACCATGGAGGCCATTTTGAGACAGAATTATACAAACTGTTCTGGTTGACACAGGGACTTGAGGTGACCAGGCCTGGTGGAGCTATGCTGCTGTGGAAAAGGGGCTGGCCTTGGATTTTCGAACCAACAAATGGTCCTCCCGAGCAGTTGTCTTGCGGACCTGGGCTTGTCAAAAACATCTCCAGTCTCTTCAAATCTTTTTCTTATTCTTTGTACTTGACGCTGAGACACATTGAAGGTGTCAGCCACCTCAGCAGTGGATCTGGTCTTCAGCCTCTTGATAATCAACGCTTTGGTCTCAGGGTGAATCTTAGGCATGTTGTCAGAGGTCAAGTTGCAGTTGATGTGAAGGCCTGGTGTGCTGGGGTTCTTTTTATACCCACCCACTAGTTGATTGATCAGTAATTGACACAGGTGAGGCTGTAATCTAGGATTGGGTGCATCATATGACAAGGCCACAAAACTTTTGTCTTGCCAAAATGTGACCTTTCTGTGTTCATTAAATGACCAATCTTTCTTAAGTGAAGCAGTTTTATTTTAGTATATTGAACATAATTTGGGAGGGTTTTAGCTTTCATATGCGACATTTCTAAAACCAATGGATTCATTAAAAGTAAGGTTATACGCTTTTGTTTCTACAAAATGGATAAGCGACAAGACTTTTGTCAGGGACTGTAAACAAATTCCAAAACAGCCACCCCCCCCATGCATAATTCATTTTTTATTTCCAGGTCTTTATGACTTTTCATCCAAAATCTCTCCTGAAAATGTCATCTGTCAGTGTCTCATCAGGGCGGGTCCCACCTGACTGAATGGACCAAGTTCCTGGACCTCCAGCTGCATCACTGCTCCTGAACACACTTTTCTGTCTCATTGCAGGTTGGAGAGATGCAGTTTGTCAAAGATCAGCTGTAAAGGTCTGGGCTCAGCTCTGAAGAAAAACCCGTCCAATCTGACACACCTGGACCTGAGCATAAACAAACTGCTGGATTCAGGAGTTGTTCATCTGTGTGGTTTTCTGGAGAGTCCAGACTGCAGACTGCAGACTCTGAGGTCAGACTCCATGTTTCAGTTGTGTTCACATCAATATGATGACTGACAGATGACCGACTGATGACATGACTACAGAGTGATGACTGACCCCCCATTCCCACCTTACCGTATGCTGCTGCTGAGACTCTGAGGCTCCTTTCTCTCTTTTTTCAGAGGTTCTCATGTAGATCTAGTCTGACAATAATCCTGTCCACAGAGGAATGTTTTCAGTCTAACTTTGAATGTAGAAACTGAGTCGGCCTCTCTTCCATGAGCTGGGAGTTTATTCCATAAAACAGGGGCTTGGTGGCTAAACGCTCTACCTCCAAATGTACTTTTTACTAATTCTCGGAACCACAAGCAGTCCTGCATTTAGTGAGTGAAGGTTTCTGATTGAATGGTAAGGCACTATGAGGTCTTTGATATAGGATGGGGTCACACCATGTAAGGCCTTATAGGTTAACAGGAGGATCTTGAACTTGATTCTGGAATCAACTAGGAACCAGTGAAGTGAAACTAACACAGGAGTGATGTGATCTCTTCTGGTAGTTCCTGCTAACAATCTAGCCAATGACCTCTATCGCTAGAGGAGACACGCCTGCTTGGGAAACCAGGCCAAAAGTGGTGGAGCGCGACGCCATCTTGGTGAGGTCGTCGGTGCCCACATGACAATGATTTCTATTGCCTTTGGTGGCATCTAATTAGATTTTGTATAATATATATATATATATATATATATATATATATATGCAAGTCACGACACACCAACCTGTGCACAGCCTGGATTGATTACAAGAAGGCCTATGACTCAATGCCACACACATGGATCACTGAATGCTTGGAGCTGTACAACATCAACAGGACTCTAAGAGACTTCATAGGAAACTCAATGATGCTGTGGAAAACCACCCTTGAAGCCAATGGGAATCCACTTGCACAAGTGTCCATCAAATGTGGGATATACCAAGGTGATGCTCTGTCCCCACTGCTGTTCTGCATAGGTCTGAACCCCCTCAGCCAAATAATCAACAAGACTGGCTATGGATACCGACTCAGAAATGGGGCCAACATCAGTCACCTCCTCTACATGGATGACATCAAGCTATATGCTAAGAGCGAGCGTGACATTGACTCCCTGATCCACACCACCAGGATCTACAGTACTGACATTGGGATGTCATTCGGGCTCAAGAAATGCAGCCGGATGGTGACAAAGAGAGGCAAGGTAGTCCACACAGGAGGGGTCTCACTCCCAGAAGGAACAATAGCAGACATCGAGGACAGTTACAAGTACATTGGAATTCCGCAGGCAAATGGCAACCTGGAGCAGGCAACAAGGAAAGCTGCAACAGCTAAATACCTCCAACGAGTAAGGCAAGTCCTGAGAAGCCAGCTCAATGGCAAAAATAAGACCCGGGCAATAAACAGCTACGCACTGCCAGTTATCAGATACCCTGCAGGAATAATAAGATGGCCAAAGGAAGAGATACAGACCACGGATGTTAAGACACGAAAGCTCCTCACCATGCATGGAGGGTTTCATCCCAAATCCAGCACCCTGAGACTGTATGCTAGCCGCAAGGAAGGAGGCCGAGGACTTGTGAGCGTAGAAGCCACTATCCAGGATGAGACATCCAAGATGCATGAGTACATCAAGCTCAAGGCCCCAACTGACAGTGTGCTCAGTGAATGTCTCAGGCAATGGAGAGCAGAGGATACAGTGCTGGAGGACAGATCCTCATGGGAGGACAAACCCCTACATGGGATGTACAACCGGACCATAACTGAAGTGGCTGATATCAAGAAGTCCTACCAATGGCTAGAAAGGGCTGGCCTACAGGACAGCACTGAAGCGCTCATCCTGACAGCTCAGGAACAAGCCCTGAGCACCAGAGCAATGGAGGCTCAGATCTACCACACCAGACAAGACCCAAGTTGTAGGCTGTGCAAAGAGGCGCCTGAAACAATCCAGCACATAACTGCAGGATGTAAGATGCTGGCAGGTAAAGCATTCATGGAGCGCCACAATCAAGTGGCTGGAATAATATACAGGAACATGTGTGCAGAATATGAACTGGAAACCCCAAGGTCAAAATGGGAAACACCTCCGAAGGTAGTAGAAAATGAGAGGGCAAAGATCCTGTGGGACTTCAAGATCCAGACTGATGGGATGGTAATGGCGAACCAACCAGACATTGTAGTGGTGGATAAAGAACAGAGGAAAGCCATTGTGGTGGATGTGGCAGTGCCAAGAGATGGGAACATCAGGAAGAAGGAACATGAGAAACTGGAGAAATACCAGGGACTCAGAGAAGAACTGGAGAAAGCCTGGAAAGTGAAGGTGACAGTGGTGCCTGTGGTAATTGGAGCACTCGGGGCAGTAACCCCCAAGCTGGAGGAGTGGCTACAACAGATAGACAAGAAAGATGGCGCCGGTGTGTGTGGCTGCTCGTCTACCCCGCTCCCTGTTGTTCGTGATTGTGTTGTTTTTGTACCTTGGCACGCGACTAACCGAGTCTCTATTGGTGTATAATCGTCAGTTTCTTTTGGATCATCAATTTACCAACTCTGATCTAAGTTCGTCCAAGTTGTACTGTCGCCAAACACTACCTCCTCTGCCTTTGGGCATCCCAGCCTACCTGCTCAGGGCGTCGGCTCTCTTCCTGCGGCGGAAGCGTCATCGGAAACGCGGCAAGCGCGGGGGCCGCCTTGTGAAGCTGAAAGGCATCTGGGCCCGCTCCCCGTCCTCTTCCCGAACAGGATTTGGATTATTTCCCCGCTCCATGCTGTCCTGGCGCTCCCTGGATCCACCTGAGGTCTGCATTATTCCTGTTGCTGGCTTTGACGGAGGAGACCAGCCCCGCCGCTCCTGCTCTCCTCGCCCCCGCCGGCGCGGGGTAAATCCCGGGAACCTGTCGTCGCTCTCCCGGTCGCTTCTGTCCCATGACATACAGGCTGCCGCTGCTTCCAGATTCGGCCTGGTAAACGCCAGATCGCTAGCAAACAAAACTTTTATTTTGAGGGATTTCTTCACTTCCCGCTGCCTGGATTTCCTCTTTATTACAGAGACCTGGATATCTCCAGGTGAGGACAGTGTTCTTGTGGATCTTTTACCTGCTGGATTTTCATACTTTAGCTCCCCGCGGATGTCTGGTCGGGGAGGAGGTACTGCGTCTGTCTTTACAAACGATTTTAAGTGTAAACGACACTGTGTGTCATCATCGTACCCCAGCTTTGAGCTGACTTCTTTCGAGGTGGGGAGGTCCGACCCGGTGCTGTGCGCTGTCGTTTACAGACCTCCCAAGTACAACAAAGATTTTCTGAAGGAATTTTCTGACTTTTTGGCTGAAATGATGCCACTCTACGATCGTGTTCTTATTGTTGGGGATTTTAATATTCATGTGTGTTGCCCTGAAAAGCCTTTGGTGAAGGACTTTTTAGAGATCATTGACTCTTTTAACCTTGTTCAGTGGGTGTCTGGAACCACTCATGAACAAGGACACGTACTGGATCTCGTCCTCTCCCATGGACTACCTGTTTTTAATATTGAGATCTGTGACTTAGCTGTTTTAGACCACATGCCTGTAGTGTTTGAAGCTGGACTTTCACGCACTGCTGTTAAATCTACCGCCCCTCCTCAGCGTCGCAGGATTTTTAACTCTTCCACTGCTGGTCAGTTTTCCTCTGCTTTTAACCAGCTCGTTGTCCCTCCCTCTGCTGCTGATGTTCTTGAGCTGAGTTCCTGGTTCAGTTCCTCCTGCACCAGCATCCTGGATTCTGTGGCTCCTCTAAAGACACTAAAGCCCCGTCCTAAACCTGAGCCCTGGTTCAATGAGAGAACCCGGGCAGCTCGGAGGGCCTGTAGGAAAGCTGAACGCAGGTGGAGGAGGGACAAACTGCAAATCTCACTACAAATCTTGAAGAATTGTTGGCATTTTTACCAGGGCACTGTAAAACTTGCTAAACAATAGTACTTGGCTAATATTATTGTTCTTAATCAGCATAACCCACGGGTGCTTTTTAAAATGATAGACTCTGTTCTTAATCCTCCACAGGCGGTGTCCTTAGAAGCTTCCACTGACCTGTGCAATATGTTTTTACAGTTTTTTAACAATAAGGTATCAAATATAAGGGCTGACATTACTCTACCTTCCTCCGACCCTTCGACCTGTGTTCTCTGCCCAGCTGTATTTAGAAAATTTGAGCCAGCGTCTCTTCAATTTTTAAATGAATTAGTCAGTCAAAGCAAACCATCAGGTTCTCCCCTAGACTCCATCCCTCCTAAGTTTTTCAAGGAGGTCTTCCCCAGCATTGCACAGACGGTCCTCTCTATTATCAACAGCAGTCTTGCTGCTGGTGTCGTCCCCTCCACCTTTAAACATGCAATGGTTCAGCCGATACTTAAAAAACCCAGCCTGGACAGTGCTGTACTGGCCAATTTTAGACCCATCTCCAAGATGCCCTATATCTCTAAACTCTTGGAGAAAGTGGTCTATTCACAGCTGGAGGATTTCTTAAACCAACATAAAATTCCTGAAGTCTTCCAGTCTGGGTTTAGACCCCTTCACAGTACTGAGTCAGCACTGCTAAGAGTCAGCAACGACATTCTCTTGGCCAATGATGCTGGAGATTATGTTGTTCTAGTTCTGCTGGACCTAACTGCAGCATTCGACACCGTAGACCATAGCACTTTAATTTCTAGGCTCCAGAACCTGGTGGGGATTCAAGGTACTGCACTGGACTGGTTCAAATCCTACCTGGCGGAAAGAACCATGTGTGTCAGTTTAGGTGGTTATGAATCCACCACAGCTCGGGTTCCCTATGGGGTCCCACAAGGGTCGGTTTTGGGACCTCTTCTGTTTTCTTTATATCTGTTACCTTTAGGGTCCATTCTAAGAAAACACGGCATTTCCTTTCATTTATACGCTGACGACAGTCAGATCTATCTGCCGCTAAAAAAGGATAATCTCTCTGTGACGCAGCTCCTGTCATGTCTCCATGACATTAAGGACTGGTTGGCCCTAAGTTTCTTGAGTTTGAATGAAAAGAAAACAGAAGTTGTAATTTTTGGACCGAATGATTTTAGTGGACCGTCCCCGATTGATCTGGGCTCTCTGACTGGTTTCTTAAAATCAACTGTTTCTAACTTCGGTGTTAAATTGGACAGTAATTTTAGGATGGACCAACAGATAAGCTCTGTAGTGAAGTTAAGCTTTTTAAGCCTTCGCCAACTTGCTAAGGTAAAACCTTTTTTAACACCTGCACACTTTGAAACAGTAATCCATGCTTTCATCACGTCCCGGCTGGATTACTGCAACTCTCTTTATCTTGGACTCAGCCAGTCGTCTCTCTTGCGTCTCCAACGTGTTCAAAATGCAGCTGCTCATCTTATGGTTGGAGCACGCAAAAGAGACCACATCACACCGATCCTAGCATCGCTTCACTGGCTGCCTGTGCATTTTAGAATTCATTTTAGGGATTCTTCTGCTTGTTTTTAAATCTTTAAACGGTCTTGCCCCGCTGCACCTCTCTGAGCTTCTCACTCCCTATTCGCTGGCACGGTGCCTCAGATCAGCTGATCAGATGCTTCTAGAGGTACTGAGGTCCAGACGGAAGCTCAGAGGGGACAGAGCTTTTGCTGTAGGCGCTCCAAAGCTGTGGAATACTTTGCCGCTGGCCATTAGAGAAGCCCCTTCACTGACCATTTTTAAAACCCGTTTAAAAACCCATTTTTATGCTCTGGCTTTTAACCCAATATGACGACCACTGTTTTTCTAACTGTTTACTGTTTTCTATAGTTTTATCTCCCTCTGTGTTTTCCCCCCCTTAACATGTTTTAATGTTTTTTACTGTTGTGTTCAGCACTTTGTCTCAACTACTGTTGTATGAAAGTGCTATATAAATAAAGTTGAGTTGAGTTGAGATACCTGGAAAGACCTCAGACCTCTCAGTCCAGAAAAGCGCAGTGCTAGGCACAGCTAAGATACTGTGCAAGACCCTCAAGCTCCCAGGCCTCTGGTAGAGGACCCGAGCTTGGAGGAGAAACCACCCGCGGAGGGTGAGAGGGGCAATTATATATATATAACCGTGGGTGGTTTTCTTCTCCAAGCTCAGTTCTTCTTCTTCTCATCTTCACATACGGATTGGAACGGTTCGGAGTGGTCGAGGGCAAACGATCTACTCCGACAATCCACACCAAATCCCGAAGGCAAAAAGAAATAGACCTGTTAGTTAAGGAGAGGCGGCAGCTGAAGAAACAGTGGAGGAAGGCCACAGAGGAGGAAAAGGAGGGAATAAACGTTCTGCAGGAAGAGATCAAGGGTAGGCTGTCCACACTGAGAAGAGCAGAAAACCTCCTGAGGAAATGCAGAAGGAAGGAGCAAACAAGATCACGCTTCTATAAAGATCCCTTCAAATTTGTAAAGAGTCTATTTACAAAAGAAAAAAGTGGAAGTCTCTCTGCATCAAAGGCTGTGCTGGAAGAACATCTTAAAAAAACCTGTACGGATGACCGACACAATGAAGAGGTCTCACTCCCACCTGACATGCCACCAGTGAGCACACCAGAATACCAGCTTGACGCGAGTCCACCCAGGTGGAGTGAAGTGGTCAAAATTGTGCATTGGGCAAGGGCCGCATCCGCACCAGGCCCCAATGGAATTCCTTATAGGCTCTACAAAAATGCCCCAGGCGTCCTGCAATCCCTATGGAAGCTGATGAAAGTTTTGTGGATAAAGAAGGAGATTCCAGCATCCTGGCGGAGAGCTGGAGGGATCCTCATCCCCAAGGAGAAGGACTCCGCAGTTCTCGGCCAGTTCCGCCAGATCAGTCTCTTAAATGTTGAGGGAAAAATCTTCTTCAGTGTGGTGGCTCATAGACTAACAAGCTACCTGCACAGAAACAACTTGATTGACACATTGTTTAATGAAATAATTTTTTGCAGGTTCGAGGGAGGTAGGCACTGAGCAGAAACAAATGACTCAAAGACTGCAAGCTAGAATAAAATGTGTCTTTTTATTCCCCGCTTCAAAACAGTGACACAACATAACACAGGAGTTTAAGCCATCCAGTTTCAACAGAAAAGATTCATCTGCCCCTACCGTGACACACGGACTGGAGAGCCAACAGTCCCGATAGAGTGGCTTGAAACAAAACTCCGGCTGGGCGTTCGTACGTAACCCACAGCAGACTCTAAATAAAATTGGGCTTCCTTATCTTTTATATTCTTTGATGAGCGTGAGGAAAAGGAGGGCCGGTCCCTTCCCGCAGGCTCACCCTGCACGTAGACTCATCCTATACCATCATAAACATGTCAGAATATCTTCTACAGAGCACTCCTTTTACGGGTCAGTAACATAACAGGATAGGATAAAATTCTAAACATTGTCAGGATATGCTCTACAGAGTCCTCCCTTAACAGGATAAAACTTTATATTAAACATTCCTTTTGGGGGTCAGTCATAGAAACATAAACATATCAAGACATTCTCCATTTTTGGTTATTAGCAACATAGAACCTTATATAAGAGTACATAAGAGTTTACATAAGTATTCCTTTTTTGGATGGTCAGCCACAGAACATAATCTTGAATGCAGGGCAGAAGGCTCCCCCCTGCCTACAGTGCATTATCCATCTCACAGATCAATCCAAAAAGCAGGGATCCCTGGCTTCTCAGGATGTGTAGAACACACTAGCGTTATCTGGCATCAGATTCAGCTTGCCAAGAAAGAAAGAAAAGATCTCCATGTGGTCTTCCTGGACCTCGAAAACGCATTTGGCTCTGTCCCCCACAAGTTCCTGTGGACAGCCTTTGATTATTTCAGAGTCCCACCAGCTCTCACAACCCTGGTAAAAGCCTACTTCCAGGATATCCAACTGTGTGGGACGACGGCAGAGTACACTACAGCGTGGCAACACCTGGAAGTGGGAATCATGGCTGGCTGCACCATCTCCCCATTGGCATTCACCCTGGCAATAGAAGTCATCATACGGGCTTCTTAGTGGGTGGTTGGCGGGCAACAAATAAGACCTGGGCTGAGGCTTCCACCGGTCAGGGCCTACATGGATAACCTGACTACTCTGACTACGACCAAGGCTTGCACAGTACGGCTGTTGGGAAAGCTTCACAAGAACATAGAGTTGGCTCGGATGAAGCTCAAGCCAAGTAAGTCCAAAAGTATCTCCATCGTCAAGGGGAAGCTGTCAGACCACCGCTTCCACGTTGGCGAGGAACCTATCCCAACAGTTTCCGAAAAACCCGTGAAAAGCTTAGGCCGCTGTTATGATGCTTCCCTCGAAGACAAAGAGCAGGTAGAGCAGCTCAGAAAGGACATAGCTGGTGGCCTAGAGAAAATCAACAGAACCCTGCTCCCTGGCAAACTCAAGCTTTGGTGCATGCAGTATGGTTTACTCCCACGACTTCTCTGGCCATTAACCCTGTATGAAGTGCCACTGTCAAAAGTGGAAAAGTTGGAAAGGCTGATCAATGCCTATGCCAGAAAGTGGCTTGGCCTTCCCAGGTGCCTCAGTACCATTGGACTCTATGGCAGGGGATGTTAGAACTACCTATATCCAGTTTGGTAGAGGAGTACAAGTGTGCCAAGGTCAGGTTGGAAATGACACTCCAAGATACCTGTGACTCAATGGTTGTCCAAGCAGCTCCCATCCTGGCCACTGGGAGGAAGTGGGCCCCCAAGGCAGCAACTGATCTGACCAAGGCAGCACTTAGACACAAAGACATTGTGGGATTCGTGCAGGAGGGGAGGAGTGGTCTTGGTCTCTCATCTAGCGCACCTTCCTGGAGGAAGGCCAACCCAGCTGAGAGGCGTAGACTGGTGGTCCAAGAGATACGCCGGGAAGAGGAGGCAGCAAGGTGTGCTCAAGCCGTGGCCCAGGCAAAGCAAGGTCAGTGGATGGGATGGGAAGGAGTGGAGAAGAGGAAGGTCTCCTGGAAAGACCTGTGGGAGATGGAGGCATCCAGGGCAAGTTTTACAATTAGGGCTACCTACGATGTCTTGCCTTCTCCTGCAAACCTAAAACAGTGGTATGGCGAAGACCCCTCATGCCCCTTATGTCAAAGCCCAGCAACATTGAAGCACATCTTGGTGGGATGCAAGACCAGCCTCAGTCAAGGCCGTTACACCTGGCGACACAATGTGGTTCTAAGGTGTTTGCAACAGTGCTGGAAAAACAGAGAACAAGCGTGAACGCCCTTCCTCAGGCAACATCTCATCGGCAGCTAATACCCTTCCTCCGAGAGGGTCAGGCCACCTTCAACACCACCAGTGCAGCTGACATAGGACAGCTGGGTAGAGCATGGGACTGGAAAATGCTAGCGGACCTGGACAGGAAACTCTGCTTTCCACGGGAGGTTGCATCCACCAACCTTCGACCAGACCTTGTACTGTGGTCATCCACACTCAAGCTCGTATACATCATAGAGCTCACAGTACCCTAGGAGAGTGCAATAGAGGAGGCTTATGAAAGAAAGATGCTGAGGTACGCCGAACTTGCAGCAGACGCCAAAGAGCAAGGCTGGAGCGTGAATGTACGCCCAGTGGAAGTAGGCTGCAGGGGTTTTGTGGCCCCCTCAACACCCAGGCTATTCAGGGAGATGGGAGTGCGAGGGAAGGCTCAAAGGCAGGCAATTAAAGACCTCTCCCAGGCAGCTGAGAAGGGAAGTCAGTGGCTATGGATCAAGAGGAAGGACCTGACCTGGGCCTCCAAATGTATGGTGACTGATGGTGAACCTGGGACGCTGGGATTCACTGCTGAACCCTCTGGAGGTGTCATGGGCCTATCAGCGAAACACTGAGGAAGGAGGGCGTCCACTTGAAAACCCAAGTGACGTCACCATTTATCTGCTTGCCACAGTGTCTCATCGGTGCCTTAGTAATTATTCAGGGATAACAACATCTAGTCCTATAAAACAGACTTCTCTGAGTCCCTGGTATTTCTCCAGTTTCTCATGTTCCTTCTGATATTCCCATCGCTTGGCACTGCCACAGCCACCACAACGGCTTTCCTCTGTTCTTTATCCACCACTACAATGTCTGGTTGGTTTTCCATTACCATCCTATCAGTCTGGATAGGAAGTTCCACAGGATCTTTGCCCTCTCATTTTCTACCACCTTCGGAGGTGTTTCCCATTTTGACCTTGGGGTTTCCAGTTCATATTCTGCACACATGTTCCTGTATATTATTCCAGCCACTTGCTTGTGGCGCTCCATGTATGCTTTCCCTGCCAGCATTTTACACCCTGCAGTTATGTGCTGGATTGTTTCAGGCGCCTCTTTGCACTGCTTACACCTTGGATCTTGTCTGGTGTGGTAGATCTGAGCCTCTATCGTCTGGTGCTCGGGGCTTGGACCATCAGCTGCCTCACAGACAGACCACAGTTTGTGAGGCTGCGTGACTGTGTGTGTGATGTGGGGGTCTGCAGCACGGGGGCACCTCGGGGGACTGTGCTCTCCCCCTTCTTGTTCACCCTGTACACATCGGACTTCACCTACGACTCCCACCACTGTCCCCTGCAGAAGTTCTCAGAGGACAGTGCCGTTGTGGGCTGTGTATCGGGGGGGCGAGCAGGAGTACAGGGGGGTCATGTCTGACTTTGTTGGCTGGTGTGAAGTTAACCACCTGCTACTAAACACCAGTAAGACGACGGAGCTGGTCCTGGACTTCAGGAGGTCCTCACCACCACAGTCACCGGTGGACATCCAGGGTTCAGACATTGAGGTCGTGGACACATTTAAATAACTGGAAGTTCAACTAAATAGCAGTGGTCCAACAACACGGATGCTCTGTACAGGAGGGGTCAGAGTCGCCTTCACCTGCTGAGGAGACTGAGGTCGTTCGGCGTTTGCAGACAGCTGCTGAGGACCTTTTATGACACTGTGGTGGCCTCAGTGGTCCTTTATGGAGTTGTGTGCTGGGCGGGGGGCAGTACAGGCAGAGACTTGAAGAGGCTTAATAAACTGGTCAGGAAGGCCGGCTCTGTCCTGGGCTGCACACTAGAGTCCATGGAGGAGGTGGGGGACAGGAGGAAGTTGGCTAAGCTGACATCCACCATGGATACCCCCTCCCAACCCCTGCACCAAACTGTGGAGGCACTGACCAGCTCCTTCAGTACCAGACTGTTGCTCCCACAGTGCAAGAAGGAGCTACCACAGGTCATTCCTCCCCACAGCCATCAGACTGTACAACGCCGTGTTACAGTGACACTCCACGGTCCCAGGGGTGTTTCTCTTTTTCTTTCTTTCTCTAATCTATTCATTTTACTTTTATTGAAGTTGTTGCTGTTTTCATTTCTTTTTGTCCCTGAACAGTTGTTTGTTTTGGTGTGTACTTTATCACTTACCTATTTGTTTGTATTTAACAAAAAACTAATTGTACATGTGTTTTATAGTTGATCACATGTTTTTGCACTTTCGCAGCTTAATATTAATATGTATTTATTTATTTAATAAGAATGTTATTTTTAATGATTATTTTAATAATTTTGATCATTTGAATAATAGTAATACGTATCAAACTTAGGATAATTAGACATAAAATTAAATATTGCTCGAAAGGGAGTGGAAGGAAGTGAATTTATATAATCCCACCCCTGTTCTACTGTAACCATTTTATGACATGATTTATCAATATCCGGTTCATCACTTTTATCAGACAGAATTAAGAATCCTTAAATATCAATAAAGCACATGACAAAGATGAATTACTTAATTATTATGTAGAAAATAAGTATTTTAGAAATCAACATCAGATCAGTTATCTACAGTATATATGCAGATTATATACTTCAGAAAAACAATGCATATGATTAAAAAAATAAAACTATGTCAGTAAAATAAACATAAGACTGTTTCAGAAATGTTCATATCAAAAATTTATCAAGTATCTAAAGTTAAATATATGTGCAAATTATGTTTCATTAGAAAAAATCATGAATCCATTTTTGGAGCAAGTGAAATAAAATAATTAGAAATCAATCAATTTAACCATCTTCAATAATTGAAAGAGAATTCTTTTTATCTTTATATTCTTTTTATTTTTTTTTATTATAAGGTAATGCTGTGAAATAAAATCAAATAAGAAAAAATGGTCCATATTCTGTTGATTGTCAAAAAAAAAAAAGACTTTTCTTAAATCAAAGTAAAATCTATTGGAATTTAAACTTTTTTTTTGGTCCATAATTCAAATGAAAATCCATGTTTAACTCTCAGTTCCATTTCATTTTAAAATTATATTAAATCTATTGCATTTTCATTCACCTTCATGTTTTCATGTCAAATTTCAAAAGAAATTGCTAAACAGCCCCCCCCCCCCCCCCCCATGAATAATTCATTTTCATTTCCAGGTGGTCATGATTTTTCCTCCAAAATCTCTCCTGAAAATGTCATCTGTCAGTGTCTCATCAGGGCGGGTCCCACCTAACTGAATGGACCAAGTTCCTGGACCTCCAGCTGCATCACTGCTCCTGAACACACTTTTCTGTCTCATTGCAGGTTGAAGGAATGCAGTTTGTCAGAGATCAGCTGTGAAGTTTTGGTCTCAGCTCTGAAGAAAAACCCGTCCAATCTGACAGAACTGGACCTGAGCTGGAACTGGAACCTGCAGGATCCAGGAGTTGTTCATCTGTGTGGTTTTCTGGAGAGTCCAGACTGCAGACTGCAGACTCTGAGGTCAGACTCCATGTTTCAGTTGTGTTCACATCAATATGATGAGTCCAGATGACTGACTGATGACATGACTACAGAGTGATGACTGACCCCCCCATTCCCACCTTACCGTATGCTGCTGCTGAGACTCTGAGGCTCCTTTTTCTCTTTTTTCAGAGGTTCTCATGTAGATCTAGTCTGACAATAATCCTGTCCAAAGGGGAATATTTTCAGTCTAACTTTGAATGTAGAAACTGAGTCGGCCTCTCTTCCATGAGCTTGGAGTTTATTCCATAAAACAGGGGCTTGGTGGCTAAACGCTCTACCTCCAACTGTACTTTGACTAATTCTAGGAACCACAAGCAGTCCTGCATTTAGTGAGTGAAGTGTTCTGATTGGATGGTAAGGGACTATGAGGTCTTTGATATAGGATGGGGTCATTCCATGTAAGGCCTTTTAGGTTAACAGGAGGATCTTGAACTTGATTCTAGAATCAACTGGGATCCAGTGAAGTGAAACTAACACAGGAGTGATGTGATCTCTTCTGGTAGTTCCTGCTAACAATCTAGCTGCTGCGTTCTGAACAAGCTGGAGACTTCTTAAGGAACTCTTAGGACACGCTGCTAACAAAGAGTTACAGTAATCCAGTCTAGACGTAACAAACGCATGGATGAGTTTTTCAGCATCACTCTTAGAGAGTAGATTTCTGATCTTAGCTATATTGAACAGTGAAAAAAGGCAGTTTTCCACGTCTGAGATCTGTGAGCCTTAAATGCTAAATCCTGGTCAAATCAAAGCTCTTCAGAACTTCTCTCTGGGTAAATGGTCTGGCTGAAGCGCTGATCTCCTCTGCCATGATCAAACTTGCTTCACTTTGTGATTCTTGTTTCCGTCTTGTCCTTACAGTGGACAACGTACGGACAAGACGGTACAGTTACAACACAATACATTAACTCATGGCCCAGAAGGGTTACAACACAACATGTTAACTTACCTCACAACACTTTAACTCACAACAGAAGTAAAGCAGCAATTGAAGTGCTTTTATTCTGAAATTTCCACTGGGCTGAGCGGCTAACTACCTAACAAAAGGTAATGTCACGGTGAGCTGTGGAGGGAGCATGTTATTGCTACAAGAGAAGCTAGCAGCAGTGTTGCCAGAAACTTTCTCTTTATTACGGTTCTCCTTCCTCTAAACACACACAATATGAACGCACACTCCTCCCTCCGCTCTCACACCCCTCCCTCTCTGTCGCGGCAAGTGCGCTACTCTCCTCTCCTTTCTTCTGCTCCCTCCTCTCACACACGCATGTGCGGTCCCCAACACACACACACCCACTCCGCAACACTAGACACCAAGAATGTGGAGAGATGGGGTTTAGTATTTTGGAGAGTTCTACTTGGTAATCATGTTTCCATGTTTGAGATCACAGGATCATCCCAGAGAGAGTCTCTGCTTCAACTCCTGCAGTGAAAGCTGCGTCTAAATCTGACGCTGTGTTTCAATCTCTCTGACAGAGTTTGAAGCCAAAGCCCCTCCCCCGCCTCTCTACCTGTTCACCTGTTCACATCCTCCAGCTGAGAGTTGTTTCCCCCCGCGCTCCTCCAGTGTATCCTACACAGAGAGTGCAAAATACGGTCATCATAGGTCGACACGATAGTCGAGGCGCTCCGGCCTAGCACACGGAGGAAAGAGCCGCATATAGCGGGGATAGAGCGGGTTACGAAAATTAATGAAAGAAGGCCGGCCCGCTGAAGAAATATTCAATACTATCAGGCATGTCCCCGTTTGGAATGTTCTCTGGGCTACCAACCCCCGCTGTTCCCCGAGCAGGAGAAGGAGGTGGCAGTTCCCTCAGTCCAACACCTCTACCGCCGATGCAGACGCATTTGGACGGAGGCCCGTGCTGGCCTTCAACGCTCATCTGCAAACAACAAGCGGCTGGCTGACCGGCACCGGTTGCGAGCTCCCACTTAAATGCCGGGTCAGTCTGTCCTTTTGTCCACAGTGTTTCATGTGTCCCAGTTCACGAGTAGTCTCCATCAGATCGCTCCACCGCCTCCGCCTCCTTGTGTCATCGACGGACACCCGACCTGGACGATCAGTCGCCTGATGGGCGTCAGACGACGGGGTCAGGGTCTTCAGTACTTCGTGGATTGGCGGGGTTACGGTCCTCAGGAGAGGTCCTGGGAACCTGCCTCTTACATCCTGGACCAGAACATGAAGCGGGATTTCCACCGCCGGCACCCTGACAAACCTGGTGGTGCGCTCCTTGAAGATGGGGTACTGTCAGGTTCTGGGCCAGGGTGGTTGTTGGGTTTTGTTTTGACACTTCCGGTTTTTTGTCTCTGCTCGTTTGTTCTATCTTTACCTTATTGGTCTCACCTGTTGCTGAATCACCTGGAGGGTATTTAGCCTGCACTGATCCCGTCCCTGTCATGGGATCGTTTTGGATTATTGTTACAATCGTGTTATTAAAACCTACGATTTGACTACGAGTCCCTGCGTCTGCGCCTGTGTCCTCACCTGCGAGCACAATTGTAAACAGGTATTTTATATAGAAAACCTTTTGGTTGCTTAGAGCTCTAAATATAAAAACAATGCTTTTATATCACTAAGACACAGATGGAGAAGTATATCAACTGGATTAGTAACAGGGTGGCATGTTTAGGTTTAATTAGGTTAAAAACTTACATCACTAGACAACATGAAGCTGTTCATCACATTATTGACCTAAACATGTAAACATATACTTGGCTCTGCGGTTAGGAAACAGTATTTGGGAATCTCTTCATATCAGGAGCCAGCCTGGCCATTGGAACATCGCCACAGCGCCCACCCAGCCTGGGACAGCAACGGGGTCCACTTCACAGCTGTGAGGCTGCAAAGTTTAACTCCAGCTGCCCCAGCAAGGGTGACAACTGCAGCAACATCCACCGACCAAGCCGGCAAGCCCTGGCAGAAAAGATCCCCACAAGAAACACTGGCTCCAGCAAGCTGTTCCATAAAAAAATATAGTTTTGCCATTGCCTTGCATCTCGCAGTTCAAGAGGTTTAGTTTTCCAGTAATGTCGGTCAAAAATGCAAGTTCAGATTCACCAAATTCATATTCACCATATTCAGCAGATATCTCCTCCAATAGCACCTTGAAAATCCTGTGCTGTTTTGCCTTGCAGCTGAGGAAGTTTATGATTTTCACTATAGTAGTCATTATGTGTCTAGGGTAGAGGTAAGATCTTAAGCCCGAGCCCGAGTCAGAACCCGACCCGACCCGACCCGAATTTCGGGCACTAAATGACAATCATTACGTTCGGGTCGGTTCGGGCCGGGCTTCTCTCTCGCTGACTTTTTTAATAAATATATTGTAATGGCTGCAAAGAAGCTCCTTAGGCGGGCGGTTGTCAAACGGCTCTTTATTAATCCTGAACGTCAGAATGGTTACGCACGAACCGAAAGGCACAGCCAGCTTCTTCTTACTCAGAGGGACAACGTTCACCGAACGCACACATCCCCGATATGGAGCAGCAAGAAGTCAAGGATAAACTTAAGACAGGGGAACTGAAAAGTCAAACATGCACCGCCGTGGCTGCACTATTTCTCCGCGTAATGAAGCGAGTGCGCATCAAGATCTGTCTTTCACTCTCTTTGTCTGGCCTCTTATTCTGTGTTCCAGCGTTATTTCATTGTGCAAATGCATTTATCATGATCATAAAAATATGTAGATTATTTTAACGTTAAATCTTGCGTTTTTTTTCTGCCAAAAATACCATGGGATAATTTGAAATTTCGGGTTTGCTTCAGGCTCGGGCCTGCAAGTCAAGTTAATTGGTCGGGTTCTGGCCGGGTTCGGCTTTAATGCCCGCGGACCTGTGTCGGGTCGGGCTGGATTTTTTAGGCCCGAACTTACCTCTAGTCCAGGGCCAATCACTTTTACACATAAGTCCTACTGGTGAATGACGCAGCAGTAATGCAGACATTTTGGAAAGTCTGGGTCAGCTTTACAGTGAGTGATGAAACCTGTTTGTTTATTGATCATAGCAGGAGTCCCGTCTGCAGTCACTGCTGCCAGCTTTACTAATGGTACATTATTCTGCACAAAGACTTTTTCACCATGTTATACATTTCAACTCCTTTTGTAGTTGTTTGTAAGGGCAGTTGTGTCAAGAGTTCTTCTCTTGATGTTGATAAAAACCGACAGCTATGCAGTAATGCTGCTTTCCAGACTCATCACACTGGATGCTAAACCACCTGCACTTTGCAAGATCCCGGTCCAGCTAATTGGCCAAGTTATCAGACATAGCTGACACTTGTCTAGACATTGTAGTGGAAATTAGATCAGTTCCATTTTTCTCATCATTAGGTACAGTGTTATTAATTATCATTATTGCTTGATTGATTTTTAATCTGAAAATGCCTTTTTCTGGATGAGAAATTGAGCAGGTCTAAACAAGGCTTCAGTTGAAGAATTTTTTTTCATGCTATATGCAAAAGTCTCTGTCCTTAAAGCCAACAGATTACAGCCCCCCACCCCCCACCTACAGGCTCCTGTCATGTTAACAGTAGCTTGCAGCTCCAGAAAGCAGAAGGAAGAACGACATTTAACAGCTTACGCAGGGCGTTGCTCGCGGGTTGGTCGCCTGTGCCAGGCGGTCGCACGTGCTCGGGCCCGCTAAATGCTACTTGTAGCTTTAATTAGACTGGTGTTTTTTTGTGTAGTCTGCATTGCAGGTGTCGTGGCTCCATAAACACTCCAGTACAGAAAGAAAACAGAGACCAAAGGTCAAAAACAGGCCTACTGATGACATCTGTACATATTATCTGTTACTGAAGGCAGGAATCCAGCATATTTTTGCAATACAATAGACATGCATATATAGAATCCAGTAAATGCATGATAAAAGATCATAGAAAATACAATACCCCTGTCTCGATCTCTTAAGAGATCCAAAATCAAAAATGAAAAACCTAAAAGAAGAAACCCCACCCCACAATAACAACACACACAAACAAAGCAAAAGAAGGACAAAACATCACAAACACAGTGCCACCGCATCCCCCCACCCCCCTCCACCAACAAACCCAGGACCCCCCTGCTGCCAACAAGGTCATCATTCCCTTTGGGGCCCGGCTGTCAATGGTGGAGGACAGGAGGTGGACGACGAGTGAACCATCAAACAACAACCACACACACAAAACGAATCAAACAACAACCACACACACAAAACGAATCAAACAACAACCACACACACAAAACGAATCAAACAACAACCAAACGCACAAAATAGCAACAAACACAAAAATCACAAAAGATATAATCCCACCTGACCCGACTCACCACAGACCTGAATAAACATTTCACAAAAACACCACAACATGGATGACCTCACAAATGCTGAAATCAAACCAACACAGAAAAGTAGGAGAGAAACTCAACCACCTGATGTTCTTCTCCTCTCCTGAGTCCTACCACTAGGGGCGCTCCAGCCCTATTCTTGAGGAGGAGAACTTTAGGAGCACATGACTCCTGGTGCAACCCGGGGACTATTCTGCCCCTGTGTGGGTTGAGCCTCTGTGGGAAACCGCTGGATCAGCTGCTGCCTGGAGGTCCTGCTGGACCCGTGTCAAAGGTCACTGTGGTTCATCTGCTGCCTGGAGGTCCTGCTGGACCCGTGTCAAAGGTCGCTGTGGTTCATCTGCTGCCTGGAGGTCCTGCTGGACCCGTGTCAAAGGTCACTGTGGTTCATCTGCTGCCTGGAGGTCCTGCTGGACCCGTGTCAAAGGTCACTGTGGTTCATCTGCTGCCTGGAGGTCCTGCTGGACCCGTGTCAAAGGTCGCTGTGGTTCATCTGCTGGAGGTCCTGATGGACCCATGTCAAAGGTCACTGTGGTTCAGCTGCTGCCTGGAGGTCCAGCTGGACCCGTGTCAAAGGTCACTGTGGTTCAGCTGCTCCAATGAAACCAGGTGTCACCTTTGCCTTGGACCCTCACTGCATGCGACGTTCTCTCCACAACTTGGAAGGGTTTGTCCAACATGCTTCTGACCATCTCCATTTGATGACCTTTATCAGCACCCAGTCAAGACCTGCGTCAGTCTCAGTGGGGACTCATTCTGGACTCTTCACCCCCTGTTTGGAGAAAACTGATAAAAAACTATGGAGAGAATTTTAATAATCATTGTGTTATTTGAGCTTCCCGAGCATGGAAACCGTGACGGTGTCCCTGTAAAAAGTTCTGTCTGCTACTCATGTGGGTCAAACTTACTCTCTGAATAACTGAGCATCTGATTGACATCAGAGCAAATGGTAGAGAGTCAACCCCATTTACTTTGGTGTGTGCACAGATTTTACCCAATTCAGTTTTGACTGTGACCTGACTTTGATGGGAAAACCATGATGATGGATGTACTGATTAACCAGACATTTATCACTGATTTGATGTCCTCCCTCTTGGTAGACCACGCCTCTGGTCACCCAGTAAATTCATCCATGCACACCAACACATACCTGTGACCTCTGATGGAGGTCACCATGTCTGGAAAATCAATTCTGATCTCCTCATTCTGCCTCTGGTTTCCACCAGAAACCTCTCTGGTTTTCCTGGTGACATCCCTATATGTATGTTAATCAGTGCTGTATGCGATGGAGATGTCAATGTCCATGCGGGAACCTCCCAAATGGATAAATAAAGTTGTCTGTCTGTCTGTCTGTCTGTCTGTCTGTCTGTCTGTCTGTCTGTCCGTCCGTCCGTCCGTCCGTCCGTCCGTCCGTCCGTCCGTCCGTCCGTCCGTCGTCATATGCTGATCTCAATGCATCCTTGTCATGCCTGAAACAACAACCATCTGTAGAACTCTTTGCTCCCTGTGGACTGCACATCCTACCTGATCTTTTCCTGTTTGTTCCACCGGTTCAGCACACACATGTGTTGTTCCTGTGCTCATTTGGTCTGTGATGTTGATCCCTTTGTGTGTGAATGTGAGCCACTCCCAGGAGTGGGATGTGTGGTCAATATTTGTAATGGGTATTCCATGACTGTGTGCTAGAGTGGTTTGGTTCCTCCAACTGTATGTTAGGTGCATTTGTGATGTCTCATGTCCATGTTGTCTAACATAACGCTTAGGTACATAAGTATTACTCTTCCTCCCCCTTTTGTCTGGAACAGAACAGCGTTTGCTAGATCTTCTGTTCCAGAAACACCAAGAAAGAACGGGCTACTACATATAATCTGGTGTGGCCAGCTCAGAGGCTGCAGCCAGGGTCTATTTTAGTTCAATGACAGCAGTTTCAGCCTCTGTAGTCCAGTGCAGGTCTGCTTTAAGGTTCCTCCTATTCTGCTGTCTGACCATGTCATGGAGTGGTTGGTTCAATCCTGTGTAATTGGTGACGTAATGTCTGCTGCAGCCAGTCAGACCTAAAATGACAAATCAGAATTTCATCCCCATACATGAGAGTGACGTTGGCTTCCAGGGGACAGTCAGAAAGCACCTCCTTTAATACCTGATGGGAAATTCCTGGAGAGAGTGAGAACCCCTGTTGAAAACATGTGTAACACATCTGCTGGTCTCACACGTAAATGAGAAGATGTCTACACTCAGGATGTAGAAGCAGACAGAAAAAAGATAAAACATCAGTGAGGTCAATGCGTGTAAACCAGGAGTGGGAGTGGTCCAGTTCAGCCAGGGCTACGAATGGATTAGGATCAGAAACGGTAGAAGAGCTCAAAATATTATTTACAGCGGGTAAATTGGTGGGTAATTTACCGACCCATCATCTGTGGTGCTCTGAGCCCACAGATGGAAACGAGGGGCATTTTAGAAATCACATTTTTTAATCAAAGTAAAATTATTGGAGTATTGGTTCATAATTCAAATGAAAATCCATTTTTAACTCTCAGTTTCATTTCATATAAAAGTTATATTAAATCTACTGCATTTTCATTCACCTTCATGTTTTTGGGTCAAAGTCAGAAAAAGAAATTGCTAAACAGCCCCCCCCCCCCCCCGAAGCATTATTCATTTTCATTTCCAGGTCTTCATGATTTTTCCTCCAAAATCTCTCCTAAAAATGTCATCTGTCAGTGTCTCATCAGGGCGGGTCCCACCTGACTGAATGGACCAAGTTCCTGGACCTCCAGCTGCATCACTGCTCCTGAACACACTTTTCTGTCTGATTGCAGGTTGAAGGACTGCAGTTTGTCAGAGATCAGCTGTAAAGTTCTGGTCTCAGCTCTGAAGAAAAACCCGTCCAATCTGACAGAACTGGACCTGAGCTACAACAAAATCCTGCTGGATTCAGGAGTTCTTGATCTGTGTGGTTTTCTGGAGAGTCCAGACTGCAGACTGCAGACTCTGAGGTCAGACTCCATGTTTCAGTTGTGTTCACATCAATATGATGACAAAGTTGTGTTAGGACTGAACTGCAGACATGAGGCTCATCAGCTCTGCTCTGTGTCTTTGGTCCAAGAGACTCCTTTAAAGCAGTGCAGAAGCAGCAGCCTCACGTGCACGCTCACATGCACTCTGAGTCCTGCTGTGTTTCAGCAGATGCAGCTGAGAGTCCAAAGGGTTAGGGTGACAGAGTCCTGCTGCAGCTGGATGCTGCTCTGACAGACACATCCTCCACAAACATCCTCACCTTTTCATCCACAAACATCATCACATCATCCATCAAAGCTCCCAGCAGCTTCTGACTCTTCATTCAGAGCTGAAGTCATGCTTGATCAGGGATCAATGTCCAACATTTGCTGCTGACTCTTCCTCATCACTTCCTTCTTCTCTCTGCTTTGATCTGTTGGAGCTGAAAGTCTCTGCTTGAAGGGCTGCAGCAGAGAAGGACTGGAAGATCATCTCCTGAAAACTGGGAGGAAGACTTTCCAGCATCCTGCTGCTGAAATTCTCCCATGATTCAGTGCTGTTTGGAGAAGAGCTGAGCAGAAAGAGGAAGTGGACTTTTTCTGCTGTTGCTGCAGAAACATCAGTTGGTTTGGATGCAGCCACAGGCTGATGTTTGACTTTCACACATCTGGACTTCTTTCCTGAAGCAGCTGCATGTTGTCCTGAATGTTCCTGAATGTTCTTCTTCTCTGCTTCTGCTGGACTCTTCTGATCTGCTGCTGTTGCTTCACATCTTTGGACTTTTTCTAAACTTTCTGATCTTCTTCAGCTCTGAACTCTTTAGAAGAAGTGAAGGATGAAAAACAGGAACTTTGTCTTTAAACTCAACTCTTTCTTCTGGATTCAGGTTGATGGACTGCAGTTTGTCAGAGATCAGCTGTGATGCTCTGGTCTTAGCTCTGAAGTTCAACCCGTCCCACCTGACAGTACTGGACCTGTGGAACAACAACCTGCAGTCTTCAGATGTTCAGCAGCTCCAGGATCTGGTGGAGAGTCCAAACTCCAAACTGCAGACTCTGAGGTCAGTAGAGGGTTGGAGTCAGTCCAGCTGCTTCCAGATGTTTGGTCCTAAAGTTAGTCTGAGAGCAAAGATGCAGAGTTTCCTGTGAAGCTGCAGCTTCTCAGTGAAGCTCTGAGGAGAATGATGACAGGTTTCATTACAACAGTCAGCCAATCAGAGCAGCAGAAGCTCCAACAGGTGAAGATGACAGGAAGCTGCTGCTCTGAACAGGACTGAAGCTCCTGCTGCTCTTTCTGCTGCTGTGCTGCATCACTGACTGACAGACCAGGATCAGGAGACACTCCTTCATCTCTGTCTCTCTACTTTCTGCAGCTTCTGAATCTGATGTTCCTCCTGGAGGAGCAGAGAGGAGCAGCAGCAGCAGCTGGTCTGCAGAGATGTCGTGACTGGACGGTGTTCCTGGGAGGTGGAGAGCAGAGTGATGGAGGAATCAGAGGAAGTGGAGATGAGTGTCAGAGCTGCAGCAGGAACTGATCTGAGATCAGCTCCACTGTCTCTCAGTTATGTTGCTGCAGCTCCCCCAGTGGACTGATGGAGAACTGCACTTCCTCTAATTCTAACTTCTGAAAGGTCACTATGGGGTCAAATTGTGAAGTTTGGTCGTTTCCTGCAAATAAACACTGATATGAATTTGTAACAACAACCAGTAAATAGCTGGTAAACTAACCTGGCTCCAGTTAGTTTCCATTTTAAATAAAAAAGTTTCCTCTTGGTTCAAAGTAAACCTGGACGGTTTCTCTAAACTGATGTGGATGGAGGCCCTAGCTCTAGCTGGAAACACTGCTACAACGTGAAGGGGATTGTCATGGATGGTTACCTCTCAGGTTGGACACGCCCCTGACCAGGTGCCAGTGGTTGTATTGATGATTGAGGATCAGATAGAAGAGTTGGAGCAGCATAGCAGCCCCAGTCTGCAGTCTAACAGTGGTGACATCAGGCTGGGCTCATGGGCTGATTTGGAAGAGAGAGAAACTGTCATCTCCACTTCTTTGTTTTTTCTATACACATTTATCTGAATTATTTCACTTTTTTACGTTTTCTAAAGTCATTTGATGCTGCAGCTACCAGACAAAAACCAACAGAATAAAACAATAAAAATGTAAAAATGTATATGAGAGTCCAACCCCTCTCTAAGGACTGAGTTTCAGAACCCAGGCTATGTCTGGAGGTGAGCCCGACTATATCTAGACGGGATCTCTCAACCTCTCGCACCAGCTCAGGCTCCTTTCCTCCCAGAGAGGTGACGTTCCATGTCCCAAAAGCCAAGTTCCATGACCGGGGTTTGGGCCGCCGAGGCACCCGCCCTCGACTGCCACCAAAACCACAATGCATCGGCCGCTTTTGAGGTCTCCTACGGGTGGTGGGCCCATGGGAAGAGCCCCGGTCACCAGGCCTGTGAGCCCCAACCCCGGGCCTTGCTCCAGAGTAGGACCCGGGTAACGCCAATCCGGGCAACGTAATCGGGTCCTTGCTGTTTCCTTTCATCAGGAGTTCTAAATCGCTCTTCGTCTGGCTCGTCATCCAGGACCGGTTTGCCATGGGAGACCCTACCAGGGGCTTAAGTCCCAGACAGCTTAGCTCCTGGGATCACTCGAGCTCTCAAACTCCATCACATTAAGTTGGGGGTTCACGGGGGATTAGGAGGCAGGAGGTCAATGATCGACTTTGTAGTTGTTTCAGGCGACCTTCGGCCTTGTGTCTTGGACACTCTGGTGAAGAGAGGGGCGGAGCTGTCCACTGATCACTACCTGCTGGTGAGTTGGATTCGCTGGCGGGGAAAGAGGCCGGAAAGACTTGGAAGACCCAAACGTACTGTGAGGGTCTGCTGGGAACGTCTGGCTGAGCCCTTCCCGTTAGGGAAGTCTTTAACTCCCACATCCGGGAGAACTTCAAACAGGTACCGAGGGAGGTTGGGGACATTGAGTCCGAGTGGACCATGTTTTCCACCTCCATTGTCTCGGCTGCTGCTCAGAGCTGTGGTCGCAAGGTCTCTGGTGCCTGTCGCGGCGGTAACCCCCGAACCCGGTGGTGGACACCAGAAGTAAGGGATGCCGTCAAGCTGAAGAAAGAGTCCTACCAGGCTTGGCTGGCCTGTGGGACTCCAGAGGCAGCTGATTGGTACTGGCAGTCAAAGCGAGCTGTAGCCCGGACTGTTGCGGATGCAAAAACTCGGGCCTGGGAGGAGTCCGGTGAGGCCATGGAGAAGGACTATCGGTTGGCCTCGAAGAAATTCTGGCAAACCATCCGCGGCCTCAGGAGGGGAAAGCAGTTCTCCGCAGGCACCGTTTTCAGTGCAGGTGGGGGGGCGTTGACCTCGACTGGGGACATTGTCGGGCAGTGGAAGGAATACTTCGAGGATCTCCTCAATCCCACTGACACGCCTTCTTTTGAAGAAGCAGAAAATGAGGACTTTGGGGGGAGGCTGTCTATTACCCGGGCTGAAGTCACTGAGGTATTCAACGAGATCCTCAGTGGCAAGGCCTTGGGAGTGGATGAAGTCCGCCCTGAGCACCTCAAGTCTCTGGATCCTGTGAGAGTGTCTTGGCTAACATGTCTCTGCAGCATTGCGTGGCAGTTGGGAACTGTAACACTGGACTGGCAGACAGGGGTGGCGGTTCCCCTCTTTAAGAAGGGGGACCGGAGGGTGTGTTCCAACTACTCCTCACCCTCTCTGGGAAAGTCTATGCCAGGGTACTGGAGAGGAGAGTCCATCCGATAGTCGAACCACAGATTCAGAAACATCAGTGCGGTTTCCGTCCTGTTCCTGGAACAGTGGACCCACTCTACACCCTATCTAGGTTGCTGGAGGGATTGTGTGAGTTCGCTCACCCAAACCATATGTGTTTTGAGGATTTGGAGAAGGCGTTCGACCGCGGGGGCCCTTACTGAGAGCTGTCCGGTCTCTGTATGACCGGAGTAGGAGCTTGGTTCGCATAGCCGGCAGTAAGTCAGACCTGTTCCCGGTCCATGTTGGACTCCAGCAGGGCTGCCCTTTATCACCGGTTCTGTTCATAGTTTTTATGGACAGATTTTGTAGGCGCAGCCAGGGGCCGGAGGGGATCTGGTTTGGGGACCACAGGATTTCCTCTCTGCTTTTTACAGATGATGTTGTCCTGTTGCCATCTCTCGGTGGTGGTGTGTCCCTGTCCCTGTCCCAGGTGGAGGAGTTTAAATATCTTGGGGTCTTGTTCACGAGTGAGGGAATACCGGAGTGTGAGATTGACAGGCGAATCGGAGCGGCGTCCGTAGTTATGCAGTCGCTGTATCGGTCTGTTGTGGTGAAGAGGGAGCTGAGCCAAAAAGCAAAAAAAGCATCTCTCGGCTGGCCTGGGAATGCCTCGTAGTCCCGCCAGAGGAGCTGGAGGAAGTGGCCAGGGTGAGGGAAGTCTGGGCATCTCTGCTTAGACTGCTGCCCCCGAGACCTGGTCCTGGATAAGCGGAGGAAGATGGATGGATGGAAATGTATATGAAATAGACATTAAAAACTAGTTTGAATGATGTTTTTCTGCGAAAAGTTGATTGAATTAGTGATGAACAGAAGCACAAATACAGAAAGACATCCTCAGCGGGGGGGTTACCAGCAAACAGCACCTTTAGCCAAAATAGATCCAGATGTGAGAATCAAACACTCCTCTACACACTGAAGCAAGCAGCTCTACAAAAGGTTCTGGTTCTGTTTGGAAGAGGAAAAATCCCAGCAGAACTTTAGTCATCAACAAGTTTAGGAAAACGTCTCTGCTGCAGAACACAGGAGAACCAAACCAACTCATGTGTCTGTGTGGGACTGGAAGTTCAGAAAAGTCCTCATGG
This sequence comes from Oryzias latipes, assembly GCF_053564925.1. Taxonomy (NCBI): domain Eukaryota; kingdom Metazoa; phylum Chordata; class Actinopteri; order Beloniformes; family Adrianichthyidae; genus Oryzias; species Oryzias latipes. The sequence continues at coordinate 3,728,714 of NC_136238.1, forward strand.
CTTTGAGATGCTTTTTGGGAACAAACAGATCCCAGAGTGGAAAGCCCACACCATGACAGCGCCGCCTCCTTTAAGGCTGGAAGCTACATCTCCAAAATACACTTTGGTGGCTGTTTTGGAGCAGATGAGAACTTTTTCAAACGGTAAAAACGTCTGCAGCTAGAAAAGTACAACTCTGTTGAACAACGGACTTTAATTTTGAAAATTACAATGACTTGGTTTCATTTAAAGTAGATTTATACATGTGTGTATTTGTTATTTACAATGATGTACTTATTGCAAACCTGAAAGTGAATCCTTGGAAAATGACATCATGTGCAATAAAGTTTGAATGATTGAATAAATAAATCAATAAATAATCAACACAGAGTTCTGTGTGTCTGCAGGATGTTTGTATGCATTTATACATGCCAACATATCCCAGAATTCCCTGGTTTCAGCACCATCATGTTTTAAAAACAACTTTATTCCACAAAAAGGAAATAAATCCAGTAGAAAACATCAAACTAAAGCTTGGTGGGTGATGCTAAAGCTGCTGACGCCCTCTTTTTAGATTTGATTATTATTGAAATATAATCATTACAAACTCTCAGACACAACCACACAATGATGCAAGGCACAGCTCTACACACACAAAACAACGTCTACATGTCTAAAAATCTAGAAATCTTTCAGCATCAATGACATTTCAAGGCATTTAACAATCTGGACTCTAGATCAGTAACTATTCCAAATGTCATCAATAAAGGATTTGAGTTCTGAATCCATTCAATGAGGAGAAATACAGTCTGACTTCAATTTCAAACACAGTCAATTCAGATGATCTGTTTTCATTTGGATGCATTTCTTTCATTTTGGGGACTACGGGCCATTTGATGAATTTCCATAGTTGATCACCTGATGTGTCTGTTATTTTAGATTGATGATACTTTACTGTTAAAGTCATGGTAGAATTGACCTTTAAAGGATTTGTTTACATATTTATCATCACATTTTTCAGTGATTTTTATTTCATCTATGACTAAATTTGGTAGTTTAATTTGAACATTGGAAGACAATATTCTATTTCTTATTAAATGGATTAAAGCAATTGGAATTTCTCTGCAGGTTTTCTGAAATTCCTTGGTTGAACATTAAATATCAAATTGACTTTTGAAGTCTCTTCATTGAAGAATTTCTCCATTTGAATCAAGAACATCGTTTCCAAAATGATCTTGAGGTCAAACCAATTCTGCTGAAACATTGTCTTCCTGTTTGTGGTCATTACTCTGTTGTTCCACAGGGGGGCGCAGTGAGGCCAAAACTAGGACTACATAGCATTTTCCACTGGAAAAGTACTTGTTGGTGAAATTCTGAAATCTTTAGAGGAAGTTTGGAAATTTCAAAGTCACATCAACAAAAAATCTAATCCAGCGACTTTTTTGAAGATGATTTGGGGAAAATGAAACCAGAATGATTCAGGATTAGCTATAAAGTCTTTAAACATTTGATTCTAAAAGTTCCAACCATTGATTCTAAATCAATCGTCTTGACACCTCCCTAATTATATTCCTGAATTAGTGGAGATTTTCTGATGAAATGGGTCTTATTTCCCCAAATAAATGTATAAATAATTGAGTATTCGTTTAATTCTTTGGATTAATGTGGAATCAAACCTGCAGGAGGCACAGCAGCTGCAGTTACCAGTGACGTCCACGAGAGAAGAAATGTCCATGTCCTTCATGTTGAACGTCTTTCTCTGTCATCAATTCACTTGATTTCTGATTTCATGCTCAACATTTTAAGCTGATGTCTTTGTGTCTCAGCCTCTAGGGGGGTATTCCAGGAAGCATGTTTAAACTTGCCTGACTTTAAGCCTGAACTCTGGCTTTGTTTTATTTGTTTAATTCTTTGGATTAATGTAGAGAGATTGTCGCGGATATATTAATGTTGAAATTCCTTCTGATTTGGAGAACAAGTTTCCTCCAAAAATGGTTCAATCTCTGATAAACTGCAGCAGCAGATCACAGCAGCAGGTGGCAGACATTACCCATAATAAGCAAACTGAAAAGAGGAGACTTTTTGACGTGGGATTCCAAAGCAGATTTTGGTAGAACGTGATAATTCTCTTTTTTAGCGTAAAGCTATTCAAGTTATGAACTGACCAATCAGATGCTTCAATAAAAGTAGGTGGAGCCTGCTGGCCCCCCACATCTAACATTGAAAACGTTTGACAGATTTCGAGTAGCCCGCTTTCAAGTGGTAGGGGTGTGGCCTTCCAACAAGCTGACTCCTGATTGGCCAAAAAGTAGTTGTGGTAGAAGCCTTGACTCAGACCGACTCGGACCAATCAGTGCTACGACTTGGAGCAGGAAGTGAACCATCTTCATGGTGATGTCACACTCTGAAAGCTCTTCATGAACACTTCAAACCATTTCTTGGAGGAAACATTGAAGATTGTTTCTAAGAGTGATGCTGAAAAACTCATCCATGCATTTGTTACGTCTAGACTGGATTACTGTAACTCCTTGTTAGCAGCGTGTCCTAAGAGTTCCTTAAGAAGTCTCCAGCTTGTTCAGAACGCAGCTGCTAGATTGTTAGCAGGAACTAGCAGAAGAGATCACATCACTCCTGTGTTAGTTTCACTTCACTGGATCCCAGTTGATCCTAGAATCAAGTTCAAGATCCTCCTGTTAACCTATAAGGCCTTACATGGAATGGCCCCGTCCTATATTAAGGACCTCATAGTCCCTTACCATCCAATCAGAACACTTCACTCACTAAATGCAGGACTGCTTGTGGTTCCTAGAATTGGTAAAAGTACGGTTGGAGGTAGAGCGTTTAGCCACCAAGCCCCTGTCTTATGGAATAAACTCCCAGCTCATGTAAGAGAGGCCGACTCAGTTTCTACATTCAAAGTTAGACTGAAAACATTCCTCTTTGGACAGGCTTATTGTCAGACTAGTTAGTATTCAGAGATTATTTAACTTAATGTTAAGTTGTTTAAATTAAACTTAATAATAACTATTTCTTTTAAAAGGCTGCTAGAAGTTGAAGCTGGGGTAACTATGGTGCTCTGGGGTTCTGTCCTCTTTTCTTTTCTACTTCTACCCTTCCTCTCCTCTATTCTTGATCATAATTTATCATTTAGTTCTCCATGCCTCTGTTTGGTGCAGTGATTCATGTATTGTCCCTCTTTTCCTCTCCCCTCCTGGGGAGTGGGAGTGCTTCCAGACTCCAGTTGGCTCATCCGTGCTCCAGTTCCTGACCGAGTACCTCGTCTCTGCTCCTGCTCCTACACCTGGCTGTGGTTCCTGCCTCTGGCTCGACTCGCGCCTTTGACTGTCCCCACAACCACGGCTGGATGAAGCTCGTCTGCTGGACTTTATATATGTAGTTGTAGATTTAGATAAGTTAATTCTTCTCTAAGAGTTCTGGTAAATCGCCTGTCCGTCCTGGGGGAGGATCCCTCCTTCATGTGGGCACCCCTGAGGTTTCTTCGTTTTTTCCGGAATCCGGTTTTTTTGGGAGTTTTTCCTTACCGCGAAGGGGGGTCTAAGGGCAGGGATGCCAGTATAGCTTAGTCAGTTTGTTAGTTCATTTTAGTATTTTTCTATTGAACTCTTTGTATTCGTGATCCTTTTGAGTTCATGTTTTACTTCGAAGCCAATCGAGACGACTGTTGTTGTGATTTTGGGCTATACAAATAAAATTGAATTGAAATTGAATTGAATTGAAGATCAGGATCATTTCTCCCAAACATGAATCTTCTTGACTCCTCCTTTCTAGCAGAGAATTGGCAGCGCTCCTCCTCCTCCTCCTCTTCCTCCTCCTCCTCCTCCTCCTCCTCCTCCACCTCTTCCTCCTCCTCTTCTTCCTCCTCCACCTCTTCCTCCTCCTCCTCCTCTTCCTCTTCCTCTTCCTCCTCCTCTTCCTCCTCCTCCACCTTCTCCTCTTCCTCCTCCTCTTCCTCCTCTTCGTCCTCCTCTTCCTCCTCCTCCTCTTCCTCCTCCTCTTCCTCTTCCTCCTCCTCCACCTTCTCCTCTTCCTCCTCCTCTTCCTCCTCTTCCTCCTCTTCGTCCTCCTCTTCCTCCTCCTCCTCTTCCTCCTCCTCCTCCTCTTCCTCTTCCTCCTCCTCTTCCTCCTCCTCCACCTCCTCCTCTTCCTCCTCCTCCTCATCTTCCTCTTCCTCCTCCTCTTCTTCCTCCTCCACCTCTTCATCCTCCTCTTCTTCCTCCTCCACCTCTTCCTCCTCCTCCTCTTCCTCCTCCTCTTCCTCCTCCTCTTCCTCCTCCTCCACCTCCTCCTCTTCCTCTTCCTCCTCCTCTTCCTCCTCCTCCACCTTCTCCTCTTCCTCCTCCTCTTCCTCCTCTTCGTCCTCCTCTTCCTCCTCCTCTTCCTCCTCCTCCTCCTCCTCCTCCTCCTCTGCCTCCTCCTCCTGCTGTCAGAAATTGTTGCTGAGTGAGGACGAGTGTAGGTGGCTCTCCATGAACAGCTGGAACTCTTCTTCCTCCAGTGGAGGCAGTCTTTGAATTCCATCCTGCTCTAGGATGGCATCAATGTTTTGGTGGCTGGAGGGATTTTCCCCAAACACATTGTTGACAGCTGTGCTGTCTGTTGCAATGTTTTGGAGCGTCCCTCTGTCCAGAGTTCAGATGGTGTGCCATTATTTTCTGGAGGTTCCAGGCCTGTCTAAACTGCTCCAGTCTTTGTGGAATTTCAGGAAGAGAAACAATCTGCAGTGAAAGTCTGTGGACATCATCATCTGGGTTTAGAAGCTCTGAATCCTCTAAGGAGTAGAACATGAGGTCAAAGTGCTGCAACACATGCAGAAATACATCACGCCAAAGGCCTTCAATGCTCTGATGGTGAACGGATCGTCCGGTTCTGAATCCTCTGTGTTCAAGTCCTTGAAGTAGATGCATGAATAAAGCCACCAGGATGTTTTCAGCACCATGGTCAGCTCTGACTCTTGATGGTAGGGCATAGAGGCATGTTGCTTTCAAACACGGAGAAAGCTCTGTTGTGGCACGATTGTCTGTGCTGCAGTTGAGGGAAGTCATCAGACGGGAGGATCCATCAATTGAACCATGAATCCCAAAACCCATCTAGAAAGGTTGAAAACCAAATATTACTGGAAGATTCTAAGACTATTGACAGTCGTCTGGAAACAATAGAGCTGGAAACTTTTTCTACTTGCTGAAGTTATTTTCAAAATCTAAAAAAAGGATGACAAGTATGGTGATAATAACCTTAGGAGACGCATGTTCCCATCAATGTGCCACAAACTATTGGGGTAAGGTACATGATAAACACGTCCTGCAACTGTCTGGCTCCATCTCCTTGCAGCAGCAGTAGGATTGACCCGTGTCAACATCTCACGCACCCTGGACCGTGTAACAAGCACACCCTGTGCACGCAACAGGGCTCTGATCATCTGCAACAGATTGGTCCAAATATCTCCATTGGCATGATATTCCCAAAACAATAGCAGACAAATGTGAATGAAATCAATACATTATATAACAATTATATTAATACTAATGATAAAAATAACTATAGAGTTGCTTAATGCCAGTAAATGGTGGTCTAATTATTTGATGGTTTCTATACTGTTTATGGCAGAAGAATATCTGATCATTTAACATGTTCAATGATCAGATATTCTTCTAGATCATAAATTTAGTAAATGGACTTAAACAGAAATAAAGGTAGAGTAGTGGTCTGGGTTGAAACATTCCCAAAGTGAAGCATTCAGGTGTTTCTCTGAAAAGCATAGATGTTCAAAACGGCCGGACTTCCCCTTTAATGTTAATGCATCTGATCAAACCTGAATCCAGTGACAGACTCACCTGAACTAATGCGCCTGACAGACAAACGTCTGTCTTCCCCAGCATGGACAACTGCCTCTATTACAGTTTGCAGTTGGAGTTCATTCTTTGTGTCTGCTGATAGCAAATGCTCAATTCTTCCCAGATTTCTGCCCCAGTTTTCAATAGAACCACCTTCTCTCTCTCCACAAATCCCCTGTGTGAGGGCTGGCTGAATTTCAGGCCATTTTCTGCTGTTTTGTTCCATTCCAGCCAACGCCATGACTGCTTCTTTCTGCTTCTGTTCAGAGAAATAAGGACATGATCCCCTTCCCATTGAAGGGAAATGGCGTATTTATGGAGATCTTCAATAGACGTTTGAGATCTCTGTAACTTTCATTCTGAATTTCATTCTAAACTGAATGACAGATATCTGCAATTGTCATTTCAGATGTGAGGAGTTGAATGTGGTTTTCAATGACGTCATTGCAGATATCTGTCATTCACTTTGGCCTCGTCATGCTAAACAAACATCTGCACAGACGTGACGCTGGAACGCGCAGCTGAACCCCCCCCCCCCCCCCCCGCATTCTGATGGAATCTTCCTGCTGCCTCCGTGGTTTTGATGCCTTTAACTAGATTCTTGGAGCAGATTGTTGAGATGGATCACAGGTTTTCTGATGGCTCTGGAGCTCTGCCTGATCCCGCGCTCCGCGTGCACCTCATCCAAAAACAGCTGGGACCTTATTGACACAGCGCCCCCTACAGACTGAAACTTTCCTTTTCCTCTTTTAGTTTATTTACTTACTTAACTTCGTTTTCTCTCAAATTTAACAGGATGTACTTTAATACATTTTTACTTTAGATTTTTATTTGATTTTTATCTTTGTGCTTTTTTCTATTTTTATTTGCTTTTATAATAAAAACTACTTGAAGCATCAGTTTCCTCTGGTTTGACCTAACAATGTCAAAGTAGACAAAGATTGTATCTTTATTACACAATTGTTTTGATTATTAGCTAAATTCCATATTCATAAAGCCAAATGGTTGAACTCCAAACCTAAATTCCAGCATTTTTGGAGTGAAATCAATCAGTACAGTACAATTATCAATAATCTGCAAAACCAAAAGGAAATTCCAAATAAAAATGATTTTTGAAAATTTTAAAATTAATTAAACCCCAAAGGTTTTTGAACGGATGTTTCCTTTTCTCTTATGTTGTATATGGATGTGTATATATATAATTAATTTTTTTTATGTTTCATATTTTTCTGCAATATGTACACATTTCAATTATTGCTTTGTATTTTTTTATAAATCATTTTCCATTGGCGGACGGGAATCAAACCTGCAGGAGGCACAGCAGCTGCAGTTACCGGTAACTGCCACAAGAGGGCGCCAAACAGCTGCATATTCCAATCTGCTGCCTGGAACAAACGTCAACACTTTCCATTCAACGACCGACCAGAAGAGCATTTCAAATCTATCCAAATACCTTCTGGACTGAGTACGACGGAGTATTAGGGCCACACAAAAAAAAAAAAAGTTAGAGCCACCAAAAAAAAAAAAAAGTAAAATTACGAGATTTTATCTCGTAAATTTAGGAGATAAAAACTCGTAAATTTACGAATTTTTATCTCATAAATTTACGACTTAAAATATCATAAATTTACGAGAAAAAAGTCGTAGATTAAGGAAAAAACACCGAAGTTGTCCGTTTATCGGAACCTAGCTTGAAGATGAAGTATGTGGAGCCTTTTGTGAAGCTTCATTTCCGGATTATTATAGGTTTAAAACAAAGAGATTCTGAACCTTTTGGCGACTCAAAATCAGATTATTTTCCGTGTAGCAGTCTTTCCGGGGTTCAGTGTCAGTAAAGCGGAGTTTAATATGTAAAATAAGGAGCTCAGAGACACATTTGGGTGTAGACAATCGCTGCAGCCTTTATTCTCCTTTTCATTCACATATCCTGAAGTTCATCTGTCACATTACGTCATGAACCTGTCATCCCAACACCAATGCGGAAGTAAACAGTGTTACAAACGCCCCCTCCTGCAGATGAAATGTCCCGTTTCAGCATAAAACAATAAAGAGGAATGAAAATAGTGTTTTATATTAGCTTTGGAACGTTGAAAATGCCAAAAAAAGTGCTCCTCCTTTTGTGTGACGGAAGCGTCACACAAACATAGAGATCTTGTCTTTGGTGGAGGAAGAAAGGATTCAAGCGAACAGCTGCAGGGACACCGACGACGGCTTCGTCGGGCTGCAGAGATCCTGCAAACCAACCATCAATAAATACAACTTTAATGAATCGTTAATCAAACAAATGACTTTCCAGACATTTGGAACGTTATCAATAAACATACAGCTCACCTGTTCAACAAAGTTTAGTCGGTCTTCTCTGCGGCTGCACGGCGTTCACCTGCTGCTATGCATGCTCAATTCCACTGTAATCTCCTAAAATTACGAGTTTTTTTCTCCTAAATTTACGAGTTTTTATCTCCTAAATTTACGAGTTTTTATCTCCTAAATTTACGAGTTTTTATCTCCTAAATTTATGAGATAAAATCTCGTAATTTTACTTTTTTTTTTTTTTTGGTGGCTCTATTTTTTTTTTTTTTTTTGGTGGCCCTAATACTCCGTCGTAACTGAGAGACTCTGGTGGTTGTGAAGTAATTTTGAGAAGTGTTTCTGTTTTTTCTACTTTTTTTTATTTAGGTTCTATCAGTTTGTAGGTAGATAGAAGCCTTGGCTTCACCAGACACCTTTTTCTGTTCATGTTGTTCAATGTTTATGTTGATGTTTAAGTTTGTGTGTTTAACATAACCAACATAAATGTCTCTCTCTCTCTAAAAAAGTTCCCGCCTTTCTGCCAATCTGAGAGGATTTTTCGAGTAAGCCCTGGTTGAGCAGTTCTGCAGGCTGCAGCCAGGGGTGGTTGGATTTTTCTGCAGCGTGTTGATCTGTAAACTATTTTATTTTGAAAAAACAGACGTGCTTCTTAATTCTTTGTTTTAATGTGAAAGTCCTGACCAACATCCTTTTTTAGTGTCTTACAGTTAAAGTTTATTTCTGTTTTAAGAGTCTAAAGACAGGAAAGTAACTTTTCAAAATAAAAGCTGAGGTTCCACTGATGCAGAACAGGTTTAGTGCTGCACTTTGTGTTAAAGAACCTGCAGAACCGACAGAACCTTACTCCATGAAGAGCTGTGATGACAAACAAACTCCGTCTTGGAGCTCAAACTCTCACAGATCAGACGTTTCTTCTAGTCGTCCTCCAGGTTTGCTCACATCTCAGGAGGATCTTCTTCTACTTCTCAGATCTTCTTCATGGTTTCATGGAGACTGTGATCAGATGGGTGGAGAAAGTCGTCTCCACCCTCCTGGAGGAGAAGCTGCAGAACCCGTGCTGTGATCCTAGAACCTCCAACAGACTCTCAGCTGATGAAACGGCCTCTTTAGCAGAGAGCAGAACGTTGATCTGATCTGTTGGAACCCACTCCATCCTGAAGCTGCACTGCTGAGTTCCTGTCCACCAGGGGGCAGCACTCCTTCATTCCAGCTGCAGGAAACCTTGATGTTCTGCAGAATCTGCAGCCGTTCAAACACTTCCTGTTACTGAGGAACAAAGACGTCATTCAGGAATGTGGTTCTGCTGCAGAACATTCTTCCAGACTAAAGCAGAGAAAAAGTCCCACAGAGCATCTGGAAGATCCACATTCTTTCAGTCAGAGCTGCTCTCAGGCTCAGACTCTTGTTCCAAACAGTCTGAATGTTGATGTTTGTGTCAGCAGTAAAGAGGTCAGAGGTCAGACCAGAGCTGTCAGTCAACAATGTGATCAGAAAATAATATTAATAAACTTTATTTCTATAACACCTTTCAAGATAAAAATCACAAAGTGCTTCACAGTAAAACACAGAAAATAAAAAAGATGTTTTTAGCTGCTTTTTAAAGAAACACTGAGTCTGCAGATCTGAGAGGAAGGGAGTTCCAGAAGGATGGAGCCGCTGCTGCAAAGACGCTGTCACCTTTAGTCTGTAACAACCAGCAGACCCTGGTCACATGACCTCAGGGACCTGCTGGGAGTGGACGGCTGCACAAAGTCTTTTCTATAGACCGGTGCTTGGTTATTTAGAGCTGTGTGTGTTAAAACCAGGATTTTAAATGCACTCTGTAGTGGATGTGGAGTCAGTGCAGCTGGATTAACAACGTGGAGACGTGTGAAAACTAGGATGATTTAGTTAAAAGCCTTGCAGCAGCGTTCTGGACAACCTGGAGAAGTTCTAGAGACTTTCTGCTTAAACATGTGAAGATGGAGTTACAATAATCAAGACGAGAAGATATAACAGCCTGGATGAGCATCTCCATCTCAGAACGAGACACAACTGGACTCAGTTATGTAATGTTTTTAAGATGATAAAAACAAGAACGAACAAGTGACCCGACATGAGAGTCAAGGGATAAAACCGGGTCTAGAGTCACGCCGAGGTTCTGACAGACGGCTTGATAGAGGAAGCAAGAGGACCGAACCACTAGACTATCTGGGGGGGGGGGGGCAACTGTCAGGGGCACAGACTAGAACCTCAGTTTTAGCTTCATTTAGGTGGAGAAAATGATCATTCATCCAACTCTGGACTGAATCCGGACACCTGCATAAAATCTGTATTTTAGAAACATCCTGGGGTTTAAAAGACACAAAAAGCTGAATATCATCAGCATAAAAATAATAAGAAATATCTTTAAAAGAACTTAAAATATGCTGCAGAGGCAGCAGATAAAAATATCAACAATAAAGGTCCCAAAACTGAGCCTTGTGGGACACCAGAAATGAGGGATGCAGAGGGCTTAAACTTTGAAAAACAACAGACAAGGATCTACCAGTCAGGTAAGAGCAAAACCAGTTTAACGCAGAACCGGACACCCCAACCCAGTTTCTTAGCCTGTCCAGGAGGACATAGTGGTCAACAGTGTCAAAGGCTGTGGTCAGGTCCAGTAACAGTAGCACAGAGGATTTTCCTGCATCACTCTGTATCAGGATGTCATTAGTGACTCTGAGTAGGACTGTTTCAGTTGAGAGAGTTCTGCCAAAACCTGACTGAAACTGATAGAAAATGACATGACTGTTGAGAGCAGGTGTAAGTTGTTTAGCAACAACTTTATCTAAGAATTTGGACATGAATGGAAGATTAGAAATAGGTCTAAAACTGCTTGCGAGGGAGCACAGGCTACCTTCTCTGCTGCAGGCAAGAGCAACACAGGAAGACAAGTAAAAGAAAATACAATGATGGTCAGAAATAAAAATGTCCTCAGAAAAAATAGTCAATATGCACACTTAAGGTAAAAACAAGGTTGAGTGTGCCACCTTAACATGTGTGGACCCAGACATATGCTGAATACACTGAAAAGAGTCCATGGGACTCTGAAACCTCTGGGTAAGGTTTTAGCAAAGATGGAAACATTCCCAGAGAATCTAGGAATGTTCCATCAAATCAGAACAATGTTGATGTCTGCAGATCAATTCCTAAAAGCTGATGATGTGTTTGAGCTGAAAGGAACATTTCTGCTTTGAACAGACGACCATGAAGGCATCAGAGCTCCTGCTCCAAACTCCAACATGTGATGAAACAAGCTGACAGTTGATCTGACCGCTGAAAACAGCTGAGAAGATCGTTGGTGTCCCTCTCACGGGCCTCTGGGACATTTATCACTCCCGCTCAACCGCAAAGCCATCAGGATTGCAGGGGACCCCTCACACCCATCACAGTGTCACTCCTCCTACTGCCATCAGGGAGGAGACTGCAAAGGCTGCAGGCCAGAACCAGCAGACTAAAAGACAGTTTCCTCCATCAGGCGATAAGGACACTCAACTCCCTCCCTGGCCTCCCCCCTCTGCCCCCTCCTCTCCATGCTACAAACTCACATTGAAAACTTTCACACCAGAGGATCTGGAGGGGGCAACTGTCAGGAGAACTGACTAGAACCTCAGTTTTAGCTTCATTCAGTTGGAGAAAATTATCATTCATCCAACTCTGGACTGAATCCAGACACGTGTAAAACCTGTATTTTAAAAACATAATGGGGTTTAAAAGACACAAAGAGCTGAATATCATCAGCATAAAATGATAAGAAATATCATTAAAAGAACTTAAAATATGGTGCAGAGGCAGCAGATAATCAACAATAAAGGTCCCAAAACTGAGCCTTGTGGGACACCAGAAGTGAGGGATGCAGAAGAGGACTTAAACTTTGAAAAAACAACAGAAAAAGATCTACCAGTCAGATAAGAGGAGGACCGAATACAGTAAATCCTTGTTTTTCACGGGGGTTAGGTTCCAAAAAGAACCTGTGATAGGCAAAATCCGTGAAGTAGATACTTTTGTTTTGTTTTTTTATTATTATACAATTAAATGTCACGGTGCCTCTGCCTGCCTCGCCCCCGTTGCTCTCCTCGGGACTTCACCAGCTGCTTCCACTTCATCCTCATCAGTCAGCTGCTCTTAAGGAGTTCCTGCTCATACAGCCTACGCCAGTTCGTTACCCCTAACGGTGACTACGCCTGGTCTGCCTGCTCATGCCTTGTGTTCTCTTGCCTTGCTTATTACTGACTCTATGCCTTCCTGACTCAGGATTCCTCTCGACGAAGACCCACTGTGCTGAAGTCCCCAGCCGCTTACCTGTTGCCTCGACGAAGTCCGGAACCGCAGAGCCGCAGTTTAACCTCCAGCCATGCCACAGGCCTCGCTCTTGCCTGATTGATTCTGCAACCCAAGCCTTGACATTAAAACCAATTTACCAAGTCAAATACTCCTGTGATCATTCTGGGTTCCAGCGTCTGGGTCTGCCTTACCTGAACACTATGACAGAATGGACTGGCCATACTCCAGACCCAGCTGACCCAGATGGTCTCCGTTACGCAGTAAGCCAACAAGGGCTCACTCTGGCCCGGGACACCAAGCCGATGCTCTCTCGCAAATCGCCACAGCCCAACAAGAACTTTTTCAACGCCTTGACAGTATGTCACACGCTTTATTGGAAATTACTGGTCAAACCTCCGCCTCCATTCCCGCAGTGACCACCGCCACTTCCGGCAACAACCCTGTTTCTGCTCCTGTCATGACGTCAGAGAACTTCCGCCTCCAGCCAGAACCATTCCACGAGGATGTGGAGGCATGTGGGGGTTTTCTCCTCCAATGCCAGCTTCTCTTCCAACAAGCTCCACGTCACTACTTCTCGGATCACAGTAAGATCACTCTGATCGTAAATTCCCTACGCAGCAAAGCCCTACAATGGGCCCAGGCCTTTCTGGCAGCCAATCCCATTTCTCACCTGTGTATCAGCTGTGTTTCTTCGGGGGAAGAACATAGTGATAGGCAGTTGTCGCTCTTTTTTCTTCTTTTAAAAAAGATCCTTATGCACCGACATGCCACTATGTTGGAGAACTGTAATGAACGGCTCATCGAAGGGTCCCCATTAAAAGCTGTTTTACGTACGTGTACATATTAAACTGCAACCTTATTGACGCACAGGTAGAGAAGAAGCGGAGTGACTTTTTAGCCAATCAGAATGCAGAACACAATGCACGATGCAAATTCGTGAAGTAGCGAAACCGTGAAAAGTAAACCGTGTTATAGCGAGGGATCACTGTATCCCAACCCAGTTTTTTAGCCTGTCCAAGAGGCAGCAGCACAACAATAACACACAACTCTCATTTACACTCACACTCCATCATAAAAAGAAAGTCTTAAATGAAGCATTTACAGTTGGAAAGCTTTGTCTCACAGTCATTCACGTTTTTTTATTGCCTCCAACGGCTGTTCTGACTTGTTAACATTCAGATTCAATCTGCTCAGTTCTGAGCTTTAGCAGAGGAGAACGATCATCTAAATCCTGAAAACAACTAATTCCTAAACAGAAAACCTTGATGTTCTGCAGAATCTGCAGCCGTTCAAACACTTCCTGTTACTGAGGAACAAAGACGTCATTCAGGAATGTGGTTCTGCTGCAGAACATTCTTCCAGACTAAAGCAGAGAAAAAGTCCCACAGAGCATCTGGAAGATCCACATTCTTTCAGTCAGAGCTGCTCTCAGGCTCAGACTCTTGTTCCAAACAGTCTGAATGTTGATGTTTGTGTCAGCAGTAAAGAGGTCAGAGGTCAGAGCAGAGCTGTCAGTCAACAATGTGATCAGAAAAGATGGAAACATTCCCAGAGAATCTAGGAATGTTCATCAAATCAGAACAATGTTGATGTCTGCAGATCAATTCCTAAAAGCTGATGATGTGTTTGAGCTGAAAGGAACATTTCTGCTTTGAACAGACGACCATGAAGGCATCAGAGCTCCTGCTCCAAACTCCAACATGTGATGAAACAAGCTGACAGTTGATCTGACAGCAAAGGAATGGATGAGGAAGACAGACGAGGAGGAAAGTCTCTGCAGAGCTGAAAGAGCACAGGAAGAGAAAACAGACTCAGGTGGTTGGAGGAAGATCAGCAGGTATGAGGTGGAGAAGAGAAACACCTGAAGATCCTGATCCTTGGAGGGAAAACAGAGATTTGGAGCTTTGGAGAGATCAGTGGGACTCTTTTTCTAAACTTCCTGCAGTCATCAAAGTGTCAAACTAAAGTGTTTTTCTGCTCTTCACATCTTTCTCTCTGTTGGAATCTGTCAGAGTTTTTCCTGGAAGCTCTGACACATCTGGAAGATCCACATTCTTTCACTTTGAGCTTTTCTTTGGGATCAAATCTCTGCCTCCAACGGCTGTTCTGACTGATGATCAGAAGGAGCTGTTTCCAGGAAATAGTCAGGCCCCTCCCTTCAGCTCCATCAGGAGTTTCTGCTTCAGTGTCAGTAGATGACAGATGAGGGGGGGTCATGCACGTCTGGAAGGGGGAGAACAGAAAGCAGAAGGTCACATGACCTTCACTGACATCAACTATCTGTCAATCTGACAGCTTGAAGCTCCGCCCCTCCTCCCAGTGACTGTCAGGTTTCTGGTTGAACTTGTTTCTGTCTTTAGTTTCTATAAGGCTCACAGATCTCAGACGTGGAAAACTGCATTTTTTCACCTGTTCAATATTGCTAAGATCAGAAATCTACTTTCTAAGAGTGATGCTGAAAAACTCATCCATGCATTTGTTACGTCGAGGCTGGATTACTGTAACTCCTTGTTAGCAGCGTGTCCTAAGAGTTCCTTAAGAAGTCTCCAGCTTGTTCAGAACGCAGCAGCTAGATTGTTAGCTGGAACTAGCAGAAGAGATCACATCACTCCTGTGTTAGTTTCACTTCACTGGATCCCAGTTGATTCTAGAATCAAGTTCAAGATCCTCCTGTTAACCTATAAGGCCTTACATGGAATGGCCCCGTCCTATATTAAGGACCTCATAGTCCCTTACCATCCAATCAGAACACTTCACTCACTAAATGCAGGACTGCTTGTGGTTCCTAGAATTAGTAAAAGTACGGTTGGAGGTAGAGCGTTTAGCCACCAAGCCCCTGTTTTCTGGAATAAACTCCCAGCTCATGGAAGAGAGGCCGACTCAGTTTCTACATTCAAAGTTAGACTGAAAACATTCCTCTGTGGACAGGATTATTGTCAGACTAGTTAGTATTCAGAGATTATTTAACTTAATGTTAATGTGTTTAAATTAAACTTAATAGTAACTATTTGTTTTAAAGGCTGCTAGAAGTTGAAGCTGGGGTAACTATGGTGCTCTGGGGTTCTGTCCTCTTTTCTCTTCTACTTCTACCCTTCCACTCTCCTCTATTCTTGATCATTATTCATCATTTAGTTCTCCATGCCTCTGTTTGGTGCAGTGATTCATGTACTGTCCCTCTTTCCCTCTTTCCCTCCTGGGGAGTGGGAGTGCTTCCAGACTCCAGTTGGCTCATCTCCTGCTCCTACACCTGGCTGTGGACCCCCCCCTCTGGCTTGTCTGGTGCCCCCAGCCGTCCCCCAACTTCATCTGGATGAAGATCATCTGCTGGACTTTAAATATGTAGTTGTAGAGTTACATACGTTTATTCTCTCTAAGAGTTCTGGTTCATCGCCTGTCCGTCCTGGGGGAGGATCCCTACTTCAGATAGATAGATAGATAGATAGATAGATAGATAGATAGATAGATAGATAGATAGATAGATAGATAGATAGATAGATAGATAGATAGATAGATAGATAGATAGATAGATAGATAGATAGATAGATAGATAGATAGATAGATAAGCTGCCCACACTTAAAAACACAATCATTCCTAAAACAAATAAAAACACAATAAATAGATAAAAAGATAAAAGGAAATTCCTAAAATCAAGTCAAGTTTCCCAGAATTCCAGTCTAATCAAAAACTAAAGTCAAATCTCTCAACACAGAGTGTTGTTCAGTCTGATGGCTCCTGGGACAAAAGACTTTCTAAGTCTGTCTGTGGTACAGGGTTGGGATAAAAATCTGCTGCTGAAGCTACTCTTCTTCTCACTGAAGGCCTCATAGAGGGGTGTCTCATTGTCCATGATTGTCTGGACAATGTCCGTTGTTCAGCCCCCTCCTCCATTGAGGCCAGCTTCAGTCCCACCACAGAGCTAGCCCTCCTGATGGTCTCGTTTTACAGTTTTTCTCAGTCGCTTTAGTACAATTCTCAGATCAGAATGAAATTCCCAAAACTATTTGTTCAATCTTCACATCATGATGTCACTTGTGTTCATCATATAAGCAGTTTCTCACTTCTTTGAACAAGTTGCAATTGCTTTGGTACATCCCTGCAAATGATTATGAACAATTCTCTGCTCTTTGCACATTATCAATTGTTTATGTCATGTTGATCAAAATGTATTATATAGTTCACTGTGCAATAGTCTTACTCCTCAAAACACCTAGTCATTAATTCATCGTATTAGTCATCAACTGCAAAATGGTTGACCAAGTTGTCATAATGTGACAAACATATTTTGCTGCATTGCAAGAGAGGATATTCGCTGTGATGTGGATGAAAATTTGTGTCCTAACATACAGGAACGACAAGAGGTGTAGGAAGACCACACCAATTCCTACTGCACTGCCTGTACTGTTGGACAGAATATTGTCCTATCTTTTTTTCCCTTTGTGTTATTGTTTGCAGTGGTTTTTTCTATGTTGGTATGACATGGTCTGTCAACAAATTACAATATGAACAATAAATGTGCAAATGTGAATCTTGTCCAGTCTCTTGCAATCAAACAAAAAAGGTGTAAATTACATTTTACAATAATTGTCATCAAGACTTTAGCCATAGTTTCCATCAGAACCTCCCTCTAAAGTACACAGTTATATTGACAACATGACTAAGTCATTTGACTGTCTTGTTCAGAGACAATGACACAAGGACTTGACATTCTGATGGCACTGACATGTTCAATGACATAAAGACTTAGCTTTGAGAGATGAACTAAAGATTTTGAGCAAGTTACAGGCTTTTGCAAGAAATCCATAGTGTTTTGCTGTTTGTACAAATTGTTTTGAGAAATGCACACATGTATTTGCAAACTTCAATTCTGATCTGAGAATTGTACTAAAGCGACTGAGAAAAACTGTAATCAGGTCAGGTTTCTCTTGCTTGTGCTGCAGCAGCAGATCACAGCGTACAGCAGAGCACTTTCCATGACTGTTTGATAGAACAGACTGAGAAGCTTGGAGGAGATGTTCAAAGATGCCAGCCTTCTCAGGAAGTACATCCTGGTTACTGAGCAGGGTGGTGTTCTGGTTCCAGTCCAGTTTCTTGTCCAACACCACTCCCAGGTATTTAGGAAACGTGACCGTCTCCACCAGGTCACCGTCTATGCAGATTGGCTGGGAGAGGGGGGGTTGTCTTCTGAAGTCCAGAATGAGTTCTTTGGTTTTTCTGATGTTTAGCTGGTTCTGCTTGGACCAAAGAATAAAATCCTGCACCAGCTGCCTGTCCTCCACCTGCTTGTCACAATGTGACAAGAATGTGGATCTTCCAGATCTGTCAGAGCTTCCAGGAAAAACTCTGACAGATCTGGAAGATCCACATTCTTTCACTTTGAGGTTTTCTTTGGGATCAAATCTCTGCCTCCAACGGCTGTTCTGACTGATGATCAGAAGGAGCTGTTTCCAGGAAATAGTCAGGCCCCTCCCTTCAGCTCCATCAGGAGTTTCTGCTTCAGTGTCAGTAGATGACAGATGAGGGGGGGGTCATGCACGTCTGGAAGGGGGAGAACAGAAAGCAGAAGGTCACATGACCTTCACTGACATCAACTATCTGTCAATCTGACAGCTTGAAGCTCCGCCCCTCCTCCCAGTTGTAATGTCCGTAATGCTTCAAAGAAAAAGAACCGGACAACGGACTGCAACCAAGTATCGGCTTTATTTCCGAACACGCCTCATTACATCCCTCTAGAACCGTCTCCCGGTGTTTTACACCTGTTTGAGTATATATCTCTTTTTTCCACTAGATGGGGTAGTTTCACACCAAACATGTCACACAAATGTGAACACCACATTGCTCTTTTTTTTTTTTTTTTTTTTAACATGTGTGACCTTAAACATGTGTGCATTCTAGTCAACAAACAATTTTGAACCGACAAATGAAAGAAATTATGTTCCTAAATATATAACCATGCAGCCAGTGATTAAAATAAAAAGAAACTGAATTAAGTCAGGAATGAACAACATTCTGATTTCTGTTCGTCTTCATTCGATGTTACTACACCACACAAATGTATTTGTGTGCTAAGTATAGTCCTGTAAGTAAGTAGGAGGATGTCTGTTGCTCCTTTTAGGGTAGCGTGGTGATGAGGTGATGGAAGGGTTCTCACCGGGCTCTGGGGCATCATCATCAGGATGAAGTGGCATCTCCAGAAGCCGTGGGGTAATCCGTTTGAAGAACGAAGAGTTCCTTGTCACAGAGTGTCCATTTCTGGTGGCTGTGATCATGGATCCTTTGATGTCCTTCACTTTGTATGGTCTGGTATTATATGGTGTAGTAAGCTTGCAATGCTTGGTTTGCTTGTGCAGCACAACGTCACCAGGAGCAAGAGCATGTGGTGTAGCATGACGCCGCACATCTGCATAAGATTTCATCTTAGCTTTAGCCGCACTATCTCTTGCTCTCACTCTACAGTCCGAATTATTTCCTGTGGAAGAAGGAAGTGAAGGTATCTTCGTGCGCATCTGGCGTTGAAACAAGAGCTCGGCAGGAGAGCTCTGAGTTGTGCTGTGAGGTGTAGCTCTATATTCTCGTAGAAAGATGTTTAGCTGTTGTTTCCAGGGAATTCCTTGTGAGTTTGCCACTCTTATGGCTTTTCCTAGCGTGCGCATGAATCTTTCAGCTGCAGCATTGGCTTGGGGCCAAAGTGGCGTTGTACGATGATGATGAAACCCGAGATAGGTTGCAAACTGGGAGAACTGATCACCATTAAATGGTGGGCCGTTATCAGTTTTCACAACTGCAGGAATCCCGAACAACGAGAACACTTTGTCCATGACAGGAATGACTGTGTTAGCTGAGGTTGACCTCACAATTTCAACGACTGGGTAACGTGTATACTCATCTATAATAACAAGTAAATATTCCCCAGTGGGAAATGGTCCACAAAAATCTGCACTCACGCGGTGCCACGGAGTTTCAGGAAGAGGCGACATTCTTAACGGTTCATTATTGGTAACTGGTGTAGCAGCTTGACATGCAATGCAATCACGTACGGCAGTCTCTGCCTTCTGATCTATATTTGGAAACCAGACTTTGGATCTGAGCAGTGCTTTGGTCTTAACTACTCCTTGATGTCCCTCATGAGCGAGCTGAATCACTCTATCTTGTAGAGCAGCCGGAATCACTAATCTGGTACCACGTAGAATGATGTCCGATGAGGGCGATGTTGTCAGTTCTTCACTCACTCGTTTGAAGCGGTCCAGCATATCTGCATGCAGGGACTTGTGGCTTTGATGCCAATTGTTGTCTCTGATGAACGTGGAAACCTCTTGAAGCACCGGATCCTTCAGTGTTTCGGCCTTTATCTCTGTGAGTGTCATAGCTTTAGGTGTTGAATGAGTTGCGGCAAAATTCACGTACTCCTCAGCCACCTTAGTAGCACGTGTGCTCTCACATGATGGAGAAAGCATGGGGTGTCGAGACATGTAGTCAGCCGGATTTTCAGCTCCCTTTCTGTACTCCACCCTGAAGTTATAGGGCTGAAGCCTCAGGCCCCATCTTTCAATTCTGGCAGGTGGTTTTGACTTGGGATTGTTCCATATGGCTTCCAAAGCTTTATGATCAGTGACAAGTGTGAATGGATGACCATAGAGGTAAAGGTGAAAATGCTCACAGCTCCAAACAATAGCCAGTGCTTCTTTCTCTGTCTGAGAATATCTGGTCTCAACGTCACTGAGAGCTCTACTTGCATAGGCTATGACATGTCTTTCTGCTGTTTCATCTCGCTGGCAGAGGATGGCACCCAGGCCAACCGGGCTAGCATCCACCAGTAATTCTGTCTCTCTGCCTGGATAGAAGTAGGACAAAACCGTGTCACTAGTAAGACCGTCTTTCAGTTTTTGCAGTGCAATCTGCTGGTCCGGGCCCCACGCCCAAGTTGCATCTTTTCTTGTGAGTTTGCGTAGTGGCTCAGTGATGGACGAGAAGTCCTTGATGAACCTGGAACAGTAATTGGCCATGCCAAGGAGACTTTTGATGTCACTGGGAGTCTTGGGGTCAGAGGCCTGGTGAACAGCAGCGACTTTTTTTGGGTCTGTGGACACACCATCAGCAGAGAAAATGAAACCAAAGAACTCCAGTTTGGATTTGTTAAATTCACATTTTTCTTTGTTAAGAGTGAGGCCACTTTCCTTTAGCCTATGGAACAGAGCTCTAAGGTTGTCATCATGTTCAGCCTGTGAGGCACCAAAAACTATGATGTCATCACTGAAATTCTTCACACCAGACAGACCTTGGAGAGTCTGACAGATGGCGTTTTGAAATACCTCAGCAGCAGATGATATTCCAAAACTGAGTCGTTTGTAGCGCTTGAGTCCTCGGTGGGTGGTGAATGTGGTGATGTATCGACTGTCAGGGTGTAGCTCCAACTGATGATATCCAGCTCTCAGATCTAGTTTCGAAAAAACTGTAGCTCCATTTAACTCATGAACTATGTCATCCATGGTAGGGGTGATGTGGCGTTCTCTCTCAATAGCCACGTTTGCTTGACGCATGTCGACACAGATCCTAACTTTATTGGGGTCCTTGGGCTTTGGTGGTGTGACAATAGGTGAGACCCATGGTGTTGGTCCAGTAACATCCTCAATGATGTCATCTGCCTCAAGTTTGTAAAGCTCTTCGTCCACTTTCTTTCGAATATGAAAGGGTACACGTCGATGTGGTTGTATTGTGGGTCTGATGTCAGGATTTATGTGAAGCTTCACCTGAAAGTTTTTCAGTTTCCCGATGCCTTTGAACAGTTCTGGGTGACTAGCCACAAGTGCATCTGCAACCGAACCACCTGGTCCTGAAGTTGAAACTGCAGTGACCACACTGATTAGTCCAAGCGCTGTGGATGTCTTGTAACTGAGAATATTACATCCTTCACCTTTAATCACAAAGAACGTGCACATAATCTTTTTGCTTCGCTTTGCCACACAGCACTTAAATACACCACTGACAGGTAAGGAAACAGTGGAACGGAAAGGATAGATTTTTGTTTCAGTGGGGCAAAGTTGTGGGCGTGGTTTCAGTTGCTCAAAACATGTTTGACTGAGACAGTTTGCTGAGGCTCCTGAATCTATCAGAACGGATATAGTAAATCCATTCAGTTTGATCTGAGTTTGTGGCAAGTCTGAAAGTTTCTCAGCATCAACTGCAAAAACGTATGCATCATCACTGCTGGAAGAATTATCCGGGTCTTTACTTGTTGCAGCCGCTTGTGTGAAGTGAATGTTCCTGGAGTTTTGACCATTTCTGCCTCGTGGTGCTTTTGAGGTGGTATATGTCTGCTTAGAGCGGCACTGTCTTGCAAAATGGTTTAATTTGCCACAGGCTCTGCATTGTTTGCTCTTGGCGGGACACTCTCCTGTGTGAGGATAATTACCTCCACAATTCCTGCAGCGGTTGTTGGACTGTTGTTTTGCTGACCACTTGCTTTTACTAGCATGCGTGGCTGATGTTTTAGAAGACACCTTGTTGACTACTGCTTCTGTTTTTGTTTCCATGCCTGTAGCTTGCATTTCAGACAGTTCGAGTGCTCTTCCATAATCAAGGAGGTCATTTAAGCTTAATTCAGGCTCCCTTAGGGCTTTCCTGCGCAACCTCGATGATGTGCAGCTTTGTATAATTTGTGTTTTAATCTCTGCTGTTAAGTCCGTAAATTCACAATTTTTTGCCAGTATTCTCAGTCTTGTATGATAACTGTCCAGATTTTCTCCTGGTTCTTGTGTGGCTTTTCGGAACATGAACACTTGATATTGAATATTTTTCTTTGGGGAAAAATAAGTTGTCAACTTTTGTTTTGTGTCTGCATATTTATCATCTTCTGCTGCGACTGTGTCGTAAATATCATGGACTCTTTCTCCTGCCACATGCAACAATAATGCTTTCAGCCTGGCATCTCCTGTTATGTTCATAGCAGTAGTATAGTTTTCAAACCTTTGCACCCACTTGGTCCAACGAGGTCCAACAGTGCCTGGATCCGTTTCTGTGTCAAAAGGAAGGAGAGTCGCCATGTTTCCTGCCATCGTCGATGCACCTTTTTTGTCTTTCTTCTGCTTTTTTTTTTAATGCTGCAGTTCTTGCTCTCTTGAGAGAAAAAAAAAAGTATTTAGAGTTCACTCCTCGTCGCCAATGTAATGTCCGTAATGCTTCAAAGAAAAAGAACCGGACAACGGACTGCAACCAAGTATCGGCTTTATTTCCGAACACGCCTCATTACATCCCTCTAGAACCGTCTCCCGGTGTTTTACACCTGTTTGAGTATATATCTCTTTTTTTCCACTAGATGGGGTAGTTTCACACCAAACATGTCACACAAATGTGAACACCACACCAGTGACTAGCAGGTTTCTGGTTGAGGCTGCTCCAGCTGCTGCCCCGCCCACCTGTGCTGCCCCGCCTCCATCCAGGTGGACTCTTCCTGGTTGTGAGTCAGTGATCAGTGCTGCAGCTGCGTTGACACGGTGAGGGAGACTCTTCTTCCTCTTCATCTCTTTGCAGAAACTGAAGTGAGTTTGTTTCTGGAACTTTGTCTTCACTAACTTGACTGTTTGTTTCTGAATGTTTGGAGAAGATCTTCTTCTTTCTCTGCAAACTCTCCTCCCTCTGCTGTTTCCAAAGCTTCATCATTGTTGGATCAACAACATGGAGGACTCTTCTTCATCACCTCAACAACAATCAGCTGATGCTTGTTGGCTTTTTTCATTTCTGACTCCAAACCTTCCTGTTCTCCTCCATCCAGTCTGTGGGAGAACTCCTTCCTAAAGTAATAGATTACAGTTCCAGGTAACAGAGTCCTATTTCCTCCTTCCATGTTCAGGAACTCTGGGATTCCATCAGACCAACAAGCTAGAATAGAAATGTTTGGAGCAGAGAGACCATGAGGCCTTAGTGGATGAAAACAAAGATTTTTCTGCTTTTCTTCAACTATCAATTCTATTTTTCAGATCATCTTCAATGATTTTGCTGTTAGTCTTCATAGACTCTAAACTTTAGTTGTTGTCTTCCTCATGGTGTGTTTTGTGTGTTTTTGGACAGAGTTGTGTGTCTAGTTTTTCTAGTTCAGTCATTTGAACTTTAGGACAGAGAATTGGAGCCACCATCAAAATAACAAAGAAATACATTTATCAGAAAAAAGTCCTACAATTCTGACTTTTGTCTCATAATTCTCCAACTTTCTTTGTGTAGAATGACCACTTTGTCTCCTAAATGTCTAACTTTCTTCTAGTAAATGTGTAGTTTTCTTCTTAAGGCGGTCCTAGTTCTCCGTGGTAGAACCTGCTTTAATGAAAGCGTTTGTTCCTGAGGCTCACAGGCCTGTAGTTCTCTGTTTGAGACCACCTCCACAGACGGGTCAGAGAGCGGTTCCTGGTCCAGAACAGGATCCACTTGGGTGGATTCAGACTGAACATTTGATCCAGATTATCAGGAAACAAACTCTGGTTCACTTTAAACCAAATGTGTCCAGTCTGAACACAGCCTAAGTTTTCTTTTTCTGGACTAAACTCACTTCAGCTGAATTCTGATCCTCCGATTGTGTTTCCATTGTTTCCACTTTACCAGAAATAAACTTTATGATTAGAAATCTTCATGAAACCAAATCATCCTTCATAGAAATGAGAACAACTCTGTGGAAAAGTTTTTCTTCTGCAGCTGTTCTAAAGAAACTAAAAGTAACTCAGGACTCAAGTTACAGTTTCCAGAGAGTAATCCTGTAAGGTAATGGATTACTTTAGAACAAGTAACCTGTAATGCTTTCCAGTTCAGAGGTTCAACAGTGGAATCAAAGTCTCTGTTGGAGCTTTGAGAGGAAGAATTCATGTCTTTCTTTCTTTTCTCCTCATTCTTTGATTTCTGTCTGTTTTTCTTGATGCTTCATGTTTCCTGAAGTGTAGAAACAGGAAGTTTGTCGTTTCTGTGTCAAAGTGACTGAATGGAAATGTTGCTGCTGCAGCTCCATGTCAATACCTGCTGGAGGGAGAGCAGAAGGGCAGCAGCTGATGGCAGCTTCCTCTGATGATGAGGAGGGTTTCCTCTGCAGGTGAAGGTGTGTGTGAGCTGATGTGGATCAAGTGAATCCAGCAGCATGGATCAGTGGGAGGAGCCACAGGAGGGAGCCCCTCCCTCTAAAAAAGGCAAATACGGTAACCATGACAACCAGAGCAAAGCTCAGAGGTGAGATGAACATCTCCAACTGTCCATGATCTTCTCCATGTCAGAGCTCAGGACTCAGACCAGCAACCTGCATTCTTCACAGGAACCAACATGGACCTAAACTTGGATCTGGATCTGATTCTGGATCCAGCAGTGTTTCCTTCAGGAGTGATTATTCAAAGGGTCATAATCCAGACTTCAAGGACGTCCGTCCAGGACTGGAACAGTAAGTGTTTGTCAGAGTTAAAGGATTCTGGATTCTAGTTCAGATGATCTGTAGTTTTCAGATGAAGGACTTGAGGTCTGGTTCAGTTCTGGATCTCTCTGATCAGACTCACTTGGAGCATCATGTGTGTGTTGAGATCTTTTCAGTTGAGTCTTCTGAGAGTCTCTGAGAGACATCAGAGATGTTGGAGAAGAAAACATGTTGACTGCTGACTCTGACTGACAGCAGCTCCAGTCTGATTCCAACCAAATCAGGAGAAAAGTTCCAGTTTTCTCTGCTTTGCTAGATTTTCTTGGTGGAAATGTCTGACTTTGGTTTCATAGTGTGGCTGATTTCTCCAAGTCTGACAAAGTTGACCACGCCCACAACGTGAGCGTCCAGCAGGTCACCCACAGACTTTGCTGCTTTGTTCCCAATATTGTCGTCTGATTACAGCTGTTCCTGTAAGAACAAAAGCAAAGAAAAACAAACAAAAAAAGAACAAAGACAGACATGAGTAGCGGGGACCAACTAAGACATTGTTTCAAGTCCGGTCAGATGGAGCAGAATATTGTCCATTTCTTCCATCGATCTTTCAGTTTTTGTGCATCTAGCCTTAAGTAATGCGTCATCTTCTCCATGGAGAAAATGTCCTCCATAATGTCTCTCCATTGCTGCCGTGTCGGCATTTCACTTCTCAGCCAGTTTCTTGTATCATCACCTTGAACAGGTTCTTGTCTTCTGGTCGAATGACGTCCGTCGTTAGGCCAAAGTACAGTATCTGTGGGTCCATATCTCACATCCTAGGATATCTGAAAGGTTTTGACCATATTTTCACAGAAAGGAGAAATATTTCCACATGACCAGAAGATGTGTGAATGGTTAACGTTAAAGTCCCCACACAGCCTCCAGCATTGTTGTGGAGTTCCCAGCTGTTTACTCTTTATGTGAGGACTAATAAAAATCCTTGTCAAGTTTTCCATCCAAATTCTCTCATTTTCTAGAACATGTGGAGCTGTGCTGTAGTCCACAGATTGAATGCCATTCATCTTCTGACAGTGAAAATTGGAATTCTGATTCCCACTTTTGTTTTATATACAGAGAGTTATATCCATTACAGTTTAACAAGCATCTGTACAGTTTGGAAACAACCTTTGAGTGTAGCTTCTTATAAGACCCCGTCAGCATTTCTATTAACTTGCTTCCGTCTTGACGAAGATATTTTTTAATCTCCGTGTTGTAAAAGTGCCTTAAATGGAAATTCCTGAATAGGTCAGCCGTATCAAGCTGATCCTCCTCTTTGAGCCTTCCAAAGGACTTGAACAGTTTTCTATCTGTTAACATGCACACTGCCGTCATTCCTCTGTCACTCCATTTCTTAAAGATATTGTCCGTCTGTCCCATTCTGAATTTTTGAGCTTGTGAGGGCCAGATAAGTAGTTTGTAATCTCTACCTATGTCGTATTTATTGACCATGCCCCACCAGATCTTTAGTGTCGTTTCAATTATAGGGTTTTGTTCTATGATTTCTATTTGTATTTTCTCCCCCAGTCTTGCTTGTGGTGGACATTTACTGTAGGTCAACTCCATTTGTTTCCATTTGAAGTGATATTCTGTTGTACACCGACATACTATGTATCTTAACTGGGCTGCTAAATAGTATTCTCTAAAGCTAGGGAGGCCTAATCCTCCTCTTTCTTTTTCTAGTTGGAGTGTTTTCAATTTCACTCTTGGTTTT
This sequence comes from Oryzias latipes, assembly GCF_053564925.1. Taxonomy (NCBI): domain Eukaryota; kingdom Metazoa; phylum Chordata; class Actinopteri; order Beloniformes; family Adrianichthyidae; genus Oryzias; species Oryzias latipes. The sequence goes on from NC_136238.1 coordinate 3,755,281, forward strand.
TTCCCTTCCCAAATAAATCTAATGACTTGTTTGTCCCATTTTATAAAGTGATCCTCTGAGATCTGCATTGGTAATGATGAGAAAAGATATAACAATCTGGGTGGCACATTCATTTTTATAACCTCTATTTTGGAGCTAAGGTCCATGGACAGACTGGTCCATTTTGTTAAGTCTTTTTGTATTGAATTAGTCATCCTATTATAATTAATATCATAAAGTTCATCAAGTTTTGCCGTCAGAAAAACTCCTAAATATTTCATATTTACTGCATCCCATTTCAATTTATATCTTTGTCTAATTGAATCTGCTGGTTTATAATTTATGCAGAGTAATTGAGTTTTAGAAATATTTAATTTGTATCCGGATTTCCTTCCAAAGTCCTTCAGAATCGTCAGGAGTTTTGGGAATGCTAGTTCTGGGCTCTGCAGATAAATAGTAATATCATCTGCAAAGAGCCCTATTTTTTGTTCTTCCTTTCCTATCGTCACCCCTTTAAACTCGTCACACTGTCAGATATACTGAGCTAGAGGCTCAATGAACAGAGCAAAGAGAGCAGGGCTCAGACAGCATCCTTGTCGTGTTCCAGTGAACAGCTCAAACTTTTCTGTCAAGTTTCCATTTATTTTAATTCTGGCTGTCTGCTTATGATATAATGCTTGAATACATTTAATGAAGGGGGGGCTAAAGCCCATTCTCCTCAGAACCGCGACTAGGAAGCACCAGCCGACTCTATCAAAGGCCTTCTCAGCATCTAAACTTATTAAGACTGCAGGAACATTGACTTTATTGGCCTCGTTTGACATTCAACGTGCGTCCTACGTTGTCCTGTGTCTGTCGTCCTTTTATCAAACCTGTCTGGTCCTCATCTATCAGATCAGGGAGAAAAGATTCCAGTCGTCTTATTATTGATGTGAGTAATTTATAATCAACTTTTTAAACAGAGATTGGTTGATTATTTTTCTCTTCTTTTAGTAGTGCAGAGATAACTGCTTTCTTTCTACGATGGCGGAGTCCTGGCATTTTTAAGTGTCCAGTTAAATGAATCTAGTAGAAGAGGAGCTAGATCTTCTTTAAAGACTTTATACCACTCACCAAAATTTTTGTTGCTTTGGGGCCTGATTCATAAAAAATGTGTTTTGTGAATCTTAATTTTTTCTGGAACTCTTGTTCTGATATACTGGACAGCTGTTCTTTAACCTCTTTTAACCCGTCCAGCTCCCACTCCTCCCGGTCCATCACCCAAACTACCCTCAACTCAACCTCTCCTGCGCGCCTCTAGAGGTGCTATTCCCCGGAGCTAGGATGAAACGGGCCCCCAGTGTCCTAGGAAAGGTTATGTCAAACTGGGGCCCTGTGATGAACAGCTTCCTTCTGGTGCTATACCTGTAGTTGCACCACGTAGAATGCAAAAAAGGGCAGTTAGACTGTCCAATCAAAGAAATCTAGTTCACATCCCTTGCAAGAAGGTTTTGACCAGTCCCAAGGAAACTAATCTCAAACTTGCTGCACTCAATGTCAGATCTTCATGCAACAAATCATTTTTAATCAATAATCTTATCTCTTCTTTTAATCTTGATTTTATGTTTTTAACTGAAACATGGCTTGACAAAAACACAGGAAACATAGTTCTAGTCGAATCAACTCCCCCCAACTACAAACATGAATCGGAAATACGAGAAAATAAAAAGGGTGGAGGCGTTTCTGCACTGTTTAGAGATAATATTGCAACCCGCAGACTATCATTTGGTGTGTTTTCATCATTTGAGTATGTGTCCTTTAAGATTGAGCTAAAACAAACTCCTCCCTTACTCTGCAGGGTTATGTACAAACCTCCTCAGCACAGCAAAAGTTTTATTGATGATTTCACTGAAATGCTCTCAGTTGTGTGCACAGACTTTGATGGTCTAGTCATTACAGGTGATTTTAATGTTCATGTTGATAATGTCAATGACAGAAATGCAAAAGAGCTCAATGCTGTCCTTGAAACCTTTGGTCTAATTCAGCATGTGAGTTGCCCCACCCACAGCAGAGGGCGCACTCTGGACCTGCTCATAACAAAGGGGGGTTACTATTTACAATGTCAGTGTGGTTGATGTCGCCCTCTCTGATCATTTCTGTGTATTCTTTGACCTGTCTGTTGCTCCCAAACCACCGCCTGGCCCTGCAGTTGTCCAAAGGAGACAAATAAATGAGAGCACTAGGGCACAGTTTGTAGAAATGATAAACCCTGAAAACGTCTCTGGTGCCAATGTTGATGAAATGCTGAATTCTGTTACTTCTAGCATCTTGAATGTTCTGGATGCCATTGCCCCTATGAAAGTTCAATTGAGAAAACATAGACAGAAAGCTCCCTGGAGGAACGATGATCTAGTCAGGGCACAGAAACAACAGTGCCGCAGAGCCGAGCGAAAGTGGCGCAAGTCAAAACTCCAGGTTCATTATGGAATATATAAGGCGGAGTTGTACGCTTACAACCAGATCTTATGGAGAACAAGGGAAAGGTACTTCTCTGAAATAATTGGAAGTTGCAGCAGCAACTCTCGTATCCTGTTCACAACAGTTAACAGATTAACTAACCCTCCAACCCAGCTACCAATAGAATTGGTTTGTACACCTAAATGTAATGAGTTTGCTGTATTTTTCAATGACAAGGTTCAGGGCATTAAAAAAGCCATCAACTCCACAACACATAACTATCGAACCGCCACCTAATCACTCTAAGCTGACTCACTTTATACCTGTCACTGACCAAACTGTCCAAGAGACCATCACCCGTCTGAGCTCGTCTACATGCTGCCTTGATGTGTTACCCACTAGATTTCTAAAGTCTGTCTTGAACAGTGTGTTGCCATCAATTACTCAAATAGTTAACATGTCTCTTCAATCTGGAATATTTCCAGAGGCCTTAAAAACTGCAGTCATTAAACCTCTCCTGAAAAAGAGCAGTCTTGATCCCACTGTACTGAATAATTACAGACCTATCTCTAATCTGCCATTTTTAGAAAAAGTCCTTGAAAAAGTTGTCTACCAACAGCTCACTGACTTTCTCTTATTAAACAATTCATTTGATTTTTTTTCCAGTCAGGTTTTAGACCCCATCATAGCACAGAAACTGCTCTTATCAAGGTAACCAATGACATCCGCCTGAACACTGATGATGGAAAAGTCTCTGTCTTAATCCTGCTAGACCTGAGCGCTGCCTTTGATACTGTTGATCATGGGATCCTTTTGCACAGACTCCAAGACTGGGTTGGCATCTCTGGATCTGCCCTAAGTTGGCTCAAGTCTTATCTAGAAGACAGGAAATATTTTGTTAAAATTGGGAGTTGTGTCTCAGACTACATGGGCTTGAATTGTGGTGTGCCCCAGGGATCGGTCCTGGGACCCCTTCTGTTCAACCTCTCCATGCTGCCATTAGGGCAGTTAATACGCAGTAATAACATATCTTATCACAACTATGCAGATGATACTCAGATCTATGTGTCACTGACAACAGGTGAATATGGGCCGGTGGATTCTCTCAACCACTGCCTCCAACAGATCAGCGCGTGGATGCAGAACAACTTTCTCCAGCTAAACTCAGACAAGACCGAAGTTATTGTTTTTGGCCCACAGAAACAAAGAGAAATTGTCAGCAGCTACCTTCATTCTCTGTCTCTTAAACCCTCAAATCAAGTCAGAAATCTAGGGGTAATCATGGACTCTGACCTGAACTTTAACAGCCATATCAAGTCAGTAACATCAGCGGCATTTTACCACCTGAAAAACATTGCCAAAATCAAAAACATAATCTCAAAGCGAGACCTGGAGATACTTATCCATGCATTTGTCTCCAGTAGGTTAGACTACTGTAACGGCCTGCTCACCGGCCTCTCCAAACGAGCTGTAAAACAGCTTCAGTACATCCAGAATGCTGCTGCTCGAGTCCTGACCAGAACCAGGAAGTATGATCACATTAGTCCTGTGCTCAGGTCTCTGCACTGGCTCCCTGTACCTCAAAGAATAGACTTCAAAGCAGCTCTGCTTGTGTACAAGTCTCTCCATGGCCGAGCACCAAAGTACATCTCTGACATGTTAGTGCCATATGAACCATCTCGTACTCTGAGGACCTCAGGGACCGGCCTCCTGTTGATTCCCAGAGTCAGAACTAAACAAGGGGAATCAGCGTTTCAATATTCTGCAGCTAAAATCTGGAACAGCCTCCCTGAAGGCGTAAGACAGGCCTCTTCTGTGTTCATGTTCAAATCTAGACTTAAAACATTTCTGTTTAGCCGTGTATATGACTGAAAGGTCCTATCTGCACTTTTCTTTCCTTCCTTTCTTTTTAAATCTTTTCCTTTTCTTTTAAAGTAAATTTTATGTTGATTATTTCTATGATGTATTGTGATTTTAATGCATTTTTCTGTTTTGTGAAGCACCTTGAATTACTTTGTGTACGAATTGTGCTATACAAATAAACTTGCCTTGCCTTGCCTTTTATACTTTTCGTCAGATCGTTACTTCTGAGTGTTGCTGTTTCTCTAGCCTTCTTAACTGTGGTTCAAGCTAAGTCTGTAGTCATTCTCTTTTTTATAAGTTACGACATCTTTGATATCAGGTTCCCTCGCATCACTGCTTTGACAGTGTCCCGTATTATTATCTGATCATCTTTATTGAGGGTAATGCAGTCTGCAATTTCTATTTTAATTTTTTGCACTTGAGATTCATTATTGAGGATGCT